>NC_091460.1:124488702-124813702 GCF_027789765.1 Dendropsophus ebraccatus | reverse complement strand
CTGGGTAGCCTATAGAAGATAATGGTGGCCTGCCTATTACATGGAGCGACAGCCAGCAGACTGTCGCAATCGTTATCAGGATTTTGGTTCATGCAGAAAGGCAAGAATCGGTCAGCATTGTACATGTCGGCTGATGGTTGCCTTTCTGCTTGTGCTATTACACAAAATGATTATTGGCCAGATAAGCAAGTTAGAAAGTCTCCTATATATTTCTCCTGCAAAAAATATGCTACCCATTCAACATGAAACTATCTAATATAAATGCAGAGGCTCTAGTATTAAAGGGCAGTCCTCTGCAGGGCCGGCGACGTCAACACAGGGCTTACCAGGGGCCCAGAAAAGGAGAGGGGCCCGGTTTTCTAATGTTCAGCAGCCCTCTCACTGTAGTGCAGGGCTGAACATCAGAAGACACAAGAGACAGAGCAGGACCTGCACAGAGAGAGGAAAGGATGAGGGACCTGATCACATGACCAGAAGGTCCTCAACATCACAGTGTGGAGAAGAGGGAGAAGATTTAGCTGTAAGTGCTGTGTGTCAGTGTCTGAGTGTGTCACTGTCAGTCAGTAATGTGAGTTTGTGTATGTTAGTGGTGTCTCAAGTGATTGTGCATAGTGTGTGGATGATGGGTGCATAGTGGAGGATGAGGGGCCAGCTGAGGCTTTGTCGCCAAGGGCCCGCAAAAGCCTAAAGCCGGCCCATATGCCATAATAAATCATATGAACAAGTTTTCTCTATTCTTATAAGTTTCACATATATCTTGATGCTCAACCAATATTCTAAAATATTTGGCACCCATTACATCACATTTCTACACTATTACAGGGATTTTACTGTTAAAGTGAGAAAAATTGGTAAATACAATCACTGGTTGTTTTATGAATAAATCATCTCTTGCTTGTGCCCTTTTCACCTCTTAAAAAATTTTTTTAATGATCAGATTTTTTTGTTAGATATGATGGGAAATAAAAATGACCCCCTATGTATCCAAAATCAGGGTCTAATATCTAACAGTATCTATATGCCTATCCTTTTCTGATGTACTTACCCTGTTCCCTGTTGTATCAGCTCAAATGCTTCATTGATTTCATTCAGTTTTAACTTCTTGCTAATCAGATGGTCCAGATTGATTTTCTTATTCATATAATCTTTCACCAATTGTGTGACATCATCACGCTTATAGCCTGGGCAAAGAACATGGTTTTATTCATATTTTTTTGGAATAATGACTGACAGTAAAATATCACTTTAAAAAAATGTATGATTTATGCATGTAGCTGTATTTAAAGGCTAGGCTAGGTTCACACTGCATTCTTGCAATCCGTTTTTTTTTTTTTTTTTTTAAAAAGATCTTTTTTTTTGACAGACACAAAAGTAGTGTCAACACGACGGATCCCTTTTTTTTTAAATAATGGAAGTCAATGGAAAAACGGATCAAAACTGATGCACACAAATGCATTTGTTTTTTTCATCCGTTTTTCATCCATTTTTTGAAAAAAATGGATGAAAAAAAACGGATTGCAAAAACACAGTGTGAACCTAGCCTTACATAGCTAATTTTTTTTTTTTTTTTTTGTAACATAATTTTTTTATTTCCATTATGAAGCAAAGTACATACATGCATATGAATAAACTTTACATTGATTACAAGGTAATAAAACACATATATACCATAAAATATAGAACTATATAACATAAAAAGTCAGTGACAAACAAAAGACCAAAAAAACATACAAGTGGACTAGCCCAAAGAAAGAAAGTAAGAACCATACAATTTAGTATGATACATACAGTGGTTTGCAATAAATTAGAATATCAACATTTTTTTTTCCCATTAATTCAATTCAAATAGTGACCTCATATATTCTATAGAGTCATTACATACAGAGTGAACTTTTTCAAGTGTTTATTTCTGTTAAAGTTAATGATTATGGATTACAGCCAAGAAAAACCCAGAAGTCAGTATTTCAGAAAATTAGAATATTATATAAAACCAACTGAAAAAAATGTTTTAAACACAGAAATGTGGACCAAATGAAAAGTCTGTAGAGTAAATGCCCTCAATAATTGGTCCGGGCACCTTTTGCATGAATGACGGCATCAATGCGGCAATGTGGCATGGAGGCGATGAGCTGATGGCACTGCAGAGGGGTTATTGAAGCCCAGGTTGCTTTGATAGTGGCCTTCAGCTCGTCTGCATTGCTGGGTCTGGTGTCTTTCATCTTCTTCTTGACAATATTCCATAAATTCTCTATGGGATTAAGGTCTGGCGAGTTTGCTGGCCAATCGAGCACTGTAATGCTGTGGTTAGTAAACCAGGTATTGGTACTTTTGGCAGTGTGGACAGGTGCCAAATCCTGCTGGAAGATGAAAATTCCATCTCCAAAAATCTTTTCAGCACAGGGAAGCATGAAGTGCTCTAAAATTTCCTGGTAGACAGCGTTGACTTTATTGTTGATGAAACACAGTGAACCTGCACCAGCAGATGACATGGCCCCCAAACAATCAATGATTGTGGAAACTTCACACTAGACCTCAAGCAGCTTGGACTGTGGGCCTCTCCACTCTTCCTCCAGACTCTGGGACCTTGATTTCCAAATCAAATCAAAATTTACTTTAATCTGAAATCAGCCCCTTGGACCACTGATCAACAGTCCAGTTCTTCTTTTCCTTGGCCCAGATAAGACGCTTCTGGCGTTATTTCTTGGTCAGAAGTGGCTTGACACATGGAATGCAACACTTGTAGCCCATGTCCTGCAGACGTCTGTATGTGTGTTACGGCCGCGGCGGCGCCCCGCGTTCCGGGCCGCCGCCGCGACCGCTACCTGCCCTATGCAGCAGCCGGTGTCCATAGTCGGGGACCCGGCGCTGCTGTCACCTCGGCCCCGGGGGGCGCCTCACCTCTCCACGCTCCTGTCTCCCGCTGTGCCGGCCGGCGCGCGCGTCCCCGCCTCCTAGGGCGCGCGCGCGCCGGCTGTCTCAGATTTAAAGGGGCAGTGCGCTCCTAATTGGTAGTTGCACCCAATCACTCCCCTATAAATCCCAGCATGCCCTGTCCTTAGTGTTGGAGCCTCTACATGCTTCCCATAGCGTTTGGCCCAGCCCCCTGTTGTTCCTGAGTCCTATCTGTTACCTGGTCCCAGTCCCTGTTCCTGAGTCCTGTCCGTTACCCGGTCCCTAGTCCCTGTTCCTGGTTCCTGTTTCCCTGTCACTCCATCTGTTCCTGCGTTCAGCCTGTCACGTGCGCTCTCGCCTGCAGACCTTTGCCAGTGCCATCTCCTGCCTACTGCTCCTGCCACGCCTCGCCTGCCGTCACCAGCTACCAAGCCAGGGGTAGCGACCTGGGGGTCGCCTGCCGCAGCAAGTCCATCCCGCCTTGCGGCGGGCTCTGGTGAAAACCAGCGGCCCCTTAGACTCCGCTCCCTGGTGAGGTTTGTGCCATCGCTGGTGCCGGTCCAGTGGATCCACTACTCCGGGCGTTACAGTAGGCTCCAACCATGGATCCCGGCGAGGTGCCAGATCTCCGTGACGTCGCCAGAGTGGTCGCGCAACAGGCTCAACAAATCCAGAAACAGTCACAGCAGATCCAGCAACTCACTGCCGCCTTACAGCAGCAGACTACTGCCCAGCGCACACCATCTCCTGACGCTGCTTCTTCACTCCGACTGGCCCTCCCAAGCAAGTACTCTGGGGACTCTAAGTTGTGCAGAGGATTCCTGACTCAGTGCACCATGCACATTGAACTTTTGAGTAGTCAGTTTTCCACCGAGCGCTCTAAAGTGGCTTTCATCATCAGCCTATTAGAGGGTAGAGCCCTGGCCTGGGCCACGCCACTGTGGGACCGTGATGATCCAGTTGCTGCCAATCTCCGGGCCTTCCTATTTGAGTTTCGCTCCGTCTTTGAGGAACCTGCCCGTGCTTCTTCAGCCGAGACTGCTCTCCTCAATCTCTCTCAAGGCAGCTCCTCTGTTGGTGACTACGCCATCCAGTTCCGCACCCTGGCAGCCGAATTGGACTGGAACGAGGCCGCCCTATTGGCCACCTTCAAGAAGGGCCTGTCTAGTCGTGTGAGAGACGTGCTCGCTGCCCGAGACCTGCCTACCTCCCTGAACGAACTCATTCTACTGGCCACCCGAGTTGATACTCGTTTTTCGGAGAGGGAGGAGGAGGTTCGGCATGAACATTTACTAACCCGTTCCCGTCGCCATCCCCAGCTGGCGCCAGTTTTCCAGAATCCTGACCTTTCGATGTCCCAACCCTCTCCTGAGATTCCTATGCAGGTGGAACGGGCTCACCTGACGCCTGATGAAAGAATCCGGCGCCTGGAGCAGAATCTCTGTCTCTATTGCGGTGGTTCCGATCACTTCCGGCTGGGATGTCCCCTACGTCCCCAAACATCCGGAAAATGCTCGCACCTAGGTCCGGTGGGACAGGTGTCCCTAGGTGTGAATGCCACCATTCCAAGTCTGTCTATGCCAGTTTCCATCCGGACTCCCTCAGGACAAAATCATCAGACTACTGCCTTCCTCGATTCTGGGTCAGCAGGCAGTTTTATTGCGGCAACATTGGTCCAAAGATGGCGGCTACCCGTGACCCGACTAGCCAGGCCCCTGACTATCTCCTCGGTCACAGGCGAAATTCTTACCGACCGTGTGTACTACCAGACCGCATCTTTAGTCCTCCAGGTGGGTCCTTCACATCAAGAAGAGATATCCTTCTACGTCCTGCCCCATTCTTCCCCCGCGGTCCTCCTGGGACTCCCGTGGCTACAAAAACATGCCCCTCAGCTGGACTGGAGAACCGGGGAGATTCTCAGTTGGGGTCAGGACTGTTCCCACCAGTGTCTCAAGTCACCTCAGACCAAGTGTATTATGTCATTTCCTGTCCCGGCCAAGCCTCTATCCGGCCTACCGGCAGAAGACCAAGACTCGGCGGATGCCTTCTCTGCCGAGGTGTACCCTCTCCCCGTACCCAAGACTAAGGTCGTATCCTCTCACCACCGGAAGAACTTACAGAAGGTCCCTTGCCACGTTATACCGCCTGATCGCCTAGTACCAGTCGTCACCTCCACTCTTCAGAGAGTACCCCCCGGAAAGACTCATGTTCACCCTGCGCTTCGAAGAGGTATTTTGAACTGGGGACATTCCTCGTTGGAGGCCGGGCACCCGGGAGTCCGTAAGACCGGCCAACGGATCTCTCGCCACTACTGGTGGCCCAGCCTATCCCAAGATGTCAAAGACTTTGTGGCTTCCTGTGCCATTTGCAGGCAAGAAAGAGGGGGAGGCCAAAGGGGGGGGGTACTGTTACGGCCGCGGCGGCGTCCCGCGTTCCGGGCCGCCGCCGCGACCGCTACCTGCCCTATGCAGCAGCCGGTGTCCATAGTCGGGGACCCGGCGCTGCTGTCACCTCGGCCCCGGGGGGCGCCTCACCTCTCCACGCTCCTGTCTCCCGCTGTGCCGGCCGGCGCGCGCGTCCCCGCCTCCTAGGGCGCGCGCGCGCCGGCTGTCTCAGATTTAAAGGGGCAGTGCGCTCCTAATTGGTAGTTGCACCCAATCACTCCCCTATAAATCCCAGCATGCCCTGTCCTTAGTGTTGGAGCCTCTACATGCTTCCCATAGCGTTTGGCCCAGCCCCCTGTTGTTCCTGAGTCCTATCTGTTACCTGGTCCCAGTCCCTGTTCCTGAGTCCTGTCCGTTACCCGGTCCCTAGTCCCTGTTCCTGGTTCCTGTTTCCCTGTCACTCCATCTGTTCCTGCGTTCAGCCTGTCACGTGCGCTCTCGCCTGCAGACCTTTGCCAGTGCCATCTCCTGCCTACTGCTCCTGCCACGCCTCGCCTGCCGTCACCAGCTACCAAGCCAGGGGTAGCGACCTGGGGGTCGCCTGCCGCAGCAAGTCCATCCCGCCTTGCGGCGGGCTCTGGTGAAAACCAGCGGCCCCTTAGACTCCGCTCCCTGGTGAGGTTTGTGCCATCGCTGGTGCCGGTCCAGTGGATCCACTACTCCGGGCGTTACAATGTGGTGGCTTTTGAAGCACTGACTCCAGCAGCAGTCCACTCTTTGTGAATTTTCGTTACAATCCTGTTAAGACTTCGGTTCTCCCGATTGCTTGTGCACCTTTTTCTACCACACTTTTTCCTTCCACTCAACTTTCCATTTATATGGTTTGATACAGCACTCTGAGAACAGCCAGCTTCTTTAGCAATGAACTTTTGTGGCTTACCTTCCTTGTGGAGTGTGTGAATGACTGCCTTCTGGACATCTGTCAAGTCAGCAGTTGCATACTGAACCAGACTAAGGGACCTTTTATAACACCTAGGAAGCCACTGTAGGTGTTTTGGGTTAATTATTCTAATTTTCTGAAATACTGACTTTTGGGTTTTTCTTGGCTGTAATCCATAATCATCAACTTTAACAGAAATAAACGCTTGAAAAAGGTTCACTCTGTATGTAATGATTCTATGGAATAAATTAGGTCAATTTTTGAATTGAAATACTAAAGAAAAAATATTTTTTTGTTGATATTCTAATTTATTGCAAACCACTGTAGTTCTACTGATGAGTAAAAGCAAGACCCACAATCTTCAGATTTTTCCACAGTTCTTCCAAATTTTTTGGTTGTTTATTGTAAAAAAGAAAATTATTATTATTATTATTATTATTCCCCCCAACCCCCAAAAAATAAAAAAAATTCTTACCTCCAAAAACAGATCCCTTTAATGAACGTCCCATGAGAAGCAGGCCTGGGTTTAGAGGAAGTGTATCCTTTGGAGATGCCACGCCGAGTATTACAGTAACGCCATTAGCACAGAAAGTACATTGTAGAGCAGTCATCTGAAATAAATAGGAAAGTAGACAATCTAATAATATTATGTTTGTAAGATGATAAACATAAGAATATATGTGGCCTCATATGTTATATTGACCTCTGAATGTAGAACATGAAAATTAAACTTTTGCAACTATCGTATTTTCCTCTTACCATAGTATCAATACGTCCAGCACATTCAATGGCAAAATCTACTCCTCCATTGGTCATCCCACAGATGACCTCATCAATGGGTTTATCATAATCCTTTGGGCTCAGGCACTCAGTGGCTCCCACTTGTATGGCTTTAGGAAATTTATCTTTATGCGAGCCAACGCCAATGATTCGTGAAGCTCCGGCATCTTTACATCCTGCTATTGCTGAAAAGCCAACACCTCCTAGGCCAAACACGGCACAGGTAGAGCCCTTTGTCACCTGAGAAGAGGGGAATTAGCAAAGAATTTTTACATTCAGTAATAATATTTTTGTATAGTAAGAAAGAATAATTGTTAATTGTTAATTATTGCTTTATGTGTGAGGAAATTTAAAGTGATATTGTCACCCCCCCCCTTACTCTATGTGCCGGTCTCCGCCCCATCCACAAGTTTAGATGCTGCAGATTTAATATATACCTGTATAAAACTTGTTTGTCACCTAGGCGGAGCTTCGCGACAGTTGGGCCCCCTCTATTATGAGAGAGATGGCCCATCTGCTGTGAAGCCCCGCCTATGTGACACTGTTCACCAATGAAATAAAGTGATTTTAGAGCAAAAAGAAGACACAAACAATTGTGCAGCATCTAAGCTTGTGGGTGGTGTAGAGAACCAAGTAATGTGTGTGTGTGGTGACTATCACTTTAAGGGGAATTCTTATTTTATCAAATGTAGGGCTTGTCAAGTAAAATATTTTGCAAAAACATTCACACTTAGGTTTACACAGCATACAAACTGTAGTATGGATCAATTCGTACCTTAGCAGTGTTTATAGCCGCACCATATCCAGTTGCAAATCCACAGCCTATAAGACAAACTTCAAGAGGGGCATTGGCATCCACCTTGGCGATGCAAATGTCAGACACAACAGTGTATTCAGAAAATGTACTTGTTCCTGCATAGTGATAAATGGATTTGCCTTTACAGGTAAACCTGCTCGTACCATCTTGCATCAGTCCAGATAGGGATTGAGAGGATCCAAACCTTTCGGGGTAGAATGTTAGAAAAGTGGGTGTATTTGGTGTATTTGGTTATTATAAAGATTTGTTCTTTGACTAGCTATTTGCACCTCTTTTCATATAATCATATCTTTATACACTGTGCCTTCCACGCTATTCTCTTTTTCTTAGAATGGAGTCCATGACACGGACGGAGATGCACGCGGCCGTGAAAGGGGGTAAGCGGCGGAATCCGTGGCGGGTGATCCGCCCAGATTCCTCAGTGTCAACTTACCCTTAGGGTTTGTTCACACTGAGGAATATGCAAGAAATTGAAGAGGAAAGTTTTCTGCTTGAAATTTCTCGCTGAATTGAAGCGGAATTCTGGTGAATTTGGAGCAGAGTTCGAGAAAAGTACAAGCAAAATTAAAGCCCAATTGACTTCTTTGCGATTGCTCTAACAGAATATGCCCTAAGGGTATGTGCTCAGTATGGAATTTTCACGGAGACTTCAAGTGGATTTCGCCGGGCAGCCTCTGCCTAAAGTTCTGTCCGTTCCATAGACTAAATAATATTTGCCAGTAGTTTCCGCTGTCTGCCCAAAGAATTGACATGTCAATTCTTTAGGCGAATGGCAGAATTCAGGTCAGTGCTTGCTTTCCCCTCATTTTCCCCTGTTGCCGCCACTCCTATTACACTTCGATTCAATATTTTGAAAGACAATGATCAGCTGACATCTTGCATCTTTGCTGATCGTTGCCTTTAAGCATAACCGATGGCCCATAATCAATAAGTGTAATATGGACTTGAGTATCACAGAGTTACCCTGCAACGCCCCTTTTACCTTGTCATAGAAGTTACTGTGACCATGGAAAAACAGGTCACAGCCATGCCACAGGTGATGTACCCCCTGGGCTGATGCACTATTTCTTATTTTAGGAAAAGAAGGGTTCAGCATTATGAAGATATAGTGGACATTACATCAGATCTCATTTGTACTCTTGTAATGGTCCTTTTACAAGAATGGGGCAAAAACTCGCGATAATGACCAAAACCTAGCAATTACCTGCCTGTGTGAATACAGCTACCGTTTAAATGGCGAGCGATAAATCTTTAATTGTTGTCTTTCAACATGTTCTAAAATTATTCTTGATTGGTTGGAGAACTGTTCAGCTAAACAATCTTTCAAAGCAAAAAATATCAAGATAACGACCCCCAAATATCGAAATAAGACTTTTACGCAATTTATCTCTTAGTCCAAACGTTGATCGCTTAAGAGTAGGGATGAGTGAATTTACAGTAGCAACGAAACAAAGCGCTTTGTTAGGATCGGCCAGAAGGTTATCAGGCTTCTGGCTTTGAAGTCTGTGCCGCTCTGCTCTGGTTCCTGGAAAAAGCTGGATCTAGCCCTGGGAAACTTCTCCCAGTTCCTCAGGACTGGATCCAGCTTTTCCTTGCACCTGGGGAGGAGCGCCATGGACCTCAAAGCCAATCCTAACTAAGTGCCCTGTTACACCAACAGATTATCCGTTTTTCCATTGACTTCCATTATTAAAAAAAAAAAAAACGGATCAAAACGGATCAGTTTTTTTTAACGGACACAAAAGTAGTGTCAGCTACGTTTTTGTGTCCGTCAAAAAAACTGATCTGTTTTGATCCATTTTTTTTTTTTTTATTATAATGGAAGTCAATGGAAAAACGGATGCACACAAATGCATCCGTTTTTAATCGTTTTTTGCAGAAAACGGATAAAAAACAGATTGCGAAAACACAGTGTGAACCTAGCCTAAGGTATCGGGGTAAATGGAAGCCATCAGTGCTTGCAGATTACTGTTGGACAGTTATCAGAGACAATCCCATGTATGAATACAAAAGACGTGTAAATGCACGAGTAGCCATTGAATAAGGACCTACATTCCAGAGGTCAATAAACATAATTAATTTGTAAAAATTCTTGGATTTGCCTGTAAATTGTAGTTGATTTCAAATAGAACTAAGTTTCCTATGAATATATTTCAAAAGTTTATGAACAGTAAACTTGCTTCCTTATGATTGCAGAAGTAATAAATCTGTCGGCTATTATACTGTATTCTATACAATTTACAAAACAGTAACATGAGAACTCTGCCATATCATAGAAACTAGAGACAATTCACATTTTTCCTTGTGATATTTGAATTTAGCACATAAAAATCATTAAGAAATGGCTAATTTTATTTCCGAACCAAACAACTTTTGAAAATTTGTTGACCAGTGTAATCATTTAACAAGGGCTGCAAGGACATCATTACCGATACTATATTATATAATTTACTTATCCACGCTCCAGGGCTGCTCCTGCGGTCCGCTTCTCCCCGGGTCCTGCGTGCTCTAGCTTCAGAGCTGCCTGTCAGCTGACAGGCCGCTCAGCCAATCACAGGCCGGGACCACCGCGGCTCTGAAGCTAGAGCGCACGGGACCCGGGGAGAAGCGGACTGCAGGAGCAGCCCTAGAGCAGGAGCAGTCCTGGAGCGTGGATAGGTAAAGTATATCGTCAGTCGCCGGCCGCGCACAGCTATTACATGTAGCGGTCGGCGCCCGACAAATATAGGTTCTAACCTATATCAACAATCAGCCAATGATTGTTGTCATCGGCTGATCGTTGTATTTATTACACGGAGCGATAATCGGCCGAATCGGGCCAATTCGTCCGATTATCGTTCCGTGTAATAGTACCCTGAGGCTTTCTAAATCGATTTGTCCTGTGTCTCCAATTACCCGTTTTTTTGTATTTCATGTACAGTAAGTAATGTGAATGTTCCCTAAGAATACTGGATAGTAGTACATTACTTTATATCTATAATAAACTCACTGAAATTTGTCACACAGGTTACAGTCTGGGGTTTTGCAACTTCTGCACGATCCACATTCTGGGACAAAAAGAGGAATGACTTTGTCACCTAAGAAAATAGTGAAAAAAAAAGACTTAGCATATTCTGTACTGTTTATAGGTTCTAAAAATCATTGTAAAGGCTTTGATCTTCTTGCGTGTTGCATAAGGGTATATATTATTAATGAATATTCAACTGCAGGGCCGTATTACCAGCTGCTGCTGCCCTAGGCACTAAACCTGAAGACGCCCCGGCTTCACTCACCAATTAGCATCATGATTTTTAGTTTCTGAACATCATATTGATATCTGATCAGTCTAAGGGCTCGTTCACACTGAGCAAAAGCAGCTGAATTTCTGCGCTGAATCAGCGCTGAAATTTCAGCCGTTAAAATAGGTGCAGAGCTAATTTCCATTGTGTTGAATGGAAATTCTGCTCTGCAGTTCACACGGTGGAATTTCCGCACTGAACTAATCCGCTTTCCGCCAGAAGAATGAACATGTTCATTCTTCCACTAGCGGAAGCCTATACAAACCAATGGGGCTCTGATTTTCTGTTTCAGCGCGGAATACAAGCGTAATACAAGCGGAAATTACGCGCTGAATCAGCGCGGAAATGGATAAAAAAGGGGGAGGAGGAGGATTCTAGTATATATTCTGGTATAGTCTAGTTTACTCGCCAAATACTCGCTGAATTTCAGTGCTGAATGCATGCGGATTCAGCGCGGATTCCTTGAGTATTCCGCGCTGAATTTGTCAAGAGCTGATTATGAGCTGAACACTTTCCTAGTGGAATACGCAGGGATTCTGCTTACATTCTGCTTATATTCTGCTCGGAATTCAGCGTCAGTTGATTTCAGGCGGAAATATTTCCTTGCGTAATCCGCCCCTTTTGCTCTGTGTGAACGTAGCCTTAGGCTGCGTTCCCACATTTACTGTATGACACCACATGTAGCTGAATACCAATACCACCATACTGTGACTGGATAACACCACCATATAGTGACTGATTAACACGGCCATACCAGACCTCCCCCACCCCTCCTAAAGAGACACCGGATTTACTGGCAAGTATAAATGGGAGGTGGGAGAAGGAAAAAAAAAAAAAAAATTAAAAAAGTTGTTTTCTTCTCTCTGCTCCCTGGTGTGGCCCCCCAGCAAGGTACTGCCCTAGGCACCGGACCACGGGTGCTTAGTGGCAAATACGGCCCTGTTCAGCTGTGCTCAGTCCTTCTTGTTTTACTTTCTAAGGGTATGTTCACACTGGGTAAATCAGGCGGAATTCCACCGCGGACTCCCACCTGTCTCAGTGTGCCATAGCCTGCCTATAGAAGAGCACGTGCTCCTCCCCCGATGCCGCTCAAAGGCCCCATTCACACTGAGCAAGAACGTCGTAATTCCGCGGCAGAGCTCTCCACCGCAGAATCCCGCAGTGTTCAGTGTGCTGCTCTGAGTGAAGGAGAAGGCGCATGCTCCTCCGCTGCCGTTGCTCTCCACTCAAAGGAGTGACATGTCATTTCTTAGAGCGGAGAGTGGCGGCAGCGGAGGAGTGCGTGCCCTCTCATTCACTCAAAGCAGCACACTGAGCACGGCGGAATTCTGCTGCGGAGAGCTCTGCTGCGGAATTACAATGTTCTTGCTCAGTGTGAACGGGGCCAAAGAGGTTACTTCCTTGAGCAGAGAGCGGAGAAAAGCAGATAGGCGGAATTCCGCGGCAGAAAGTTCCGCTGTGGAATTCCACCTGATTTACTCAGTGTGAACATACCCTAAGGCTCCGTTCCCACTGAGCAAAGGTAGCGGAATTCCGCGAAGGAATTGTCCGCCGCGGAATGCCGTTAGCCTCCGGCTCATAATGGGACTCTATGGGATGCGCGCGCTCCTGCCCTGTCCGCGCTGAAGAATGAACATGTTCATTCTTCAGCGCGTATAGAGCAGCAGCGCGCGCCTCCCATAGACTCCCATTATGAGCGGGAGGCTAACGGCATTCCGCGGCGGACAATTCCGTCGCGGAATTCCGCTAGCTTTGCTCAGTGGGAACGGGGCCTAACTGTGTAATTTTTTTTCTCTCGAAAAGTGGCAGGTAATTCCATCCTAAGCCTATGTACCCACTATGGATTGTAGTGGGAAAGGCCGTCTAGTGGGAAAGGCCCTTCACGACCAAAGGTCATTGATGCACGGATGTCCAGGTCACAATGAAGCAATGTTCTACTCCTCTCTTTTTAAGAGTCATAAAACTTTTGTTATATTTTGCAGACTGGACAATTCTGCATGCAATTCTGCATATATGCAATAATTAGGTTACATATACAAATCAATGCCATGCCAATCCGACAGGGCAGAGGTAAGTATTATACCCTCATCTGTCGGGGGAAAAGTGCATTCATTCTCTATGGAGCTGCAAGAGAGATGAGTACAGTGTTCGTCTCTTTCTGGCAGCTCCATAGGAATGAATATAGCCACGGGTCACATGCCGCACCCACAGCTGTATTCATAACAAAGAAGACGGGGACCTGATATGGAGGTGGGGGGAGTACGGAGGTCAGACCCACAGCAATCTCTTACTCGTCCTCTATCCTGTGAGTAGAGGACAAGTTAATTTTGGGTGGACAACCTCTTTAACCCCTTAAGGTCAAAGCCAATTTTCGTTTTTGCACTTTTGCTTTTTCCACTTTATGTTTAAAAGTCCATAGCGCTTGCATTTTTTCACCTAGAGACCCACATGAGCGCTTATTTTTTGCGAAACCAATTGTACTTTGCAATGACAGACTTTATTTTTCCATAACATATGCTGCGAAACCGGAAAAAAATCATTTGCGCTGTCAAATTGAAAAAAAAAGGAATTTGTTTTGATTTCGGGGAGTTTTGCATTTACGTCGTTCAGCGCCGTTCAGCGCCGTTCATCGCCGTTCATCGCCGTTCATCGCCGTTCATCGCCGTTTCTGCGCCGTTCAGAGCGGGGTCCCGGTGGGACCCCGCTCTGAACACCCCCCGCGGCACCATGACGTACCAGATACGTCATGGGTCGCTAAGGGGTTAATGATGTTATTGCACAGACATATCTTAGCTTCAGTCCAATTACAGTTACTTCTGACTTACCTGGTTCAACTTTGGTGACTTTCTCACCCACACTTTCAACCACTCCAACACCTTCATGACCCAGAATCACTGGAAATTTGGTTTGTATTATTTCATGAAGGGCGCTATTATCAGATCCGCAAATGCCAGAAGAAATAACCTAGATAAAACATACAATATACATAAGGGGGGAGATTTATCAAACATGGTGTAAAGTGAAACTGGCTCAGTTGCCCCTAGCAACCAATCAGATTCCACCTTTCCATTTCTTACAGACTCTTTGGAAAATGATAGGTGGAATCTGATTGGTTGCTAGGGGCAACTGCGCCAGTTTCACTTTACACCATGTTTGATAAATCTCCCCCAATATTTTTACATTTTTATAAAGGCAGCACAGACTGGACAAAAAAACTGAACTGCTCCATGGACTGAACATGGTTCATATCTGAGACTTGAGATGAGTGTCAGGGGTCTGACTGCTGGGACCCCCACCGATCACAAGAGTGCATGTTCCCTGTCACCCCTGGTTGAATGAGCAGTGATCAACATGCGTGTTACTGCTTTATTCACTTACATAGGCAGGATGAACAAGGCCATAACTACCACTGTAGCAGCTATAGCAGCTGCTATGGGGCCCACCGCATCAGGGGGCCCCATTGACACCTCCTCCGATACTCTGGTCCCCCCGAGCCATCATCATTCGCAGTACCAGGTAGCTGAGCGGGCCTCCTGGGATCTGAAAATGTCCCTTTAAGTACAAGCACTCTAGTCGGGAAGGGTGGAGGGCCTAATCAAAAGTTTGCTATGGGGACCAGCCATTTCTAGTTACACCCCTGAGGATGAAGATGGTTGGGTAGAGTATGTATCATTTTTTTTTCTTTTTCTATTTTTTCACAGTAAAAACACTTATTCCTGGATGGAGATTTTTTTTTGCATTTTTCAGAAGGAAAAAAAAACAATTTTGAAATTGCTGCACAGGTTCAATAAAGTGATAGTTTTAGAGCTTCATAACACACGCCACAATACCAAAATGTCTCTTTTTTTCTTTATATTTACTGTAATAAAACTTATTGAAAAATATTTTTAAACATTTTTTTTTAAACTTTTGTATTTGTAAAAGGAGACTCGATAGTCTCTGGATTTCTTGTATAATACTTCATATACTTCTGTATAACTGTGTATTATGCCTAAGAGGACCTAAAAGGTACTGTATAAGATGGCAGATCTGGCAGGCTCCTGGCTTCTATGATGACCCATTGGGGGCCCATGCTTGTATCACTTGGAGCAGTGTCGGACTGGGGTACCTGGGGCCCACCAGAGGAAATGATCCTGGGGGCCCACCAATGAAAAGCCAGTGAGAAAGCACATGTCAGTCAGTGTATGTGCAGGTTCTAAAGCTGGGGGCCTACCGGAAGATCCTCCGGTCCTCTGCTGGGCCAATCCAACATTGACTTAGAGACCGATGAGGTGAAATAGGGCACCTCCCAATGTATCCACTTATAATACGTAAAGTTGTGTCAAATTTCAGCTGTCAACTGTATTGTTTATTCAAAACGGTGATGATCTGTCTTTTATGTATGTACCATATAAAGGCTACGTTCACACACAGTAAAATAGTACCAAAATACGGCCATAATTGTAATTTATGGGCGCGGTCATTATTTTTACACCCATACTCAATCACGGCCGCTTTTCTCTACTTTGTCATAATTGTCGTAATTCGCCATTCAGGAGATACAGCTAGGGAGTGGATGATGCTGCTCCGTCCTCTCTCCAGCTCTATTTCCTGATCACACATGGTCTCAGCAATGAGTACCACTGCGATCAATAACCTTTGATATGTCCAAAGTATTTTTAATGACAGATTCTCTTTAACATCCCAATTACGTGGTTAACACACAATACACATGCATGGGCTACAGATACCGTATTTTCCGGCGTAGAAGGCGACTGGATGTATAAGACGTTCCCCGACTTATAAGCAGATTGTCAGGGGTTCACCTTATACGCTGGAAAATGTTAACCCCTGCCTGACCGCAACCCTGCTGCAGCAAAATAAAAAAATAAAAAAACCTTTAACTCACCTGGGGCCCGTTCCCGGGAGCGGCGCACCTCCTGTATCGTTCCCGGTGCAGGCAGTGTGACGTACACTACCTACACCGGAGGCGGAGATCGACGAACCTCTCCTGGGCAGCTGAGCATCTCTGAGCCTCTCTGATGAGACGCTTGGCTGCCCAGGAGAGGTTAAGCGATCTCAGTTTCCGCAGCAGGTAGTGTACGTCACACTGCCTGTGCCGGCAATGGTACAGGAGGTGCACCGATGCCGGGAATGGGCCCTAGGTGAATTAAATGTTTTTTTTTTTTTTTTTATAGTGGTCATCCCATACGGGTTTCCCCATATGAAGATTTTCGGGGTTGAAAAGTCATCTTATACGCCGTGCTGTGGAGGGGAAGTATAAAAGAAATAACATACTCTTACCTCCCCTGCTCCAGCCTTCTGGTCCCCAGTTCCCTGGCCGCTTCCTGGTCTAAGCAGGGACCGGGTTGTGACGTGTGAGGTCCACTCAGCCAGCCAGCGGCTGTAGTGGGGACCTTACACGTCACGACCCAAGTCCCTGCTCAGACCAGGAAGCGGCCAGGAATCCGGGGATTTAAGCGGCGGTACGGGCCACCAGGCAGGAGCGGGGGAGGTAAGTCTCTGACATATAGCTACCAATGTTCTATCGATAAAATTACCTGATCTTCTCCTCAATACATTATTATTACTCAGGAGAAGTCTTTGATGGTTATATCATCACTGTAATGTGCAAACTAAAGTTGCCCTTGCACAAGCTTGCCCTTACCTGACCACCTAGGCATTCTGCCAGTGTGTATTGCTGGGTGCCTTACTGTATATACCATGGCTTCCAAACAAAGACCCACCCAATCCTTTACAAGACATCGGCTCGTAGCCAAGAAACCTGTTGGGGCAAGGATTGTAAAAGAAAATAATAGCTCACATTGATTTTTTGTTGCGGGGTAGACAGTGTTGGACTGGCTCTGGCATTTGCCGGTCAGCGGGTCACATGGAGGCCCACCTGGAGATAGCAGAGAGCTGGCAAGAGGAGACGTCTGATCTCTCTGCATTGCATATTATTGGTGTCTTTAAAACACTGATACAATGCAATAGCAAAGGACTGGCTGGGGTGAGGGAACACTCACTTCCTTGCCCGTCTACACACTGTCCTCTCTGTGATGTAGAAAGCGTGGTCAGCACTATCTGCATTACTGTGCTCTGGCCAGACCTGACTAGACAAGGCAAGAGCAGCAGTGCATCATGGGTCCTGGGACTGGTGGGGGGCAGTGTGTAGTGTTTAGAGAACATGTGATCTCCAATTGCTGCAAAACTACAACCCCCATCATGTCCTTATGGGGGTTATTCCATCCAAACTGAACCTTTTCGTAATACCTGTAACACCTAGTTAAACCTAGTAAAACTGCAATTTAAACATTAAGTTATAAATATACATTAAGAGTCTTAATGTATATTTATAACTTTTGTGGTTAAATTGCATTTTTTAAATTATCTGTTTAAAAAAAAAAATTGTTTAACTAGGTGTTACAGGTGTAACGAAAAGGTTCAGTTTGGATGGAATGGCCCAAGGGCAAAGTGACACTCCCCCCCATCTGTAGTTAGGACCCATACTTGGGGGGTGGGGGCTACTACAAATATGGGCTCAAAGAGAGGGTCTAACTACAGATGGGGGGGATAACTACAAATATGGTCTCAAAGAGGGGGTCTAACTACAGATGGGGGGGTAACTACAAATATGGTCTCAAAGAGGGGGGTCTAACTACAGATGGGAGGGCTAACTACAAATATGGTCTCAAAGAGGGGGTCTAACTACAGATGGGGGGTAACTACAAATATGGTCTCAAAGAGGGGGTCTAACTACAAATATGGTCTCAAAGAGGGGGTCTAACTACAGATGGGGGGGCCCTAACTACAAATATGGGCTCAAAGAGGGGGTCTAACTACACATGGGGGGGACTAACTACAAATATGGTTTCAAAGAGTGGGTCTAACTACAGATGGGGGGCGCTAACTACAAATATGGCCTCAAAGTGGGGGTCTAACTACAGATGGGGGAGTAAATACAAATATGGGCTCAAAGAGGGGGTCTAACTACAGATGGGGGGGCTAACTACAAATATGGTCTCAAAGAGGGGGTCTAACTACAGATAGGAGCCCAACTACACATAAAGGCATGAAGAAGGGACATAACTATAGATATGTGTACAAAGAGGGTCCTGTTACTGGTTACGGTTGCTATGATGGGAGTTTGTATAGAGATGGGGAAGGTGCTGAAAAAGTAAAGTGCCTAAGATGTTTGAAGATTGAAGATCCATATGATAGCATGAGCTGACATGTTTCTATTTTTGGGATCTTAATCATCATCAAATACAATCCCAGATGATTGTATTTGACTTTTTTTTTTTAATTATTATTACCTTTACTCTGACTTCATGGGCCTTTGGTGGAGCTACTTCAACCTCTTCAATGCTGAGGGGCTTATTCGGTTCCCAGGCAATGGCGGCCTTGCATTTAATAACCTTGGGAAAGTAAATTTTTTAAAATAATGTTTCATATAATAATGTAACAGAATTAATACAAAGAATGACATCTGTTTTCGCAGCGGACGTCAAATTAATTTTCACAATATTTATTGACGGACGTTATTTTTCTTTCAAATAAACTGGTTCCAGATAGCTGTATAAATTTACTTTTATGTAAAAATCTCACGTCTTCCAGTACTTATCCACTGCTGTATGTTCTGCAGGAAGTAGTGAATTCTTTCCAGTCTGACAGTGCTCTCTTCTGCCACCCCTGTCCATGTCAGGTACTGTCCAAAGCAGGAGAGGTTTTCCTATGGGGATTTGCTACTGTGCTGGACAGTTACTGACATGGACAGGGGTGGCAGAAGAGAGAACTGTGTCAGACTGGGAAGAATACATCACTTCCTGCAGGACATACAGCTGATGATAAGTATAGGAAGACTTGAGAGTTTTAAATAGAAGTAAATTAGAAATCTATATAACGTTCTGAAACCAGTTGATTGAAAAAAAAATATATATATATAAATATATGTATATATATATATATATATATATATATATGTTTTTGCCGGAGTACCCCTTAAAATAATGTGCCGACGGCCGTCCGCCAAGGTATGTTAAACAACGGCCGTTATTTTGAGCATCAAATAACGGCTGTTTAAAATTGCTTTGTGAACATAGACTATGGGTAAATTCCTACCTTCAGATTTTCTACAGAATTTTTGCAACTAATCTGCAGCAGATTTGCAGCAAATCCATGTATGAACATGCCCTTAGGCTACATTCACATGTTCCATAAATATGGTCCATACACGGATTGTATGCTGGGAACTCCTGCCATCATGCTGTGTCAGTACTCTTTAACGGTTTCAGAGCATCATAATGAAGGAGTTCTGAGGTCTGGTTTGTACAATCTGTGCACGGACCTTATCTACGGGACGTGTGAATGTAGCCTCAGGCTGGGTTCACACGTTATATATTAGTCAGTATTTGGCTTTTATATTGGTCAGTGTTTTGAGATAGAGTGAACTTACAGTAATGTCTGGTTTGCACAAAGTTGAAAACTCGCTGTATGGAGAAGATGGATGCAGCCCTAGGGCTTCCCGGAAAACATGGATACAGCCATATGACACCTTTGTCTGTATCCATGTTTTCCATGCAGCCCTAGGGCTGCACCCATCTTCTCCATAGAGCGAGATTCAAAAGCTGAGTGTTCGGTTTCGTACAAACCAGACATTACTGTAAATTTGCTCATCTTGAGCCAAAGACCTTTCAGACTTGTAAACCGCCTATGTGTTTTACGAGCTAGCACAAAAATACCGTAACACAAACAAATGCATATTCCCATTCTATATCAAACCAGCCGGACTCACTGACAGGTACAAATCAGCCATATTACACACCTGGCAAATCCAAATGCTGCAAATAAATCATCGCAAAACTATAGAAAACACAAAACCTACACACAGCACTAATAAAACAGCGTAAAAACCATAGAAAACATCAGCCTAGCAATGTTATAATGGCTATAATAGAATAGTATAATACTTTTCCTGCGGTGCACATGTTGGTGTCGTGATTGCTGGTCTCAGGAAGCTGCACTCTCACTCAGTTCAGCTTGTTGTTATTCTGTGTTGCAAAGTGTGTGTGAATATACGCCACTCCCAGAACTTTTATTTGAGCTCAACCCCAAACACTGAATCTTACGCAGCCTTTATAACTTCCTCCTGGCTGAGATTTTGGTAATGTTAAAGGGGTAGCTCACACAAAAAAAAATTCTTTCAGATCAACTGGTGCCAGAAAGTGCCAGAGATTTGTAATTTACTTGCATTAAAAAAAATCTCAAGTCTTCCAGTACTTATAAGCTGCTGTATGTCCTGCAAGAAATGGTGTTCTTTCCAGTCTGATACAGTGCTCTCTGCTGCCCCCACTGTCTGTGATTGGCAGTAGCAAACCTCCATAGAAAACCTTTTCTGCTCTCCAGACTGGAAAGAACAACACTTCCTGCAGAACATACAGCAGCTGATAAGTACTGGAGGACTTGAGATTTGTTTAATAGAAGTAAATTACAGATTTCTGGCACTTTCTGGCTCCGGTTGACAAGGAACAGTTTGCTAAAAAGTTAAGATTTCATCAACTGCATTAATATGGGAAGGATATGTAAGCTCAGACTACATTAGTCAGATTCTGTCCTTTGGAAAATTGCAGGTCATGCAGCTAATACAAACCCTGCCAAGAATTATGGAATCATCACATGTAGAATATGATCAGCCAGGATTTTTTTTACTTTGCTGCACGTACACAGATAATACAATAGCGTGCGTCAGTCAGTGTCTGTCAGTCACTGTCTGTGTCAGTCAGTCAGTGTCAGAGTCTGTCAGTCAGTCAGTGTCAGTCTGTAAGCAGGGCCGTGTTTACCACTAGGCACCTGTGGTCCAGTGCCTAGGGCAGCATCTTGCAGGGGGACAGCATCAGGGAGCAGGGGGAAGGAAACAACTATTTTTCTTGTTTTTTATTTTTTTAGTCTATCACCTCTCGTTCAGACTTGCCAGTAAATCTGTTGTCTTTTCGAGGGGGGAGGGGTATGGTGGTATTGGTCATGTCTAGTGTGGTGGTGTTATCCAGTCACAGTATGGCAGCATTGGTCAGGTCTGGTGTAGCGGTGTTATCCAGTCACAATATGGTGGTATTGGTCAGGTCTGGTATGGTGGTGTTATCCAGTCACAGTATGGTGGTATTGGTCAGGTCTGTTATGGCGGTGTTATCCAGTCACAGTATAGCGGTATTGGTCAGGTCTGGTATGGTGGTGTTATCCAGTCACAGTTTGGTGGTATTGGTCAGGTCTGGTATGGCAGTGTTATCCAGTCACAGTATGGCAGTATTGGTCAGGTCTGTTATGGCGGTGTTATCCAGTCACAGTATGGTGGTATTGGTCAGGTATGTTATGGCGGTGCTATCCAGTCACAGTATGGTGGTATTGGTCAGCTCTGTTATGGTGGTGTTATCCAGTCACAGTATGGTGGTATTGGTCAGGTCTGGTGTGGCGGTGTTATCCAGTCACAGTATGGTGGTATTGGTCAGGTCTGTTATGGCGGTGTTATCCAATCACAGTATAGCGGTATTGGTCAAGTCTGGTATGGTGGTGTTATCCAGTCACAGTATGGTGGTATTGGTCAAGTCTGGTATGGTGGTGTTATCCAGTCACAGTATGGCGGTATTGGTCAGGTCTGTTATGGCGGTGTTATCCAGTCACAGTATGGTGGTATTGGTCAGGTCTGGTATGGTGGTGTTATCCAGTCACAGTATGGCGGTATTGGTCAGGTCTGTTATGGCGGTGTTATCCAGTCACAGTATGGTGGTATTGGTCATGTCTAGTGTGGCGGTGTTATCCAGTCACAGTATGGTGGTATTGTTCCGGTCATGTTTTAAGCAGTTAAAAACTATGAAAAACGAGACTCAGACAATGTTTTTACATGTAGAGAAGTGCATGTGGCCGAAACCAGGCTTCCATTTCTTCATCAGTAGTCATGTGCGGTTACCAGGATTAGTGGCCATTTGCCTATTGGTTACCGAATGAGGGTCTGGTTTTGGCTGCATGTGGTGACGTACAGTAAATGTGTTAACGCGGCCTAAGAATAATCAGATATCAATATGATGTTCAGAAACTAAAAAATCATGATGCTAATTGGTGGGTGAAGATGGGACGTGTGCAGGTGTAGTGCCTAGGGCAGCAGCAGCTGTTAATATGGCCCTATCTATCAGTATTAGCCAGTGTCAGTCTGTCAGTGTCTGTGTCAATAATGTGTGTTTGTGTATGTTAGTGTTGTCTCAAGTGATTGTGCATAGTATGTGGATGATGGGTGCATAAGGGATGGATGAGGGGCCATTGAGGCTCTGTCGCCCGAGGGCACGCTAAAAGGAGGCCTGTCATTCCCTTCCTGGACAGTTCGGGTTTTCATGTCTGGCCCAAGTCAGCACAGGTGCTGGAGGCTGCTGATTACTGGCCTCATAAGAAGAGGCACATAGTGTACAGGAGGTGCGGTGTATGGATATCATTCCTGGGAGTGGACAGTGTGAGGCCTGCTAAAGCCTCCGCTTGGACTTTGAACCATACAGGTATTGTACCAACTTAAGGTGTTTTGTGTCGGGTGACTGGTAGCAAGTCACCTGTATAGCTAGGATTTGCTGTGTGATGTTGGTACCTGCTTTTTGTTGTGGCTGGCTGCACTGTTCCCCAAAATGGTTGGTGACCTGTCGGGCTGTGATGGGTCCCTTGGCCTCTTGTCAAGGTAGTCCTGAGTGGCAATAGATCCACCCGGACTATCGCTAGTGCCACCCACAGAAAGGGGAAAAATGACCCAAGGGGTGTGACGAATGTGTATAGGTGCTGGTACTGATGAAAAAATTAGTCCCAATGATGATAATAATAGAACAGCTTTATTGTGCAGTCTCTGAATAATATAAAACACACTGGTAACAAATAGATAAGTGTCGAGCTTCCCGTCCTAATAGGGTGATTCAAGCCCCAGCCATGGCTACCTGGGTAACGCTAAGTGTCCGAGGGTGTCCCGGTTTCACCTGCACTGCGAGACAGAATACGTAGACCTTCTGGTATCTTTGTTATATTCAGGGTAGTTCCTCTTGTTTCCCGATACTGCCCTGCACTTTGTAGAGTGGTTTTCAGCATGGGCTAGTATGATGCCCGGTCTCCCTCTCATAGTGAGAAACAGGTTACTGCCCCAGGTAGTCATTGTGTGGGACCTGTAGCTTTCCGTAACCCTGGGAGACGGCGTGTGAAGGAGAGGGAGACTCCCTTTGTAAAGGCGTGCGGCCGAAGACAGGGTTAATGACTAACAGAACCACCTACTTTTTGGAGGAAAAGACTACGTTCTTGTTCATATTGCTAGTTTTAGTAAAGTTATATTCTTTAAAAGCCAGTATCTGACCCTATTACTGCACGCCTCCAGTACATTACAAGTGTCGATAGTCGGCAGGATGGACAGTAAATCAGCATCAGGGAGAGTGACAACTTCACAGAGTAAGGCACCACATGCAGTTCCAGTGGGGGCCTTGCTGAACCACCTCCCAAAATTTAATGGCGCAAATATATTGCTGGAAGATTGGAAGGAGAGACTGGAGGGCGCAGTCAGACTATGTAATATAGCCCAGCACTGAAAAACAGAACTAGCTTTAAGTACACTCGAAGGTGATGCTAGGAAAACTGTTATGCTACAGCCGGCCAGACGCAGACAGACCTTTCAACAGATTGTCAGTTTGTTAGAAGATGTATATGGCGATGTCTCTTCTGAAGCAGTGTTAAGGAAGAAGTTCTACTCCAGGCTCCAGAAAGAAGGTGAGACTCTGGCGCAGTATGCAAATGCCCTGCAGGAGCTGATGGCTGTGCTACAGAAAAAGAAAGAACGGCAGGCGGCATCATTCACTAATGCTGAACTAGTGGTATATGATCAGTTCTTACTGGGCCTCAAGAATCAGCCTTTGTGGAGTTTACCACTATCACTCGGCCTGCCTTGGAATCCCACTTCCTGACTACTGCATGTCAAGGAATTGCCCATTGGTTAAGGCTGAGGGGTGCCAATAACCTTCCTATACGACAGGTTGTGATTATTTGTGCGGACATTGAGGTTTGGGGATGTACCATGAAAGACAAGGGGGTGGTGGTGGTGGTGGAGGATGTTATGAACCCTGATGTGCCTGTGATCCTGGGTATGAATGTGCTGCCGGAACTGGATGGACTGATGGCTCAAGAATTGGGACCCAAGTACTGGAAGGGGGTCCCAAACCAAAACCCCCCACAAGTAGCTCTGCAAAGGACATTTAAAGGGGTACTCCAGCGGGGGGGGCACTTTTTCGCTGGGACCGGGGAGGAGGTGGCTTAGGGAAAAGAAGTCCACTCACCTCCCCGCTTACAGGGGCGGGTCCCACATTGTGGCGCTCCGGTGTCCGGTTCCCATCCGCTTCCGGGTGTTTGACACAAGCCCGAGACATAACGTCACTCAGTGACGGAGGCGGGATCTGAGCGGACTTGAAACGGATCCCGCCTCCTTCACTGAGTGGCTGAGCGGACCTGAGACGTCACGGAAGCGGCCGGGAACCGGGCACCAGAGCGCCGCAATGCGGGACCAGCCGCTGTTATCTGGGAGGTGAGTGGACGTCTTTTCACTCAGCCACCTCCTCCCCGGTCCCAGCGAAAAAGTGCCCCCCCCCCCCCCGCTGGAGTACCCCTTTAAGCAGTGTAGAGTACAGGCCATCCTCTCTGGGCTGACAGGGAGGGTGGGCTTGGTGAAGGTTACTCCAGCAGTATCCTTAATAGTGCGGGCTGGTCATGAGGTACTGTTGCCCCTCCCAGTAGGCACTAACTACCAATTACAGGGAGCTGAGGTTATGCTAGAACCAATGCTGCAAAGAGAGGGTGTGGCTCAAGAACAAGACACAGTGAGATGTTAGTTGGGGGGGAGATCAGAAGCAACGTGAGAAAGTATTACTTTACTGAAAGAGTAGAAGATACTTGGAAGAAACTTCCAGCAGATGTGGTTGGTAAATCTACAATAACACAATGTAAACCTGTCTGGGAGAAACATATATCTATCCTAAGATAAAAAGAAGGAAATACTAAAAGGGCAGACTAGATGGACCCAGTGGTCTTTTTCTGCCGACAATCTTTTATGTTGCTAATTAAATGCCATGTGTGAACATAGTCTGAGCACTTTCTCTTGCCACCCTGCTGCTACAGAAAAATGGGTTATATAGACATCTGTTCTTAGTATAAGCTGTTTGTTGAGATTGTCTATATGCCCATGAAACCTTGTTTCCCAAAAATGTGGTGTTAACCTAGCCTATACAGTATGTGTATATATTACAATGGGTGTTTCTATTGACATTAGCCAACAAATTCTAAGCAGGTTTTATCCAGACCCTAAGGTGTGGAATTAAATATTGTTCCTTAAAGATTAGCCCAGCTGGAAACGCCCTTAATAGTTAACCGCACTGATTTGAGTCAATGTGTAGCTGAATGCAAAACAAATGGTGGCATTGTGTCCAGTATATTGGAGTCAACATTATATTTTTTTATTTCAAATGTGTACAATATAGTGATCAAACATAAATGTACATATATTTGACATATTAGCAGAATCCCGACGTTCAGATTCTAGTTTCTGTATAGTATAATAGGAATAGTAGGGAAAACAGATTATATAACATCCTAACATAAGGAGTATACTCATGGGCAGGGCTGTTTTATAGCTTATGCTACCTAAGGCAGCAAATCCGAATACTCCCCATTACAGCTGGTACAAGAGGAGGGATAGAAAGTAACTGGCTGCCTGGGTGCCACGGAGTTGTGGGAGGGAAGCACACTTTATGAATAAGGCTAGGTTCACACTGCGTTTTTGCAATCCGTTTTTTTCATCCGTTGAAAAACGGATGCATTAGTGTGCATCTATTTTGATCAGTTTTTCCATTGACTTCCATTGTAAAAAAAAAACGGATCAAAACGGATCCGTTTTTTTTAACGGACACAAAAGTTGCGTCAGCTACGTTTTTGTGTCCGTAAAAAAAACGGATCAGTTTTGATCCGTTTTTTTTTTTTTTTACAATAGAAGTCAATGGAAAAACGGATCAAAACGGATGCACACACATGCATCCATTTTTTTGCAAAAAACTGATGAAAAAGGTTTGCAAAAAACGCAGTGTGAACCTAGCCTAATATAAAAAAAAAATGCTGCTATGTTTGAATATATAGTAGTAACACACAGAGGTAACACAAATACACTGTAATATGTAAGTGCATGTAACGGGATGTTACAACCTAAAGGGAAACTAACCTGCTGTTATATTCCCATAGCCCATGGGGCACTGAGGATAAAGATAATTTTCCTACCATCCTCCATCCCACCCCCTTCTTCCGGCCAGGTACCTGCTCTATACACTGGAAGCGGCCCGATGCCCCCAGTATAACAATATCCCCTTCCCTCAGTGATGCGGCCAGATAGGGTTCTAACACAGGCACATCACCCATGGAAAGAGATATCATTACACTGGGGGCACACCACTGGGATACCTGCGCCAGCGGTGGCCAGGTAGTGAAAAAAAATGTCACTACCTGAACTTTTACATTCACTTTAAAAGGAAAAAATTTTGTTGCAAATAACAACCAATCACAACACAGCTGTCAATTTTTGCAAAATACTAAATGAAAGCTTGTGGTACTTTTTAGATGTTATGAAAACAACAACAGTTTTCCTTTCAGTTTCATAAATCTTCCCAGCGTTAAAGTTAAAATTCTCGAGAATTTGGGAAAACTGATAATGTAACACGCATTACGGCCATAAGTATCATTACGGTAATCCTGTCTGCACTATGTCCAGATTGGTCTCTGCAGCTGCAGATCTGACTTATGTTGCCTTCTGTTCTGGTCTCTGGACCGACAGGCTGCTGAGCCAATCACTAGCTGAGACAGGACCGCAGCCAGTGATTGGCTGAGCAGCCTATCAGTGCAGAGACAGGACCAGAAGGGAACAGAAGGCCGAGCTGTCACTGCAAAGAGCGGGGAACATGGTAAGGTAAGTAAATACTTTATTGTTTTACACTAAAGGCAAAGGCTGCACGGACATTGCTAACGATGTCCGTGCAGCCCTTACTGCTTGATAGTTGGCCCGTGTAATAGCTTAGTAAATGAGCGCTGATCTAGACACTTTATGATCGGGCAGTATATTAGGAGCCTAATAGGCCAAGTTAGACCAATGCATAACACAGGGAGTCTTCTCTCCTTGAATTTTATATTATGTAAGGTTATGTAACCCTTTAAGCTTTATCCTATGACTACCAAAGGATCACCTCTGCTTGTCGGGTTCCTTTAGTTGCATGCTTTCATAATTTTGTTCCTGGTAATTTAAGAAAAGAAAACTGCTCTTCTTAAAATGAAATAGAACAATCAGAGCAATTTTGTCACAACATTCAGTATTTGCTAATCGTCGATATATCGGTGCCATTGACATGCCAGTAAAGGGCTTGGTACCTACAGTAGAAAGCAAACGTTTAGTTCAGTTACTCAATAATGATTTGTATTAATCAGGTCAAGGTGGTGTTTCATGCAGTGACGTGTATTTTATGGATTTTACTTCAATGTCATTAAAATAAATATAAGGACAACGACTCTTAAAACAACTTTTCTTCGCTTCTCAACCAAGTAAGATTGAAACTTATAAGTAAATATTTGCTCAGTTACAACTAAGGGAACTGCTGTTTATAGTTATTTGAAGGCTACAAGGGCTCCACCCAATGTCCGTATTGGTAGGGTTAGTTCAATTATATTTTTATGTAGAATGTTTTATCTTGCCTGGGCATGACACTACTAAAATGCACAGTCATTGGCATTGGCATATAGGAGCACTGCTAAAATCTAATCAGGAGTACAAACCTAAAAGCATGTGTTTTGCTCTTCCCACCCCACCAAAAGGATACATCGACGAATGCATAGAAATAAAATATCTTCTACAACACGATAGGCTTAGGGCCCTATTCAAAAAAAAACTTTTTTTTAAATTGCTCTATTGCCATCCTTTGAACCTCCCCACCCACCGCAGGACGTGCGGACATCCGTATGTGGGGAGGGGTTAAAAAAGTTGTGGGACCCAGGAGACTAACACACCACTCTGACTTGTGACATAACTGTGACACTACAACACCCAGAGTATCGGATAGATAGCTCTTTTGCCAAAATCTCAGCAGCACTTGGCCAATTACCAACCATTCCGGCCAACAATTCTTTGGTGTAATAGGTCATGTTAAAAGACCATGATGAGCCGTCATCGCTCCGTGTAATAGGACTGTCAGAAACAGACCGCCATTGCTCCCCGCAGTCCCTTCCTAATAGCACAGGCAGCAAACGCGGATGAAGGAGCAAGCGATCACTAACCTAACTGGTCTGTGCTCACTTCCCCCTTATATTGTGCCGTGTAATATGGCTTTAAAATGTTTCTTCATGAGGCTGGGTTCACACTACGTATATTTCATGTATAGGAGAAAACCACGGCACTCGATATTGCAAGAATAAGTGAAAGTTTATTTATTTAGCAAATAGATACACGGTATTTACTCCGACCGTACATAGGAAATGTAAGAGATGAGACCAATAGCATATGGTGCGACGTTTCGGTCCGCTATGGACCTTCCTCAGGCAATAGGGTCTCTTAAGCGCTGTATGCAGGGAGAAGGGTCGGTGGTCGGTATATTTCAGTCAGTATTGTGGTCCTCATATTGCAACCAAAACCAGGAGTGGATTGAAATCACAGAAAGGATCTGTTCACATAATGGTGAAATTGAGTGGATGGCCGCCATTTAATGGCAAATATTTGCTGGTATTTTAAAACAACGGCTGTTGTATTGAAATAATGGCCGTTATTTATTTATATGGCGGCCATCCACTCAATTTCAACATTGTGTGAACAGAGCCTTTCCGTGTTTTCAATCCACTCCTGGTTTTGGTTGCAATATGAGGACCACAATACTGACTGAAATATACGTAGTGTGAACCCAGCCTTAAACAGCACCTCTTAGGGTTTTTGTCACATGAATTACAGGCATACTTTCTTCTGGATGCTTCTGTTCTGCTTTAAAATCTTATAGCTCCTGTGTGGTAATCAAAGCAACTCTGTACCCACAATCTGACCCCCTCCCCCCCAAATCACTTGTACCTTGCTTTGGATAGCTGCTTTTAATCCAAGATCTGTCCTGGGGTCCGTTCGGCAGGTGATGCAGTTATTGTCCTAAAAAACAACTTTTAAAATTGCAGCCCGTGCCAAACGGGAGTAACTGTGCCCTATCTTTGCACAACCCCTCCGTCCCTCCTCCCCACCCTCTTCATCATTAGTAATGCTCCAGGCCAGGGCCGGATTAAAGGGAGGGCTCAAGGGGCACGTGCCCAGGGGCCTCCACCACTAGGGGGCCTCCACCAGCCCAAACCCAGAAGTGGTGTCTGGGAGCCAGTCCCACGCGCAAAAAGCATGTGGAAACCCTACCTGGACACAGCACTGGCCACACTGCATGCTGTCCAGGGAGGGAGGGAGGTGTAGGGTTAATCCTGTGTAAGCATCTCCCTCCCAGCAGGCTCAGACCCCCCCCCCCCCCGGTCGGTCATTGAATGGATTCTTCCTGTCAAGCTTCTGGGTGCCTGTCTCCTGCCGAGGTCCTCACTCCCCCTTGCCCCTCCCCCTCACTGAGAAGAGGACTGCGTGGGACCTTAGCAAGGAAACCTGATCTCTCCAGCACGGATGTGACATCATGGAGCATGCTGGAGCATCTGTCACAGTGGCTGACAGGCTGAAGGAACAGTGAAGAGCCAGAAGAGAGAAGACCTGTCATCTGCCCAGATCAGGTGAGTATGAGGTATATACTATAGAGGCATATATCAGAGCAGGGATATATACTATAGGGGCATATATCAGAGCAGGGGTATATACTATAGGGGCATATATCAGAGCAGGGGGCATATACTATGGGGGAATATATCAGAGCCAAGGGCATATACTATGGGGGCATATATTAGAGCAGGGGTATATACTATAGGGGCATATATCAGAGCAGGGGGCATATACTATGGGGGCATATATCAGAGCCGAGGGCATATACTATGGGGGCATATATCAGAGCAGGGGTATGTATATATATATATAGCCTGTGTGCAGCATATGACATGTAGCCTGTGTGCAGTTTATGATATATAGCCTGTGTGCAGCCTATGATATATAGCCTGTGTGCAGTGTATGATACATAACCTGTGTGCAGTGTATGGTATATAGCCTGTGTGCAGCCTACGATATATTGCCTGTGTGCAGTGTATGGTATATAGTCTGTGTGCAGTGTATGATACATAGCCTGTATGCAGTGTATGGTATATAGCCTGTGTGCAGTGTATGGTATATAGCCTGTGTGCAGTATATGATATATAGCCTGTGTGCAGTGTATGATATATAGCCTGTGTGCAGTGTATGATACATAGCCTGTGTGCAGCTTATGATATATTGCCTGTGTGCAGTGTATGGTATATAGTCTGTGTGCAGTGTATGATACATAGCCTGTGTGCAGTGTATGGTATATAGCCTGTGTGCAGCCTATGATATATTGCCTGTGTGCAGTGTATGGTATATAGCCTGTGTGCAGCCTATAATATATAGCCTGTGTGCAGTGTATGGTATATAGCCTGTGTGCAGCCTATAATATATAGCCTGTGTGCAGTGTATGGTATATACCCTGTGTGCAGCATATGACATATAGCCTGTATGCAGTGTATGGTATATAGCCTGTGTGCTGTGTATGGTATATAGCCTGTGTGCAGCATATGATATATAGCCTGTGTGCAGTGTATGGTATATAGCCTGTGTGCAGTGTATGATATATTGCCTGTGTGCAGTGTATGGTATATAGTCTGTGTGCAGTGTATGATACATAGCCTGTATGCAGTGTATGGTATATAGCCTGTGTGCAGTGTATGGTATATAGCCTGTGTGCAGTATATGATATATAGCCTGTGTGCAGTGTATGATATATAGCCTGTGTGCAGTGTATGATACATAGCCTGTGTGCAGCTTATGATATATTGCCTGTGTGCAGTGTATGGTATATAGTCTGTGTGCAGTGTATGATACATAGCCTGTGTGCAGTGTATGGTATATAGCCTGTGTGCAGCCTATGATATATTGCCTGTGTGCAGTGTATGGTATATAGCCTGTGTGCAGCCTATAATATATAGCCTGTGTGCAGTGTATGGTATATAGCCTGTGTGCAGCCTATAATATATAGCCTGTGTGCAGTGTATGGTATATACCCTGTGTGCAGCATATGACATATAGCCTGTATGCAGTGTATGGTATATAGCCTGTGTGCTGTGTATGGTATATAGCCTGTGTGCAGCATATGATATATAGCCTGTGTGCAGTGTATGGTATATAGCCTGTGTGCAGTGTATGATATATAGCTTGTGTGCAGTGTATGGTATATAGCCTGTGTGCAGCATATGGTGTATATATAGCCTGTGTGCAGCATATGGTATATATAGCCTGTGTGCAGCATATGACATGTAGCCTGTGTGCAGCTATATATGCCATGATCCTTAGGGTACGTTCACATGTACCATATCCGCTATAGTTTATACACAGCATTTAAGTACTTTCTGGGTGCTCCTTACTGCTTCAGGTAGTTTATATGGTTGGGAACTGAAGATAGGACTTGTTCTGCCTGCGATTCACAACTGCATCTGCTAGCTGTGGTGGCTAACACAGTGGGCAAGAGAGCACAGAAAGTGCTAAAGTGCTGTGTTCTCGCATTGAATTAAGTGGGAACACACCACGATGCTCACCCCATCCTGTCTCTAGGGCCTGGCATCTTCCTCTGGACTGCAGCCTCTAGGGACCATCATCTGCAGAACAGAGGAGGATGCTGAGCCATACAGCCAGGAGTGAGGAGGGGTAGGTACTAAGTCCCTTACAGTAAGAAGCCACCTGTATAGAATGCTGTATGGTTTATTTGTGGGGGAAGAAAATGGGGGGCCCCCAACAAAATTGTTGCCCAGGGCCTCCACCAACCTTAATCCGGCCCTGCTCCAGGCAGATTGCCTCCTATTCCCCACCTGTGGCAGCCCGGCACATGGGCTGAATCGTTAAGCAGCTTCAATGTTCAGCATGGAGAAAATGTTCCAGTGGCATTCCTAATGATGAAGAGGGTGGGGAGGAGGGACGGAGGGGTGGTGCAAAGTTAGGGCACAGACACTCCCGTTTGGCACGGGGATGCAAGTTTAAAAGTTGTTTTTAGGACAATAACTGCATCACCTGCCGAACAGACCCCAGGACAGATCTTGGATTAAAAGCAGCTATCCGAAGGTACAAGTGGTTTTGGGGGGTCAGATTGTCGGTACAGAGTCACTTTAAACATTTCTTAGAGCGTATTGACATCACGATTCTTCCGTCTGATGCATGGATACATCGGCACCCTGTCATAATTAGTTGCCAGTGTATATGTGCATGGACTGGCATGGACCCCATTTACTTCTTTGGGATGGGCTCCATTTTGGGTATTTTCTACTTGTATACCAGGTTTTACTCTGACTCACAAGTGCAGCAAAGCACGCTTTTGATGGTCTCTTTACATGGATCGATCATTATTCAAATTTTCATGATAACTATCGCATTTGAACGCTAATCGGCTTGTGTGAACACTGCGTACGATCAAGCGACGAGCGATAAATCGTTCATCATGATCTTTCAACATGTTCTCAAATCGTCGTTGGGCGTTCGCAGAAAATTAGCAGATCACTTTGTCTAAACAGTCTTTCACCGATTCACCCAATGTGTGAGATGGGCTTAAGCGATCTTAAAACGATCGCAATAACGAATTTTTTAAACGATTTATTGTACCATCTAAATACTGATCGTTATAAAAAAACACATCATTACTTCGAAATCGTTAATAGTTCGGTTGCGCAAATTAAAACTCACATAAGTGTGGGAAATGACCCGGACATAGTCACTAGCCGACGACATTCGGGCTATAGGAGTAAATGGAGTCCATGCCAGTCCTTGCACAGATATGTCAGTACCAGTTTCTGACAGGGTGCCAATCTATCCTTGCGTTGAACAGCAGAATCATGGTGTGAAGCCTGCTTAATACCTTAATCTTATTCAAACTGATTGTCCTGTAAAAGTTCATTAAATTAATTGTACCATTTTTTGTTAAATTTTTCTTTAGTATGGTGTAGATTTGAAAGTACTATGTTTACAGTATTTAGTAGTCAGCCCTATTCACTTCAACAGAGCTGGGTTGCAATACCATACACAATCTACATATACTGTACATGGGGCGCTGTTTCTTAAAAGTTAGCAGCCATGCAGTTAAAAGTGCCAGTCATCTTTTAGGCCTTAGGCAGCTTCATGCCTGCCGCCAGTAGAGATGATCGAACAGCGGAAAATCTTAGCTTCTATATAAATTGAATTCCGGGATACAGCCTATTACCTAGGCTGAATCCCGGAATTCCATCCGGTACCCGGGCTGTTTCCTCCTTCCTTACGGGCCAGGAAGGCATCAGGAATCAAATGCTAAAGGTTCGACAAGGTTTGAGTTCTATAGAACCTAAGATTTTCCACTGTTCGATCATCTCTAGCTGCCAGTAGAGGCCAGGAGGGCCCACTTCCATTATGATACATACGCAAAGGATGACATAACTCATCCTATGCGTATGCATCCCAAAGGAAGAAGTAGCTCCAGGCCTCGAGTGGCTTCAGTCATAGAGTTCCATGCTGCTTAGAAAAGAAGCCATCTGTGGCTGCAGGGGAGCTAGGAGAAGGTGAGTATGGTAAAAAAAAATGTTCAACTTAAGGTATTTGTTCATCAGGTGTGGAGACCAGTTGAGACTGGGAGAAATTAGCATGGCAGTCTGAGCCAGATGGACATGCAAGAGGCAAAGTGACCAACTCTGATCAGAGAAGACGTCATCTTTGAGTCACTGGAGGCAACTGCAATGTAATCACTTATACAGTCGTCAGATACTGTGGGGTCTGTTTATAGTCTTTAAATATTTTGTAACAGTATGGTGATAATATAGGGTGATGGGGTGCTGGAAGAAAAAATGTATTAATCCCCTCTCAGGGGAAACTATGCGTACACTCCTGGTATCATCTATAGTTAAAGATGTTATCCAGCATTTAAAAATGTTCTGTCCAACCCTGCTTAGCCAAAGTTATATAACTTACTAATACACAGTAGTCAAGTCTATGCAGCCATTTCCCCTTTTTTTGGACCCTACACTCAACGCTGAAAGTAACAGAGGTCAGGCTTCTTCCTTGACAGTTGACCCCCGTTCTGAAAGATTGGCACCATTTTGTGTCTTGACACAGAGAAATGATGATGACACCACTCCCCCTGCATTTATTGACTGATACACGTCAGAACACTTTCAGAGAAAACAGGGCTCCATGAAGGGCAGGCTATCAAAGCTGGTTGGGGGCAATGGGCTAGAGATCCAGGGCAGGACTAGGAGGATGGAAGCCCTGTGGGGAGAGATGGGAGAAGACCCATCTCAAACAGGAAATGCAGCAATATGTTGATTGGGCCAACGGGTGACATGGGGTGCAAAACAGTGGGAGGCCGCAAGCTACCAGAAACTAATTTTACAATATGTGGATACAATAATGTTCATTGATGCTTTGATTTTTTTAAGCAACTCCAGATAACCCCTTTAAATGTCTCGATATGTATGTCAGTATGCAGGATTCCATAGGGGGTCATGGAAAACATGAATACAGCCTATGGTTCTATTAATGTATTCCAAACAGCCTTAGATCTGCATCCAACTTCTGCAGCCACTGGTTCAGACAGACTCGAGCTCGGGTTCAGACAGACCCAGTTCAGACAGACCCGAGCATGCACAAGCTTTGCTCCTCTCTAGTCATTATCTACCTTCTCCTCGTTGCTATGCCATGACATAATGCCGGAGCTGAGCAGGCTGGCACTGTGCTGGGGGATAATTTAGAGTACACTACTAGAGATGGTATGTGGGGGGTTAAAATAAGTTAATGGGAACCTGTCACCCCCCGTGGCGGGGGGGAAGGCCGCCCCACCCCCTGCTAGAGCCCCGGATACTTACGCCATCTTGCCAACTCCCGTTTCTGGAGCCGGTCCCGGGACAGAGATATCCCCATCTGAAGCCCGACGCGCTGCTGAGATGAGTCCGATGCCCATAGAGAATGAATGGAGCCGTCATTCTCTATGGGCGTCGGACTCATCTAAGCAGTGCATCCGCCGGGCTTCAGACAGGGATATCTCCATTCCGGGAACAGCTCCAGGAACTGGACTTGGGGTAAATATCCGGGTCGGGCGGCCTTCACTCCGGCACGGGGGTGACAGGTTCCCTTTAAGGGGGAGAGGGGGGCATTGGCTTTGCAAAGTGGTACTTGAGCATTTAGGAGTAAGGTCTGTTTGGATAGTAGGAACACTAATATTTTCATAATGGTAAGCTGTCCAGAAATGTATGGGTGGGTAACAGATAGGAAGGAAGCCCTGATTTTCATTTCATCATGGATGCTCTGAAGGAGGCAGACAGACTTACTGTTTGCAGGTACAAAGCCCAATTGCTGCCTCACTTTCTTGTGCACATCACTAGCTTAGCTCCACCCCCACTTCCTGTGTTCTATCTTTGCCTCTCTGCTGCTAGAGGTGGAGCTCCCCTAACAGGCAGCGGACAGTAAATTGCAAGGAAGCAAGACACCTAGTGGATATAATTTTAGAGCTTTATTTCTAGGGTAGAAGTTATTAAAAAAAGTTTTAAAAAAAAATATTTGGTACCACTATAAGCCTTTAAAACCAGAATAATAGATTTTATTACAGGTTATAAGACAGAGACTGAAAGAAAACGTAACATTTTAAATGCCAAATATTTCTGATTATATAGAAAAGTCACCCCAACGTACAGCAGCAAAATCCTCACCCCACACCACAGAAGCAACTAAGGATACAAAATGCTTAGTGTATATAACTCTGAAATGAAAGTATATTTGTGTTCCTTAGTCGCAGGAAATTCCTTGTATTTTCTTTATTTCTTGTCCATTAAAAGGACTGTGCGGACACTGTAAAATAAGGGAAATAAAGATACGAATTAATAACTAGACAATATTGCAATATATAAGAAATGAAAAGAGAAGGGTGTATTTGTTCTATGTTGAAAAGATAAAATTTATATTTATAGGGATAAAATATAGAAACAGAATCCTAGGAAAGCAAAGCCCAAATCTTCCCAGGACTCTGAAAAGCTTGTGGTGACTCAGTTTTCCTAGGACCCTGAGTGTCTCTGGTCATTTCTATGCATCAATATGCAATAACCACATTAGTTTATGATGTCAAAGAGCCTTGAATATATCGACTTTTCCAGGATACAGCACAACTCTGCATATTCTGCTGCTTACATGTAACAGAGCTGCTTTGCTGCTTCCATCCCCCTCTTGTCTGCGGAGGTATCAGAAAGATAGAACCTTTTCTCCTCACTGGATATCCCCTTTAAAGGGGTTATGCGGGTATCGAAAACAATATTCTAAATGATCCCCCTTCCCAATACCACCCTATCTTGCACCCCTTCCCTGTTTTTTTTTCTAATATTTACCCGCTCTGGATGTCTAAAATCATCTTCTCTGTGTCCACTCTGACAACACGCTGCTCCCTCTTCCCCCCTCCCTTTGCAGACACAGGACATGTGATTTCCTCTCGGGGAGCCTTGTTAGCTGTCTATTGACTTAGTAACATGGTCCCCAGGAGACAGTAACATGGTCCCCAGGAGACATCATCTGCATCATCTCCATGCACGTGTTCACTGGTAGGGAAAGTGAAAGTGCTGCTTCCATAGACTTACATCTGTTCCTGAGCCTAGGTTTCTATAATATAAAAAGTTAAAGCTCTATCTCTGCTTGCTGTCAGTAAATGCAGGCATATTTGCCTGTCTTTGTGTCACAGTTCTGTATATTGTAAATGTTATGGGTGGAGCTGGAGTCTGGATGGAACTAGAATGTTTTCTTTCACAGTCAGCAAGCAGAGATCTAAACCTACACTACACCCCCTGGTAAACAAATGCTGTTATATAGCACATAGCCAAACCATGCGCGCATCAGCTCTGCTACACCATGCGTGCATCAGCTCTGCTACACCATCAGCTAGTATGGAATACATACTCAGGTGATGTGCTGCAAAATCAGTGAAAAAAACAGTCCTGTGTTTACTATGCAATAGTAATGACACCAGTGGGCAGGAAAGTTAGGGGGTGAGTACACTAATGGACAATCAGGGAGATGAGTGATGGGAAATGTGGTTTCCTGGCCGGTGCCATCTTGGATATAGATCGGCTTTTAGAAAAACCTGTAACTCAGGAATGGCAGCAGCTAGAAAGACAGGAGACGGCTCAAAATACTCAGTAGAACTTGGTGAGTAAGGGCCCTATTCCACCGGACGATTATCGTTCAGATTATCGTTAAATCGTTCGAATCTAAACGATAATCGTTCGGTTGAAATGCAGTTAACGATTCACGACCGAACGAGAAATCGTTGATCGCTTTATAAGACCTGCACCTATTTTTATCATTGCTCGTTCGCAAATCGTTCGCATTGAATAAGACATCGTTCGGTCGTTCGCAATAGATACGAACGGAATAGCGAAGAAATACGGAAGAAGAAACGATCGCAATTACGATCATAAGTAACGATTATCGTTCCATGGAAATGAGTGAACGTTTTCAGGTCTTTCGCAATAGCGGTCGTTTGAGATCGTTAATCGTTAACGATTATGCTAACGATAATCGTCCGGTGGAATAGGGCCCTAAGACCAGCTAGATTTGGGAGAATTTCATTTTTTAGCTTTTAGGTGGATATCCCCTTTTGTAACTCTTCCTGATCTGTTAGATCTCTGCCACATATTGGCATACTGCATATTACCCACAGTGAGCCTGCAAACTGAGTTACTAGAAAGAGCTACATTGTGCATTTGTTATGCATTTCAGCCAGGCCAAGAACATGACCCACTTCCTATTGACAGGCTGTACTTACTGTTGCCTGGTTAGTGCCTGTCTACTAATGAAGACAGATTACAAAGAGGCTGCAGATGGAAAGGCGCATGAGGAAATTGGATAGGAATGCACGCAGGACCACACAGTTCTCTAAGCGAGCAAAAAATGTTATACGCAAAACACATGTTCAACTAAACCTGTTTACTTTCGTAAAAGAACCGGCTTAGTTGAACATATGTGCCCTATGTGGTAAGATTGGTAATCTCAAACTCACGTTTTTCCTTTTCTCATAAGGTCAAAGCCTTCATTGATTTGGCCAAATGGAAGCCTCCAGCTCACGATGGCGTTAAGGTCAATTTTCCCAGCAAGAACTTCATCAACCAATTTAGGGAAGTCTACTGATGCTTTGAAATCTGTAGACAGAATTGATCAGGTAAGTAACATTTAAGCGGCATTGATAGTATTGCTAGATGTTGACTTGAATTTATCATTTGTAAAACTCACCACCCAAGAAACCTCCTTGCACTATACGTCCAGTTAGCAGCCACATCACATCAACTATAAGCCTATCTGTGGACTTGGGAACGCCGATAATCGTGGCCGATCCATAGGCATCATGAGTGGACTGAATCATGGATGCCTAAGGACAAAAAAAAAAGAAAAAGCATAAATCAAATTAGTTTTAGTATGATTTATTTGTTTGTACTTTTGATAGAAACCGATACCAGTTTAAGGCTATGTTCACACATTGCAATACAACGGCTGTTATTTTGAGTGTTAAACAACGGCCGGTGTATTACATGTTCCTCTGGTCGATAATGCAGTATCGGCCGTAGGAACATTATTTTACACTTATAGAACTCTGACGGCCATATGGGTGTGAATGAAAATCAATTAACCATTAACTTTCATTCACACTATGGCCGGCAGAACAGTTTGTGAACAGTCTATTTTCTATGGCCGTTGTTCACGAACTGGCTAAGACAGGAACTGTCCAGGAACTATAGAGGGTTTCTATAGGGATTCCCATTGAAAACCTCTCCTGCTCTGGACATATCCTGTCACGGCCAGAGATGTCAGCAGAGAGCACTGTGTCAGACTCAAAAGAAAACAACATTTCCTGCAGGACATACAGCAACTGATAAGTATGGGAAGACTTGAGATTTTTAAATAGAAGTAAATTACAAATCTATATAACTTCCTAACACCAGTTGATTTGAAAGAAAAAGATTTTCGCCGGACAACCCCTTTAACTTTACTTTGTGAGAAATGTTTTGCAGTTACAAACTATTCTGAGCATTATAACAATGAATGAACTTTTTGGCACCAGTCAAGTAGAATTTTATTTTTTTTTCTCCAGAGTATCCCTTTAAAAGCGCTAGGAGTTACTTTATGAACATTATTGTAAAGAGTAGTACCATCATTTATATAATCAAAGGAAAATTATGCCAAATTTTTAAGGCATGACATCAGCATGTTGGTCGATTGCTAAAACGTGAATGTATTATGCCATATAAAGCACTTCTTACCATCACGTCAACCTTGCCGATACATTCAAATCCATAGTCAGCTCCTCCCTTTGTCATATCTTTGATCATTTGATGGATGGGTTTTTTGTTGTCATCTGGATTCAGACACTCAGTACATCCCAGCTCTTTTGCTTTATTGAACTTGGTTGGATTGATGTCAACTCCAATAATCCTTGTGGCACCGGAAAGTTTACAGGCCATGACAGCTGACATGCCTATTCCGCCCAGACCGAACACCACACATGTGCTTCCTGGCTTCACCTGACAAAAAGAGAAAACTGAGTCGGTCAGTAGAAAATAAATGATGGGAAATCTGCAAAATCTGTTTTCACTAATAATCCTTTCCAGGCTACTTTTATTTCCATACTCCATTTCCATACATAACTTTGAGGTATACATGAAAGTTCAAGGGCATTCAGGAAGTTTTAGGGCTTTATGTTCCCCAAGTTTTTTTAGCATTAAAAATACGGCTCCGGCCGCACTCTCCATTGTGAAACGGGGATGTGGACGCATACGGGTGCGCCCGCATCCGAATTCAACAGAAATGAAGATCATCCAGCCGGTACTGCAGTACCGGCCGGAATGATCTTCACTAACACCGGCCGGGTCACAGAATGGCCGGTGATTCATGCTGTGTGAACCTGGTCTTAAAGTGAATGTACCATTTAGATCAGTGACATTTTTTTTTTCATACTAATTTGATGGTGCGTACATCCTTCTGGTGCAGTCCATTTTTTAAACCACCGCCAGGTTCCCACTGTCTGCCGCGGTTTGTGATGTGAAAATCGGCCCACTCTATGCACTGGAGATGGGCCAGGCACCCCCAGTGTACTGACATCCCCTCCCCTCTGTGAGGCAGCTCCATCAGAATCAAGTCTGGCCACGTCACAGGGGGTGGGGGGATATTGGTACATGGGGGTGTCAGGTCCGCCTCCAGTGCAAAGAGCAGCCTGATTGGCATATCACAAATCGCGCTGAAGGTGGTTTAATAAAAAAGGACCGCACCACCGTGGGGTAGTATGAATTTTTTTTTTCAATGATCTAAGTGGTACATTCGCTCTAAATATTTTAAAAAAATTGGCATACCTTTGCAATATTCATAACTGATCCAAAACCAGTTGAGAAGCCGCAGCCAATCAGGCATACTTGGTCCAGAGGGGCACGTTTATCAATCCTACAAACGGCAAATTCATCCACCACAGTATACTCAGTAAATGTACTTGTGGACATGAAGTTGTGGATGGGTTTTCCATTGATGGAAAATCGGGTGCTTTTGTCAAGCATGAGTCCATCATTTTTTCCAACGCTAAAAAGCAAACATATCGAATCAATTAGTAAATTGTCAAAAACTAATAATTAAAAAAAGTTTTACAAAAACTGCCTGTTTCTTTACAGATTTATTACAGTGGCTAACCCTGAGTAATAAGTTTGCATTGTCTAGATAAGCCATAGTATCTGCTTGAAGTCTCTGCGCGTATTCCATAATGGGACCATACCCTAGCTATTGAATGCTCTGTCAGCCTATAGCTATTGAAGGTGTATGGGCACTATAATTTCTTTCAAATGAACTCAACTTGTTTGCTCCCTCAGAAAACTGGCTATAACAGTCTGGCCCTGGTTCTCCAGTTGCTCTTAAGGTCTCCATACACATTAGATAAAATTTGTCTAAGCCCACCAATTTACTACTAATATACTAAGAGCAGCTCCTTGTGTATCTCATAGAGCTAAAATCAGGCCGGGCTGCCCTGCTCTGTGGTGAGTCCGTCCATAAGATGGCCGACATGGAGGAGCATGTGACGATGCCCTGTCCCCCAGTGTCCACCACTGAGCCTGTATATGTCTATGGAAGACACTGGAGGCAGGGAAGGGTCACATGGTCCTCCATGTCGGCCATCTTATGGACAGAATCACCACAGAGCAGGACAGCTCTATGACAGTCATGTCAAACTCTGGCCCGTAGTGGCATTACTTTTGGCCCGCCAGGCAATTCAGAGTTTGAATTACATCTGGACCGTCATGGCTACTGTAAAAGAGACTATGGGGGAGGGATGGCTACTATATGAGACTATGGGTAGGGCTGTCTACTATATAAGAAACTATGGGGGAGGGCTGGCTACTATATAAGAGACTACAGGGGAGGGCTGGCTACTATATAAGAGACTACAGGGGAGGGCTGGTTACTATATAAAAGACTATGGGGGAGGGCTGACTACTATATAAGAGACTACAGGGGAGGGCTTGCTACTATACAAGAGACTCTAGGGGAGGGCTGGCTACTATTTAAGAGACTATGGGGGGTGGCTACTATATTAAAGACTATGGGGGAGGGCTGGCTACTATATAAGAGACTATGGGGAGACCTGGCTACTATATAAGAGACTATGGGGCAGGGCTGGCTACTATATGAGACTATGGGGGAGGGCTGGCTACTGTAAGAGACTATTGAGGAGGGCTGGCTACTATAGGAGACTATTAAGGAGGGCTGGCTACTATAGGAGACTATTAAGGAGGGCTGGCTACTATAGGAGACTATTTTGGAGGACTGGCTACTATATAGGACACTTGGGGGGCTGTCTACTATTTGGACACTACTGGGAGGGCTGGCTACTATGTTGGGTAATTTTGGTTGGGTTGGCTACTACATGGGTTGGGGTTTAATCATATCATGTCATTTATCATAGGGAGATGCACACCACTGACAGTGCCAGGAGCGCCACATTCGCGCTTCAATAATTATCAAGGTTGGCCCTCGACTTTGTCCAATTTTTTAACTTTGGCCCACTGTGTGTTTGAGTTTGACACAACTGCTCTATGAGGTACATAGGAGCTGCTGTGAATACACTTACTATACTTATACTACAAACAAAACTATTTTTACTATGAAGTGGTCAACCCCGTTAAGCTCCCAAAATGACAAAAGTACTGCATGACGGCATCTACAATCAACAGTTGACCCCCTAATTTTTTTTACTGTGGGAAGTTTCACCTTCTTTGTAAGCTCTTTTTACCAACCAGATAAACCAGTCTTTTAGAGATTCTCTATCCACTGCAGAGTTAGTATAACATAAAGGTAATATTTCCTATGTAAAGGAAAAAAAAACATACTCATTTTTTTCACAGAAGTTGCTCTCTTCATGCAGACAGGCCTTACACTTCCAGCACATTGGACTGCACAAAAGGATGACGTGATCTCCTAAATGGGATTGAAGGATCCAATGATATAACTTTCATTCACAATATTCTATTAACAATGATGTCCTGATAATAAGGGTTATTACAGCCCCTTAATGTGCTACAGAGATCCACAAGAACAATGGTTGGGATATGCATAGGAAGAATATAAATGGTTTATATGTATCCATCAATATCCATCAATATACCTAACATCAGAAGGATGAATGTAAGGGAATGTTTGGCAATCTTTTTTTTTTTGGAATTCAGTAGTCTTTCTGTATTAGGCAAGTTCAAGACTCTTAGAGAATTAGAGACCAAGTGAGAGTCAATCTAATTGTCTGTATGGAATCGTTGCTGGATAACTGCATTTGTGTGAAGACAGAGTTAAAGAGAATGTACCACTAGGTACATTGCTTTGTGTTCTTTACATTAACAAAATGGCGCCGACCTGGGGATGCTGGTGCAGTGGTACTTTTATTTGAACCGCCACCTGGTTTCTGCGCACGACATTTCTGCACATGATGCAGCGGCCCGACATAAAGCACTGAGGGCCGGTCGGCCAGCCCCAGTGTCAGACTGGGGTACCTGGGGCCCACCAGAGGAAATGAACCTTGGGGCCCACCAATGAAGAACCAGTAAGACACAACGAGCTGACCTCTGAATCCCGCCAGCCTCATTGTCTCAATGTGATGTCTCACGCGCCTCTGCTCTCTACTCAAAGAATTGACGTGAGACATCGCATTGAGACAGTAAGGCTGGCGGGATTCCAGACGAAGTCCGCTCAGTGCTCCGTGTGAACGTACCCCAACTTTGCTTTCCAAGGATTATGAATACATAATCTAACATAAATTTTTTGCTTGAAGGTACTATAGGACACTAAAGAGTAGTACAAACACTGTGACACGATAGATACAGTAGATAGACAGATAGATAGATAGGAGATAGATAGATAGATAGATAGATAGATAGATAGATAGGATAAAAGAAGAGATAGATAGATAGATAGATAGATAGATAGATAGATAGATAGATAGATAGATAGGAGATAGATAGATAGATAGATAGATAGATAGATAGATAGGATAAAAGAAGAGATAGATATATTGATTGCTAATACAGCCGATAATTGTTCCGTGTAATAGGGCTTTTAATCAAAAACCAGCAGGGGCACCGGTAGATATGGAGGGAGACAGAGGATCCTGGACTCTGCAGAGGGAGGTTGAGGAAGAGGTGGGACTCACACAGAGGTGCAGAGGTCACAGGTCACTATACCGCAGGGAAGCTTGGCCTGTCAGCTAATACTGCAGCTGCCTCCTTATCTCGTCTCCCTTCTCCTCCACCAGAACTACATTGTGACACAGGGCTGACAGTGGCAGGAGGAGAAAGCACGCCCCCTCCCCTCCCCCTATTCACACGATGCGACGCTTCAATCCACTGCTCCTTTCCCCCTGTACTGTAAATCAGCACTTTCAGGGTTGAGGCCCTCTCCCAGGCCATTGTGACTTGCAGACAGGTAAAGATCAGAGATCCGGGGGTTTAATCTGGTCTGGGGGAGGGGCCTCAGTCCTATGAGTGCCAGCTTACTGTACAGGGGAAAGGAGCAGTGAATTGAAGCATCGCATTGTGTGCAGGGGGCTCTGGCACATACTAACATCTGACTGCGCCTTCAGTCATACACTAACTCAGTCATACAGGACTGTCAGACTCAGTGTAACTGCATCTGCAGGTGCTTGGGGCCCTCCCGGCGGCCCAGTCCAACACCGGCCAGCCCCCAGTGTGATAAAACCCCCTCCTCTCTGTGATGCACCTTCATTAGAGTCAATGGAGCTATGTGATAAAGGGGAGGGGAGATCGTCACACCGGGGGGCTAGGCTGGTGTGTGGGAATAGACCGGCACCAAAAAGGCCAGGGGTGACCAGGGGTGTAACTACCACTGTAGCAGCCATAGCGGCTGCTATGGGGCCCACCACATCAGGGGGCCCCATTGCCTGCTCTTGTAATATGCTGAGCCCCCTGAGCTGTCTGCAATACACTGAGCCCCCTGAATTGTCATCATTTGTAGCACCAGGTGGCCAAACAGGCCTCCGAGATTCTGCAAATGTCCCTTTAATTGCAAGCACTCCTGATGACACTTGCAGGTATGACTAGACTTGACAGCTCAGTAGTCAGTCAGGAAGGAAGGGGGGCACAATCAAAAGTTTGCTATGGGGCCCAGCCATTTCTAGTGACGCCCCTGGTACTGACTTTTGTATAATTACTTTATATTACCTGGCTGAACTTTGAATACTCCTTCCCCAACACTCTCAACAATCCCGGCACCTTCATGTCCCAAAACAACTGGAAAATTCAATTTTTCCATTCCGCCTACCAGGGCATGCTCGTCAGTGTGGCAAAGTCCACTTGCGATAACCTGTAATGGAAATAGTTTGTGATGCAAGATAAAGACATATTTATTTCAATCCACCTCCGGCATAGACTCTCTTCTTTACTATGTATTGGTAGCTGTAGGTACTATTGTGCATTAATTGAGATGCCTTAGCAACAATGGGGCCTAGCTATCAATCATATGATTGGCAGTTGGCACAAGGATAAGAGCTATAAAAGAGCTATAAAAGTGTAGTGCCATTATCTCTGACCATGATATTACCTGTATATGGCATTTTGAACAGTTTTCTCATCTGCAGACTTAGGGACAGATGCATTTATTTAAAATTTTTGTTCCCTTTTCACCATGGGGGCAGGGAAGGGACATGACATTGCATGGCATTACATTTTTGCCACTGTTAGTCACAAATTAGGCTTAAAATCTGTACCGGCTTGAAGGGGGCAAAGTTTTAGGTCCCATTCACACTACGGAATCGGTGCAAAGATTCCATGCGGAACCCCCTGCGCGCACTCGACGCTGAATCCTGCCTTCTATTAGTTTAAATGAGAGGGCTTGCACGCCTACGCTCTCTGCGCCATGTCAATCCTTTGAGCGGAGAGGCGCGGAAAGAGGAGGCATGCAAACCCTCTCATTGAAACTGATAGGAGACAGTATTCGGCGCCGAGTCTCCCCAGGTGGGGATGGGGTCTGGTTTCCGCATGGATCCTCAGTGCTGATTCTGAAGTGTGAACAGGGCCTTACTAGATCACAGACGTCAAATTCAGGCTCTCCAGCTGTTTTAAAACTACATTTCCCATTATGTCTGGACACCCCTGCACTAGGTCTTTTGAAAGCTTCTGTGATGTCTCTTTCTGCCTGTCTCACTTGTCGTTAGAGATAACTCTTCCTCTCCTTTCCATACATTTGTATAGGTAATATGTAACCTCATACTGATATGGTAGTGATATAGTTCCTGCTAGATTTATATACACTGGAGTACCGTACCCCGAACATGAATGCTGACGGCAAATGTGAACAGAGTCGGATTTCATCTAATTTGTGCTGCACATTTCTTGCTTCTAATTTTTACCCAATATAATATGTTTTGTGTTATTTTAAAGCTGTTAAAGAAATACATTATAAACTGCAAAAACTCAAAATCAAAATGCACTGGGCCGGAAGAAGCGCGCCTGTGTGAAACAGCCGTTGCCTCTATGGAACACGCCTGTTGTACAGATCCCATGGTATGTTTGGGTTTGGTTTCCATGCAATAAATGGCCGCATGGATTGTCAACGAGTGCAGCTGTTCCTTCATATCTACGTCTTTACAACAACAAGAACAAAAACTTTACCTTCACCCGAATTTCAAGAACCCTTGGTAGAGCAACTTCAATTTCTTCAATAACAAATGGCTTATTAAAGTCATAAGTGACTGCAGCCCTGCATCTTATAACCTAGAACAAAATCAAGGAATATTATTAATGGATATTGTTACTAGCGTACAATATATCGAGTGCTATGTAAAAGCGTGCTGTCCTATCTTATGCATTACTGGAATATTGTTTACATACAGACTGTAAGCAATAGATGTCTGTACATCAGAATAATGTCATGAACACATAAGTAGCGCGGCCCCCCTCTGAACTCCCCCACCCGCATGAGGACGTACAGTTACACCCTTGTGCGGGAAGGGGAAGTCATTTTTGTCCAAACTTGCCAAGTGCCAAGTGGGCGTGTTGTGGGTGTATCCTTTAAAAACTCTCACAAACTGTCATTTTTTAAATTTTTTTTACAGGTTTTCTATTTGAAAAAAAACAACCACTTCTAGTGTGGCAGGATGGTCATGTTTTACTTATGCTATGTGAAAAATCTTCCAGATTTACTAAGGGCATGCGCCACATTAATTACTTTAACACGAAAAAAAAAAAAAAAAACAGACACGCCGACGGCTTAAAATTGACACATTGTTAGTAAATGAGGCCCATTATGTATTGTTGTTTACATGGTTATTATTGATATGTTAAAATTAATTCATGATTTGTCTGAGTGCTATCACATGATCTCTATGTACAGTGAGATATACATATATAACACTCTGTTGACTGCTTGAAAAAGGTTTCTACTGAAACATTTGCATGGTGTGAATAAAGGCTTTTTAAATTGAAGGAACAGTGCTGCCTTGGATTATATATGTTTCCATATTTTTATGGGGTTAGCGTCGTTGCATAAGGCTTCATGCTAAATACTATAGGTGGCGCTATGTTCAAGAGAAAATAAAAGGCATATATACATTTATTTATTTTTTTGGTTTTCTCAGCTTTCTAATTCAAGCACTCCTCTGAATGTTACTGGGTGCAAGTCAGTAAATAATATATTGTGTAGAGTCGTATTGTGTTGTTATTTACTCCTATTTAAAAATCTCAAGTCTTCCAGCACTTATCAGCTGCTTTATGTCCTGCAGGAAGTGGTCTTTTCTTTGTAGTCTGACACAGTGCTCTCTGCTGCCACCTCTGTCTGTGAAAGGAACTGTCCAGAGCAGGAGAGGTTTTCTATGGGGATTTGCTACTGCTCTGGACAGTTCCTGACACGGACAGAGGTGGCAGCAGAGAGCACAGTGTCACACTGGAAAGAAAACACTTCCTGCAGGACATACAGCAGCTGATAAATACTGGAAGACTTAAGATTTTTAAATAGAAGTAAATTACAAATCAATATAACTTTCTGAAACCAGTTGATTTGAAAGATTTTTTTCTTTATCAAACATATATTTCATTCCTCCCAGATGCTTTGAAAAATGACAGGTGGAATCTGATTGGTTGCTAGAGGCAACTAAGGCAATTTTACCTTACACCAGTTTGATAAATCTCCCCCTATGGCTAGGTTTACACATTGTCAAAAATAGAGAAAAGGCGGACGTTTTTGAAATATAAAATAACGTCCGTTTTTTGCCACAATTTAACTGACTGCAATGGCAATGCATTGAAGTCAATGGAAAGATGGACGTCCAATGCACACAATGTATTGTATAACGGAAGTTATTGCAACGGACGTCAAAATAACGTTCATGTTGATTATTTTCGGACGTCTTTTGCAAACAACGGACGTTTTTTATTAGTTGTTCACACTCAGTTTTTCTTTTGTCTTTCTCCATTTTTACTATTAAATTCAATGGCCTTTACAATTAAGCCGCATCCAAAGTAACCAAACTAGAATAACGTGCAAACACCGGTCATTGCACTAAGGGGAGGCTAGACAGCTGGATGACGTCCGTTATTTTAGATTTAAAATAACAAATGTAATTTTAAACGGAGCTGTAAAGACGTTGTGTGAACATAGCCTATGTCTGCACTGCGTTCTGCACATTTTGCTTTTCTTCATACCACTCAGTTATTTCTAGCTCTGTCCTGTTTACCAGCCGTATCCTTGAATGACCTCAAGCGGCAACACTGTGCCTGCCAAATAGATGCATAACAAAGTAAAAGCTTTCCTGCCCCTCCCTCGCCCGAGCTCTTGTGTTTGTGCCCACATGTAATAGTGAGCTGGCACTCTCAGTGCACAAGGCTTCTTGTATGTGCGCTGTGTATTTATATGCTTCCAACTGATGTGTCAAAGATTTCTGCACAGTGTGCTGACATCTCTCACAGTCCTCAATGTCTTAGGGTGCCTTTACACAATAAGGCTATGTTCACACAACGTTTTTTCAGCTCTGTTTAAAATTTGAGTCTAAAACAACGGACGTTATTTAGTTGTCTGGCCTCCCCTTGACTGGTGTTTGCACATTATTCTAGTTTGGGGTTACTGATTGGCCTTTGGCTGCGGCTTAATTGAAAAGTCCATTGAATTTAATAGTAAAGACGGAGAAAGAACGGTGACAAAAGAAAAACTGTGTGTGAACAACTAATAAAAAGCGTCCGCTGTTTGCAAAAGACGTCCGCAAATAATGATCTTGTTCATTATTTTGACGTCCGCGGCAAAAACGTCCGTTTTGTCAATACACTGTGTGCATTGGACCGCCTTACCGTTGACTTCAATGCATTGCCATTGCAGTCGGTTAAATGGCGTCAAAAACGGCAATTATTTTAAATATGAAAATCGCCCGCTTTTTCTCTATTTTTGACGTGTGAACATATCTGACAGATTTTTGAAGCAAAAGCCAGGAATGGATCTGAAAAGAGAAATCTCAGTCTTTCCTTTATGACCTGTTCCCTGTTTATAGTCTGTTCCTGGCTTTGGCTTCAAAAATCTTTCAGATAAATCTCTCTGTGTAAAGGCACCCTAAGTGACTAAAGCATCATAGCAAAATAGTGCCATTAACCCCTTAGTGACTGTGGCTATGTTCACACAACGTTTAACAGCGTCCATTGCATAGCAACGGACGCTGTTAAACAGCCGTCCGCCGGGCTGCTCTCAGCCCGTGCCTGCAGCCGATACCTCCGTATCGGCTGCAGGCACATTCTTTTATCACAATTGATTTGCGGGCACAGCCGCCGGTGCCCGCAAATCAATTGTGAAAAAACAATGTGCCTCCAGCCAATAGGCATTTAGCCATTCACTCCAATGCAATGTGCAGCTGCTGCTGCACATTGTGTTGTATGAACAGCTGATGATTGACAGGCACATTATTCTAACGGCCGTTCTAAAGAGAATACAGCGGGCGGCATTGCATTGACTTCAATGCAATGCCACCCCTGCAGTAAAGAATGGACGCTGAGGCAATTGCAATCAGCGTCCGTTCTTTACTTAAAAAGACTGTTGTGTGAACCTAGCCTAACATTTAAGAACCTTTTTTTTTTTTTTGCCAACATAGACTATTTGCGAAACAAATGTTACTTTTTAAAGCAAATGTACCAATGTATCAGTACATTTGCTTTCAGTTTTGCACATGGACAGAAGGGCACTGGCATGGGAAGCCGATGCTGTGGTCCGGTCCCCGCATACGTCACTGTTCCATTCCCGGGCACTGGCCAGGGGTGAAGCACTGGAGGCGAGCTGCGTCATAGAGGGGTGGGGGCTTCCTCCCATGGGGCAAGCCGACCCGACTTCACCCTCGGCCGGTGTCTGGGAATAGAATGACGCCGTACACGTCAGGCCGTGGTTCAAAAAAAGGACTGTGACACCGACTTCCCCCTCCGACACCTTTCTATCCATGTGCCAAACTTAAAGCAGATGTATTCATGGTACATTCGCTTTAAGGGCACCATTTTGAGATTTATGTAATTTATTAACTTTTATCAACTCTTTTTGGGGGATAATTGAAAAATATATTTTTTAAATTTGCATGTTAAACTTATAAAAACTGTTGCCACATTACATAATCCATAGCTTTCTCATTTTTCTCTTCATGGAGCTGTGTATAATTCTTATTAATACCATTTTTTACCTATATATGACTTTTTGATCACTTTTTTTTGTCGTTTATTGTATTTTTGGTGGCAGATTGGCAAAATACATTCACAGTTTTTAATAGGCTTTTCTTTTACAGCGTTTGCTATGCTGTAAAAATAATGTTATCATTTTATAGCTTGTCGCAATTAATTTGGTACGGGGAATAAGTTATTTTATTATTTAAGGGAATTTTTTATGGGGGATTTTTGAAATTGTATTTATTTCAAAAAGGTGGTCTCATAGAAAGGTTTCATGTAAGAATACATCTGAATATGAGCCATTCAGTTCTGCATGTTTCTATTTATTAAAAACATCTGCTTTAACTTTTACATTCTAAATGCTGTGTTTGCATAGAACACACTATTACACACAGTTGATATACAGTATATTTTTAACAAAACTGCATATTACATAACATACAGATGACTTCATGCGATCTATAAGTAAGTCTAATGATGTTTGTGGAATAAAGGGTGAAGTCATGAATGTTTAAGCCATGTGTTTCTGGTTTTTTTTGTGTGTGAATGCATTGTATATTGTTCATTGTGTGTATATTTGTGTATGTGTGTATATCTATGTATGTATATTTGTGTGTATATATATATATATATATGTATATGTAAATGTATATGTATTTTTTGTGAGTGTGTATATGTATATTTGTGTATATGTATTTTTTTATGTGTATATTTGTGCATGTGTGTACTTGTGTGTTTGTGTATATATATATGGATATTTGTGTGCATATATATATATATATATATATATTTATATATAAATATATATATATTTGTGCTTATACATATAAGTGGTGTAAATTTTTGTGTATGTGTGTATACATGTATGCATATTTGTGTGTTTACATATATGTGTAAATTTGTGTGTATTTATGTATGTATATTTGTGTATAAATGTATGTATATTTGTATATGTGTGTATTTTTTTGTGAGTGTGTGTTTATGTATATTTGTGTATATGTTTTTTATGTGTATGTGTGTGTATTTGTGTGTGCATATATGTATGTATGTATATTTGAGTGTGTGTATATATATGTATGGATATTTGTGTGCATATATATATATATATATATATATATATATATACACACACACAAATCTATCTATTTGTGTGTATACATATATGTGGTGTAAATTTGTGTGTATATATGTATGCATATTTGTGTATAGATGTGTGTATATTTGTGTATATATGTATGTATATTTGTGGGTATGTGTGTAAATGTATGTATATTTGTGTGTGTGTGTGTATGTATGTATGTGTGAACAGAAATCTAAATGTAATAACAACAGAGTACTATTTCTATCAACAAAAAAGGATAATTATTAATAAGTATAAAGGATTTCTACAGATATTCACCATGCACAGTTCTTGCAGTCATTGCTATATACCATACAAGCTTAATGTCCTGTATATTATACAATTTTTATTATAATCCAGATACATTAGAACTTACTTTCCCGGCAGTGGCCATCTCTGCGCAGATAGCAGGTCCTGTGATGGAAGGAGAATAAGTTTTTGGCTTTTATCTGCCAGACAAAACTATTCTGCATTGAGACTGAACCAGCCACAGTTTATATAGAGGTCTGTACCTAAATTTGTATACACCCATTAAAGAGCCCTTTCTTGGCAGCAGATGTACAAACCTCCTCAGTAATCCAGAGGACAATTTTCACCAGGTGCGCCTGTCCACACAAACAATTGCTCATTACATAACATTTCCATCCTTTCTAAAGTCATTCTGCTTAAAGTATCACCCGGGGAACTATAAGCGTTGTAGGTTCTGCCTGTATGCTCAGCTTGTCTAAGTGATAACTAAAAGTGAATGATCCATAGTGGAAACATCTGGAATAATAGGAATTCTACAAGAATAGATGTGTTTGCTTAATTTGACTACTGTTTTATGTATTATTGATAGAGCTTTTAGACTTTCTGCAGTGCTATACACAGACCATTGGGCACAACTGGGCATTAACCAGTGGGGCTTGTGTCCCCATTTCTGGGTACCAACATGTGTAGCAACAAGCCAATCTGCATTAATATTGCTACATACATACGAGTCTAGGGTAGTAAACCCTACTTGCGTAACTACTATCTGTACGGATGCTGCGTACATGCTGCACCTGTCTTGGTGTCTTTCTACCCCCCCCCCCCCCCCCCCAGATATCGGTATCCTGAGGACTACTTCAGATTCGTTGTACTACGCTGATGACCAGCAGCTTTTTCTTTTTAATAAAAGATTCAATGCTATGCATCCCCACTTAACCCCCACTGAAAAATCTGACTCCCAGGGGGTTAAGTGAGGATGCTATGGATCCTCTCTTAACCCCTTGGGGGCCAGACTGTGCTCTAAATTATACTTACTGCTCTGGTATTCTATCTTCACTGCTCAGACAATTAGCGGCTGCAGTGGTCTTTTAACAACCTTTTGTTTTTTTTTAACTACAGAGCACCCAAGCATCTTAAGGTACTTGCTAGAAAATTGAGCACTCTTATTGCCTTATGCTCAAGGAAGTATTATACACGAATGAAGCTGCTCGCCCAACACTACAACTCTCATTCAATTTATTGGGAGACTATGTTTGGGGTACCTTTATCTTAGCTTCTCTTCACTGAGGCTAGTAAAGAACTGGCTATTGCACAAAACTGTTAATTTCTAGGGGGCCATTTGCCTCTTCTCCCTGGCGTATGCCAGCCGCAGGTCAGGCCGGCTTCACTAAGTGAATCTGGTGGGGAAATTGGGAGTACAAGTACGCCGGTCTTCATAAATGCCCCCCCTAGTGTCCAAAGAATGAATCTGATGAGAGAGATAGATGAACCATTTTAATGTAATCCTACTCAAGGAATAGATCATCTTCAGCAGAAGAAAAGACTTGATAGTGTACAATGATTCTGGCAAAATTAGTAGATATTCAATTATACCTAAAGCCAGTGAAAGCATTGTGCCGTCCTTTGCAGCCGCTATGTTCTGCAAGATGCAATAATATTTTTTAAGCAACCTAAAACATGCAAAAATGATTGTAGCAAAATAAAAGAAACAAAAAAGGCATAAAAGGTAAAGAGATTTTGCCTTGCACATTTTCTTTTTATTTTTGAACATTTTTCATAGTTGCACAGATTTTATTTCTTTCTCTCTTTGCTGCTGGTTTTGTAACACTCCTTTCTACTTTATCAGAAATAAATTACTAAATGATTTGCCTCCACTCCACCAAAGCCGCTATTCCAGTGTCCCCTGCCAAAATAACCTTACGCAATCACTACCATCAACATCACGTGCCATACTGTACAGATACAACCTGGGAAATAATACTGAGGCCAGTGACTTGCCGCTGTATCACATGTACAGTGTATGCAATATCATTGCAGCTCCTTCAGTGTTGGACACAGGAGCAGCTGAAAATTAAAGGAGAGGTCCGGCAATCTTTAAAAATTTCCAGCAGGCAGGGAAGAACATAATAAACAAGCCCTACTTACCTCTTCCTGTGCCCCCAAGGTGCTGCCTTGCTTCTCCGAAACCCCTGCCAGGCTCCGGGATCCCGGTCTCTAGCGACGTCATAATTCTGATGATGGACTGCCTGCTCAGCTAATCAGCAACTGGGGCGGGGCACCGCTGCAGTCACTGATTGGCGATCCATGAGGGGGCAATCCATCAACCAGGTCGATGAGGTCCATGAGGGGGCAATCCATCAACCAGGTCGATGAGGTCCATGAGGGGGCAATCCATCAGCCAGGTTGATGAGGTCCATGAGGGGGCAATCCATCAGCCAGGTTGATGAGGTCCATGAGGGGGCAATCCATCAGCCATGTCGATGAGGTCCATGAGGGGGCAATCCATCAGCCAGGTTGATGAGGTCTATGAGGGGGCAATCCATCAGCTAGGTCGATGAGGTCCATGAGGGGGCAATCCATCAGCCAGGTTGATGAGGTCTATGAGGGGGCAATCCATCAGCCAGGTCGATGAGGTCCATGAGGGGGCAATTTATCAGCCAGGTTGATGAGGTCCATGAGGGGACAATCCATCAGCCAGGTTGATGAGGTCCATGAGGGGGCAATCCATCAGCCATGTCGGTCATATTCCCCCGAGTCATGACGACATCGGAACTTGGGGGGAAAATGAATTCCGGACGGGATTCTGGAGGCTGTGATGTGGCACATCAGGGGCAAGGGGAGAGGTAAGTAACACACTGAGAAAAGTCCTGTTTTTTTTTTTACCTTGGACCCAGTCTGCATACATTTCTCTAAACACTTCTGGTAAAGGCTGTGCAGCTGCTCTGTAGATAATATGGATGAATCCAATATGTGCGTATGCTCAGTAGTCCTTGTTATTCATGAGGACCTGTTCCCTCCGCCCACCAGGAGCTAGTTGGCAGCAGTTGATAACTATCAATCAAAGGCCTGATGAGCACAAGGAGCAAATGGCAACAACAGGATCACAGTTCAGAGAGGAAAACAACAAGAGATTACATCAAATGGGGAAGGAAAACAGCACAACAACTTTACTAAAAACAACATATTTGTATTACAACTTTGATTCATGGCACAACCCCATTGAGGCACCTAGGTAATGCATGAGCAAGATTTACTTGGGTTAGATTTAGATGGGTTTCCACGGCTCCCATTGAGAATGAATAGAGAGGCAGCATACACGCCAAACCCACCACTCCACTATAATGGTAAACTCGGGTCCCATTTCTCGAGATTGCAAGGGGCCTCATCAGTCAAACCTCAGCAATCAGATAGTTTATCCCTATTCTGTGGATGGGGAATATTCTTACCAGTTGGAACCCCCCTTTATTATCATTATGTCATTATGTATTATTATTAAGTTGTTATTATTATAGATCAGTAATAGAGATGAGCAAACCGGGTTCGAGTTCGAGTCGATCCGAACCCGAACGTTCGGTATTTGATTAGCAGTGGCTGCTGAACTTGGATAAACCTCTAAGGTTGTCTGGAACACATGGATACAGCCAATGACTATACCCATGTTTTCTACGTAGCCTTAGGGCTTTATCCAACTTCAGCAGCCACCGCTAATCAAATGCCGAAAGTTCAGGTTCGGATCGACTCGAGCATGCTCCAGGTTCGCTCATCTCTAATCAGTAAATAAAATAATAAGGAGGTGCTCATGGGAACCCCTATTTACAGGATTCACAGCTATTAGTTTAATTATCAGGCTGTGCATTCTAAGCAAGAAAACCTGATCCTCCTTACCCATTGTATATTTAACATGTTTTTTTGGCAGTGCCTGCTTAACAATTGGCAACGTGTCTGACACTTAATCTTGCTGAATAAAACAAATATATGCATGTAGATTAATTGTTCACTTTGGGGACAACACCCATATACGCACACAAATGATGTATCTTGGCTATGTAATTTGAGTATAGTCATTGTGAATCTGACTTTTCTTGTGATGACAGAGCCCATGCATTCTAATGAAAGACAAAATGCAAACTACTGAGGAGGCCCATAAAGAAATGCACTCATTTCATAAAGAGTAATCTGAGTATTTTCAATGCCGCAGCATGATCTATATGTGACGGGGACAAATATATGACATATATCTGCATGAAGGGCCCACTACTTTCTATAAGGCTATGTTCACACAAGGTACGAACAATGGCCGTTTTAGTAAGGGTCAAATAAAGGCTGTTGCTGTACTGAAAATTGCATTGATTTCAGTGTTGATTTCAATTGACATGTCAATTATTTCTACGTCCGTACAAAACAACGGCCGTTGTTCAATACACTGTGTTTGCATTGACTTCAATGCAACACATTTTTCTATCACAAGAACATTAGAAGGAGTGAGCTAGCTTGGCGCGATGGGGGCAGGCAGTGCTCCTAACGGTACTCCGGATTGTGGATTCCACTGCTAACTGCTCAAAAATGGTGCAGAGGAGGAAGATTAGAGACATCCCTTCCTTCACGGCACCGTGTGCTCATTAGGGGGCTAGTTTTCCTTTAAATTGCATGTAACTAGAGATGAGCGAACCGGGTTCGGGTTCGAGTTCGAGTCAACCCGAAACCGAACGTTCAGTATTTGATTAGCGGGGGCTGCTGAACTTGGATAAAGCTGTAACGTTGTCTGGAAAACATCGATACAGCCAATGACTATATCCATGTTTTCCACATAGCCTTAGAGCTTTATCCAACTTCAGCAGCCACCGCTAATCAAATGCCGAAAGTTCAGGTTCGGATCGACTCGAGCATGCTCGGGGTTCACTCATCTCTATTTACTATCAAACATATTCATAAGGCTAAGTTCACACAACGTATAAATTCATTAAACAACGGGCGTAGTTGCAGGTTTGCAACCATGACCGTTATCTAATAAATAAATCCAGGTTCGCTCATCTCTACATGTAACATACCGAGCTTATAATTTTCATGGCTTACAGTTATGCTGGGTTTACACGGAGCGATAATTCGCCCGATCGTACGATTAACATTTTCGAAGTAACAGTTTTTTTCTATAACAATATATCGAACGAACGGAACGATATATCGTATGTAAAAATTGTTTTGCGACGCTTAAGCCTATCTCGCACATAGGTTGAATCGGCAAACGACTGTTTACACGGAACGATCTGCGAATTTTTTGCGAACGACCAACGACGAATTGTTCAAAGATCAAAATGAATGTTTACACGTACGATTAACGTTCGAATTCGATCGTTATCGTGCAAATTCGCACAATAATCGTTCCGTGTAAACGCAGCATTACTGATGAATGTTAGAGAGGAGTATAGAGGTGTTCTGTAATCAGTAATGGGGTTAAAGAACTCATGTACTGTTCTTGCACATCGTCTGCTGTCTGTCCTCCTGTGGCATACTTATGGCAACTTTTTGTAGTGTACCATGCAAACTGTGAAATCAGCTGCAAAACCTACTTCAAAATTATATGTTATGCATGCACATTTTTCCATGGAAAAATTCTACCAAATCTGAGGAGTCCATCCGAACCCGATCGTTCGGCATTTGATTAGCTGGGGCTGCTGAACTTGGATAAAGCTCTAAGGTTGTCTGGAAAACATGGATACAGCCAATGACTATATCCATGTTTTCCCACATAGCCTTAGGGCTTTATCCAACTTCATGATGGTCATTATCAATGATCTGATGCCCTGTTACACCCAGCAATCCCCTGCACACTGAAAGGGATCGCTGACCATGTAACATAGATGAACTAGATAAATAGCTGTAACGACAAGCTCCGCTGCCTCCCTGTCTTTCTGGGAGTTTTATACAGGGACCAAATGTATGGAAAAAAAAAAAATAGAAGTACACTACAAATATATATATATATATATATATATATATAGTGGTACCTTGGTTTAAGAGTAACTTGGTTTAAGAGCGTTTTGGTTTAAGAGCTCACAGTTTTTCAAAATTGTGACTTGGTATAAGAGCATTGCTTTGGTTTAAGAGCTCTCTGTACTGGGTGGGAGCACGAGCAGGGGAGGGGCATGGTCTGCACAGGGTGGTCTACAGCCCTGTACTCTGACCCAGGAAGTCTCCCTCACCCTAAAAATCATAGCAGATCCACTTCAGGCTGGGGCTTACATCAGGGGACAGCACTGTGCAGGTAATCTCTTCATAGCTGTAGACCCTCTCTCCCCGGACAGACAGTGCTGCATGTATGTGCCCACATCTGCCCTGCTCATTCCTTCATGCTCTCTGCAGTCTCTGTCAGTCCTGATTGGTCCATGCTGAACACACATACCCCTTCCCCATTGCTGTCATGTGACCACACAGACCTCTGACAGCAGCCCTGCTTCTCTATTCTAGCCTGTTGTACTACGCTACTGCATTATGGGGATCTGCGGCTCCATCCTGTATCTACAAACTGCTGCTGTGTTGTCAGGTTTATGCACTTACTATACATTATACCACATGCTGATTGTTATACTGTACAGTACAATACTCTACAGTAACTTATATTATCACATATTCATCTGTTTATAAATGTTTGCTTCATTTGTTTTATATGTTATTCAGAATATAAAATATTTATTTTTGGGGTGTGGAAGCAATTATCTGCATTTCTATTATTTCTTATGGGAAAATTAGCTTTGTTTTAAGAGTGGATTTTGATTACAAGCATGGTCCCGGAACGAATTATACTCGTAATCCAAGGCACCACTGTATATATATATTATTATTATCAAACATGGTGTACAGTGAAACTGGCTCAGTTGCCCCTAGCAACCAATCAGATTCCACCTTTCATTCCTCACAGACTCTTTGGAAAATGAAAGGTGGAATCTGATTGGTTGCTAGGGGCAACGGAGCCAGTTTCACTTTACACCATGTTTGATAAATCTCCCCCATAGTATACGCTCCAGCCGGGATTCCATCCGCCCGCACAGACCTGTCAGTTCACACAATGGAGCGTGCGGCTTCTGTTCTGCTTAAAACAATTATTCTCTGTTCTTTCTGATTAAAAAGGAGAAAAACGAAGACCACACATCATGTAACCACAGTTGATTATACTGTGCAGGAAGATTTGATGATTTCATGGCCATCGATATGTGTTTCCATATACAGCTCACTTACTAAGAGTTACAATTGTAAGATTAAACATACTGAATATCCAACACCAGAATAGCGTTTCCATAACCTTTACTTTAAAGGCTGTAGATGTACACATGGAATTCAGGTTTCTTTTTTTCATTAACTCCTTCCCTCCTGGGCTAATTTTCTTTTTTTGCATTTGTTCCTCCTCGTGTTTAACCCCTTTCCTTTTTGTGGTTAGTTTTTTTTCTCCTTGCATTTAACCCCTGGACGACCTAGGGCGTACAGGCCCTGGAAGTCTGTGCCCAGACGACCGTGGGCGTACCTGTATGCCCTGACCTATAAAGCTCGCTCCGGAGCGGAGCGCGCTTCATAGGAGGTGGGGGCCGGCTGCAGTGACCAGCTGGCACCTCACCGTTAATGACAGGCTGCAGCGATTGTGCTGCAGTGTGCTATTAACCCCTTGATCACGGCATTTAAGTGTAAGTGACAGGGGGAGTCTCCTGTCACTTAACGATCGGAACCCCCGCAATGTGACTGTGGGGGTCCCAATCGTTCTAACGGACCGCCGGAGGTCTCTCACCTGCCTCCGTGCGGTCCAATCGGCGATCTGTTCACTGAGCCTGCACAGTCAGGCCTAATGAGCAGAGCGCCGATAACACTGATCAATGCTATGCCTATGGCATAGCATTGTACAGTGTAAGCAATCTGAGCACTGAATGTACAAGTCTTCCAAAGGGACTTCAAATGTGTAAGAAAAAAAATTCAAGTTAAAATCACTAATACACTACCCCAAAGCCCCTCCCCCAATAAAAGTTTAAATCACCCCCACATAATATATACGGTACCGTGCGTAATTGTCCGATCTATTAAAAGATAACAAGCGTCATTGCGAACGGTGAACGGCATACACGAAAAGAGGGAAAGAAGTACGCGGATTACTGTTTTGATGTTACATTATATATAAAAAATATAATAAAAAGTGATCAAAACGTCCGCTCTTCACAAATATGATATTAATAAAAACTAGAGATCATGGCGGAAAAAATGACACCCCATACAGCCGCATAGGTGAAAAAATAAAAGCGTTATAAGCGTCACAATAGGCCCATTTTATTAATAATTAATTGCCAAAAAAAAAAAGGATTTATATATATATATATATATATATATATATATATATATATATATATATATATATATAAAACATTAGAGAATCTGTGTGAACCTGCATATGGTTGTGTTCGGACTGACCTATAGAGTAATGGTATCTTGTCGCTTTTACCATATAGTGCATTACGTAGACACAGGAACCCTGCAAAAGTTACCATATTGCATCCTTTTTTACGATTTCACCAATTTATTTCTTCATAAATAATATTTTTGGAATTCATGTTATGGTAGAATAAAAGATCCCATTACAAAGTACAACTAGGCCTGTAAAAAACAAGCCCCCACATGGCCCTGTAAAAAGAAAACTGAAAGTGCTAGAGCTCTTAGAAGGGGAGGAGGAAAAAACGAAAACACTAAGATCAAAATTTGCACGGTCCACTGGGTCATTTTGGGCCTCAAAGGGTTAAAATGCCATAGCAGTTGCATTTTTCCCCCTAAAGACCCACATGAACTCTTATTTATTGTGCCACTAATTTTACTTTGCATTGGCAGACTTAATTTTTACATAAAATACACTGCAAAACCAGAAAAAAATGATATGCACAGTAAAATTGACAAAAAAGGCAATATTTTTTTATTGGGGAGGGGGGCGGTGTTGTGTTTATGCCATTCGCCCTATGATAACTTATTGGTACTATTACATTGATATATAACTTGCATAACTGAATTTTTTCAGAAATTGGCAATGGAAAAGCAGAACAAAATTAAATGTGTGGTGGAATTGATAAAAAAAAAAAAATATTTGGAGTTTTTTGCCTTTACGCCGTTCGCCCTGGGGTAAAACTGACTTGTTACATATGTTCCTCAAGTTGTTAGGATTACAACGATATGTAACATGTATAACTTTTATTTTATCTGATGGCCTGTAAAAAATTCAAACCATTGTTAACAAATATACGTTCCTTAAAATCGCTCTATTCCCAGGCTTATAGCGCTTTTATCCTTTGGCCTATGGGGCTGTGTGAGGTGTCATTTTTTGCGCCAAATGTGTACTTTCTATCAAAACCCTGATTGTGCATATGACTTTTTGATCGCTTTTTATTACAATTTTTCTGGATTTGATGCGACCAAAAATGTGCAATTTTGCACTTTGGGACTTTTTTGCTGTTAAGCCGTTTACCCTGCGAGATCAGGAATGTGATAAATTAATATATTTGGCGATTACGCACGCGTGTTATTAATAGTAACACTTTTTTTACACTTATACTAGAAGCCCCCCTGGGGTTAGGGTTATTCCCCCTGGGGGACTTCTAGTATCATTACACTGATCTTTCATTGAGATCTATGCAGTATAGTTATACTGCATAGATCAATGAGATTGGCACTGTATTGCTTTCACTTGCTGCAGCCGAAAGCAATCGAGTGCCGAGCCAGGATCAGTGCCATTATGGCGCAGACCACAACCGGTGTCGCGCTGCAAGTAGTAGTCAGATGCAGCTGTCATCTTTGACAACTACATCTGAACACATAATTAGCCGCCACAGCAATAGGACCGTGCCCGCTAACAGCCGTGGTCCCGGGCTACAAGCAGCATCCGAAACCGCAGCGCTTCTGAAGTCCCCTAGGCGACCCAGTACGTACAGGTACGCCCAGGGTCTCTAGGGGTTAAAGTTGCTCTATTACCATCATTATAATGTCTTTATTCTTTGGTCGATGGGGCTGTGTAAGGTGTAATTGTTTTGCGCCATGATCTGTACTTTCTATCGGTACCTTACTTGCATATATGCAACTTTTTGATCACTTTTTATCACAATTTTTCTGGATTCCATGCGACAAAAAATGAGCAATTTTGCACTTTGGAATTTTATTCGTGCTTATGCTGTTTACCATGCGAGATCAAGAATGTGATAGTTAGGGTGATTACGCATGCGGAGACACCAAATATGTTTATTTATTTTTTATTTTTATCTATTTAGAAAATGAGAAAAGGGGGTGATTCAAACCTTTATTAGGTGAGGGGATTTTTTATTTATAAAAAACTTTTCCCCCCACACACATTAATTAGAAGCCTCCTGGGGTACTTCTATATACACAGCACTGATCTCCTATTGAGATCAATGCTGTGTATATAATAGAGCACTGATCCACTAGATCAGTGCTTTATTATTTTGGTCTGCAGCAGATTGCAGCGGATTGCAAGGCCAGGATTAGCGTAATTTCGACCCTGAGGCCTGGATCCCCCCCTCCGCAAGCCCTCCCTCCCCCTCTCTGAACCTCCCCACTTGCAGCAGGTCTTACTGTTATGTCCTTCTGCGGGAAGGGGTTAAAGAGACTCTGTCAGTAGGTTTATGGTGTCCTATCTCAGGGTAGCATAAACTAGTGACAGAGAAGCTGAACAGAATCATGTATCACTTACATTATTCTGTGCAGCTGATTCAGAGATATACTCCTGAATAACATGGACAATAAGTAGTCCTCTCCATTATGTGCATGAGCCCAGTAGTCCTGGATATTCATGAGAAGCAGAAAACTCCACCCATCAGCTGCTGATTGGCAGTTATCTATCCATGCTGTGTATTGGCAGTCAACTGTCCATCAGCAGTTGGAGGGCGGGGAGTGGCAACAATCCTATTCTCCTGCATATTAGGAGAACAGCTAAACAACATGATGTAAGTAATACACCAATCTGTTCAGCATTTTTGTCACTAGTTTATGCTGCCTTCATTTAAGGCAGCATCCACCCAGTGACAGATTCCCTTTAAATGAAATATTTACTTGAGGTATGTACTGTAAATTCTTATCTTGAAGGTAAAATGAATAGAAAAAGATAAGTTATATAGGCTCATGAGATTAATTGAACAATGAGTGTCAAGTAGAGGGTGAATAAAAAAATACCTATTAGTAACAATATCATATCATGTATTATTGTGTAAGTTTTATTTAAGTATTTATGCACTTTTACTATTTTGTGTGTACAGCCTCTCTGCAAATGTATGTGTCACCATGGTTACAAACGAAAAACAACTCTTTGATGTTCTGTTTCATTACAGGTGTTTTCTCGTCTCGACTAACATAATTGAACATGTTAAATATTTTTGTAAATACATTTATTTAGGAAACTTGCCTCCTTCTCCTGATATGCTGCTCTGGTCCTCCCATTGTTAGCTTGTTGTCTAGGTTACCAACTACCACTCTGCTCTAAAAGCAGTGGTCTGTTTTTATTGTCACATTATATGTCAGGAAAAAACAGATGCAATAAAAGCAGGAAAAATAAAAGCAATAAAAAATTCCCACTATAGATCATGGTGCAAAAAATGAGCCCCCTGTAGGTGGAAAAATTAAAAAGTTATGGCTCTTAGAAGGTGAGAAGCAATAAATATCCAGGACATACAGTATGTGCATCAATAGCCTAAGGTCAGGAAGAAGTTAAAATGGAATAATGAATTACGTCCTCGACTTAGTTCTAATTGTCGGACTGACGTTAAGTTAGTGTGTGATGATTGGTGAATATTTTGTTCCAATATCTTGTGACTGATTTAATAAAATGTAACACTGCCATAGTGAATGTAAGTAAAAAGTTGCACAAAAAGTTGGAGAAAAAGTCTCAAAAAAATAAATATTGCGCAAGCATATTCAACTGACAAGACATAGGCCTGCACCTGTTTGGGCAACTTTTTAAAAACTGTGATAAATTCGGCGCTAATCCCGGATTATATGAACTTTTTGGTTGAATACTCAAAACAGGCAGATTAACCCTTTCACGACCTGGGGTCATTGATGCCTCAATGCCCAGGTCGTGATTGGACATTAGCTTATGGGATCATAATGATCCCATAAGCTGATGCCCCCTGTGTCTGCCCCCTCTCCGATGTCCCCTGCCGCTGTTACTATCTATCAGCGGCAGGGGAGAGAGGGGAGGGGGCAGAGCGCATGGCTAAGTTTCCCCCTTAATCCTTACAATCCAATACTACTAAGGCCAGCGGAAGTTGAAATAGTTAAAGAGTACTGTACATAATATATTAAGGGGCAAATATTAGAAAATATATATGTATACATATAAATGCTAAAATCTGTTATCTGCTATGGTGGAATTGCTTGTGGTAAACAGGTAACACACAGAAAGCAGTGCTAAGTGTGAATTAAATCTATATGTTTTACTTTGCATGCAGAAATTGCCCAGTCATCGTTACTTAGCCGTATGTGTTGGCAAGCTGATATAGCTAGTTGTTGTTGTATATTCCATACAAAGTCAGTATGCATATCATCAGAGACTTTGTTGGCAGTAAACTGTAAACTGGTCAAATAACTAAAGGCAATCTCCAGTAAGCGTGGGAGGTTTGGCACATGAAATACTATGTTCAGCATGAGAGTGACTATTACAATACAATGAGATTATGCCACTGCAGACAGTTACCAATGTAGGAAGATATATGCATGGCTTATAAAACTGACTTGTTATCTAGGTTTCTCAAGTCAGTACAATTACAATAGGCTACTCATAAAACTTTTATTTTATTTTACTGCTTTAAAAAATTAAAACAAAAAATTGTTTTAAATTTCTCTATTGTTGCCCTTTGATGGGCTTTTGTGTTTACAATGTTTGGCTATGGTCACACGTAGTATGAGACCGGCACGTTCTGTGACCCCCCAGAAAAGATCATCTGGGATGGTACTGCTGTACCGCTAAGTTCTGATTCTGACACAATGGAGCGTGCAACGTGAACTGACAGGGTTTTCTGCGGCCGCTATTCAGTGAATAGCAAGTCAGTTTTCTACGGCGCCTCTAGGGATGCCGGCCGGAGTGTATACTATGTGTATACTATCCCCTCAGACTGCAGCACTACGTAAGTACAGCAGAATTCACGGCCGTTGTAACAATGCACGGCCTTTAACTGCAAGATCAGGAATGTAATAATTTAATAGTTTAAGCGATTCTACATGCGGCGATAGCAAATAAGTGTATTTTCTTATTCATGAAATAGGAAAAGGGGGGTGATTTAAACTTTTAATATGGGAAGGAGTTTTTTTTATTAATGAAAAAAAAACTAGTATAACCGATTGGCTTCCTGGATTGGGATTGCGGGAAGCCAGTCTTTCCAGTAGACCACCAGGGAAGGCTTTTTAATGGCATTTAAATGGTTAATTATCTAATAGCTGCAGTCCCTAGATGCTGAAAGCAGCCGGGAGCGGGATGGTACAGAGAGGGCTCATGTTCAGAAATTTCTCTGTACCCCCTTAGGGACGTCATGATGTACCAGTATGTCGTATGTCCTTAAAGAGTTAAAGGCTATGTTCCCACAACAGGAAAATTACGGGCTCCTTTCTGGACGTCTGTCTGTTAATAATGACGGCCACAAATAATGATCATGAAGAATAATATAAAAAAATAAAAAATAAACAAAGTGCAATTTTCAAGCCCCTTGCGCAGCCTTTTCAAGCCATGAACTAAAAAGCAGCACTTTAGGAGTTAATCCAGAATTAGGGCATGTTTCCACAACTATGGACAGGGAAGCCCTGTAATGGAGTGTTTTCCCGCCTGGCATCATGTATTAATATCATGTCGGGGGCGGGGAAACTGTTTAAATTTCTGCGGTACTGTAGTCACAGAGCCACGCGGCTGCTTCATTACAGTGCCACGTGATTCAAATAGATTCCCTGCTCCCAGCATGATACTGATACATCATGCTAGGCCGGAGAAACATTCCACTACATGGCTACCCCGTCCGTATCATCCGTAAAATATGGGACATGGGAATAAGCCCTAAGGCTATGTTCCCATAAAGTCTTTTTATGGCTATTTTGCAGCCATTTTTATGGCCGTAATTTTGGAGCCAAAACGTGGTAATTTTATGCAAATGATGGGCATCCAAAAAAAAAAAAAAAAAGGCTGTGAAATGGCCAAAGAAAGACGTTGTGGGAACATAGCCGAATACTGGATTAACTGCTTTCTATTTTATGTAGAACATTCTCTTAAAGGGAGCGTGTAGTCAACCCAAAAATACAATCAGGGGTATAAATGGTTTACATTGAGGGGGCTGTATGCCTGATATACACCCCATGGCTATGTTCACGGATGAATGTATTGCATTGAATTCAGTTAGAAAACAGGCAAAAAATTAGTGAAGTAAATTGCTAAGATTTAGTGTATCTCCTCTCCTGCTGGTTTACCATTATTTATTGGTAATGACAATGCCTATTTAAGTTCATGCCTATCTGACTATTAACTGAATTGTCAAACCCCCAGCTATGTAATCATATTAACATCATTTGGAAGGGTTGGCTACAGGTCCTCTTTAAAAAGGATCTGTCAGCAGTAAAGATGAGCCAATCATTCAACAAAGCGAAGTGAAGCGCTTCGTTTGACCAGCGCTCCGCTCCTCATGCCACCGGCTTTTCAGCGCTGCTCCGCCCCCTGCCGCTCCACCCCAGGTGCCGGGCAAAAGAGGGATCCAATCCTGGGAAACAGAGGTTTCCCAGGATTGGATCCAGCTTTTCCTGGGATCCTGTGCAGGAGCGGCAGGGAGCAAAGCAGTGCTGAAAAGCCGGTGGCATGAGGAGCGGAGCACTGATCAAGCGAAGCGCTTCACTTCGCTTAGATGAACAATTCGCTCATCTCTAGTCAGCAGCAATTAATTGGTAAAAGATGACCGGTAGCCAATTAAAAAAAAAAATTATGTTACTATAATTAAATAGCTATATCAGTGGGCAGCATGAAAACAGAAGACAGATTAGTAGCTTTCAACAGGTGCAAGTTGTTTGAGAAATAATCTTGGCATATATTCCTTTGGTAGACATTTATAAAGATACAGTAGGTAGAGCCCAAAGTGCTAAAGACCTTCAGACTTCAATGCAACGTTGAAACAATCATCTACCTCGGCCTCTCCGGCTAGGAACAGGTTAAAGTGGGGTGGCCTGAAAAGTGGTATTGCACTGAAGGGAAGTATTAGAAATGAGGAGATCAAAGTGGTGCAGTGGTGGTAAGCATTGCCATGAAGAAGGCCAAACAGCTTTGTTCTTCTTCTCTGGCTACATTGTGAGCCAAAAATGAAAAGGGGGAAAAGAGAAAGATATCTTTAAGTGATATAGACTATAGAGCTTCCACTAAGGGAACTAATGTGCAGTGAAGTCCAGAAAAGGTATTATTTTTTTTAAAGCAACTCTGTACCCTCAATCTGTGTTCTCCAAACTGCTTGTACCGTCAGATAGCTGCTTGGGGTCTGTTCGGCAGGTGATGCAGTTATTGTCCTAAAAAACATCTTTTAAACTTGCAGCCCTGTGTCAAATTGGTGTGGCCTATAGTGTATGTGCCCTAGGCCTGGGACGCCTCTCCGCCCCCTCCTCCCTGCCCTCTTCATCATAAGGAATGCCCCAGGCAGGATTTCTCCTAATCCTCACTTGTCTGAACACTGCACGTGTTGGATTGTTGTGTTTAAACAAATGATGAATAGGAGAAAACCTGCCCATGATGAGGAGGGCAGGAAGGAGGGATGGAGAGGCGGTGCAAGCCTAGGGCACAAACACTCTAGGCCAGACCAGTTTGGCATAGGGCTGCAAGTTTAAAAGCCTTTTTTTAGGACAATAACTGCATCACCTGCCGAACGGACCCCAGGACAGATCTTGGATTAAAAGCAGCTATCTGACGGTACAAGCGGTTTTGGGGTGGGGGACAGATTGTAGGTACAGAATTGCTTTAAGTAATGGTACATCACAAAACTGTATAGCTGTAGGGCACTTAATAGTTTACTAATCCCTCCTAGATGGACTCGATGAACAGACCTCAAGCTTGGGAAGGAGATGTCACTGAACACGAACGCCAAAGAACTGGTTAAATAGACGGGTTTGGAGGGTGAATCACCCTCTTCATCAGGAAGCTTGAGGTCTGTCCACAGGTCCATCTCAGAACTAAATGCATGTACTGTACTGTTAGGAGGTGGTGATATTGGGACTAGCTCTTCTAGATTTTCCATCCAGAGCCATGATAGCGCTGTCATTTCTGCTGTGAGTTTCTTACCTTCCAAAATGTTTACAAGCGGGAAGTACCAGAAAATACATAAGGTTCCATTTATTTTCCCTACAAGTCCAATTCAAATGCATGTAAATTGTTGGTAAATGCTCTTCATGCTTTTTAAAACTTGGATGTAGGAAGGATAGCTGAAAGAGCTTTTCCTGTGCTCTGTGCTATATGAGCTACAAGCATGTTTAGCTTGGCCTGCAGCAGGGTACATGAATCAACGGAAATTAAAGCTGGATTATTTGATATCAACAACTTAGCATGCTGCTCACTGATGTCCATTGTATCTAGTGCCAACAGATCTTGGATGGCCATTCCTGTCTTGAGTTCCCTTGACGTGCATGATCCTATCTTGAATATTATTTTTACTTACAAGGATAGAAAAAATAACTTCCATAGCGATTGCAGTCGGTATTCTGATCCCATACCATATTCAAAAACATTTTAATACCACACCAATCCTGTGCAATAGAATAGAGCTCCCATCCATAGATGGCGTCCTATGGAGAGACATATGACTTACATGTAACACAGCTGGACACAGCGCTCAGGCAACAAGCACAGGCCCTATGGACAGGGACTCCCTGCTGCTCTGCACAAGGATGGGGGATCGAGAAAAAAATGATACTGTGCAGCAACATGTGGCTTGAGCATATGTTTTATTAGCACTACCGTCCGTACAGTTTATTTGCCTGACATACCAGATTTGCAGATGGTCCATACATATATAAAGGCTGATGGTGCCCAGTGAGATATGGTTACACATACCATCAGCTTATAAACTATATAACACTGTAGGGCTAGTGCCAATTTTAATTGATAACGTAGATTTTAGTTGATTCATGTAGGTGTATTGGGAAACTAAGGGGCCATTTTTAGTGGTTCTTGGTTTAACAGGACATTAATTCCTGATCTGTTTTTTGTGTTAATACTTACTGCCCTGGCCTCCTGGCATGAGGCGTCTTCTCTCTTTGGTTCCTTTAGCTGCAGTCAGCCAGCAACTGAGGCGGGACACTGTGGAAGCCACTGATTTGCTGAGCAGAGACTCCTGCAGTTTCCGTTCAGCCAATCAGCGGCTGCAGCAGTGTACCACCTCCAGCTGCTGATTGACAGTTGACTGCCTATATACAGCATCGCTAGATAACAGCTAATCAACATTTGGTGGGAGGAGTTTTCTACTTTTCATGAATATCCAGGACTCATTTCATATTAACTTTTCAAACCTCCAAATTATACACTATGGATTCCTGTGCATAATATGCATATATATTGTGCCCCTGGGGCATATATATATATATATATATATATATATATATATATATATATATATATATATATATATATATATATACCCCCCTCCAAATTAACTATAATCAACTGCCTATGTTTCTTAACAGAACTGGCTTTTCCGGACTCTATTTGGACTCTACTAGCCAGGCCTGACTCCTGTTGATGAACACAGGTGGCGTGATAAAATGATCGGATTATATGAAAAGGAAAAAGGAAACACTGCATGTGTAGACCCATAAACCTTGGTGACACTAGTGCATATCTTATCAAATGCATGCTACCTGCTTTGGTCAAACAACTTAGGTACAACACTATTTAGCACTTCTCATGTGGACCAAAGGGCTGCTGCCAACCACCTTTTAATGTCCCTGGTTGGGTACCTGGTGGAAACTCACAACTCGAATCCAAAAAATGGTGGACTCCTTCTGACGGCAAAATCCTTCTTTAATCACCACGGCTCCTATCATACGATCACGGAGAAGATAGCAGGCAATTGTATAGAATGCAGTTGTCCTTATTGAACATGTTTCGGGGCGCTACCTCCCAGTGTGGTATTCATGGACGTTAGTGGATGTTATTTTTTTTTTCACTCACCCCCTTCCCGGGCATTACCAAAAAATGGGTCCTGGCTAGAGATAAGCGAACCTGGAGCATGCTCGAGTCGATCCGAACCTGAACTTTCGGCATTTAATTAGCTGGGGCTGCTGAACTTGGATAAAGCCCTAAGGCTATGTGGGAAACATGGATATAGTCATTGGCTGTATCCATGTTTTCCAGACAACCTTAGAGCTTTATCCAAGTTCAGCAGCCCCAGCTAATCAAATGCTGAACGATCGGGTTTGGATCGACTCGAACCCTAACCCGGTTCGCTCATCTCTAGTCCTGGCCAGAATACCCCATTCTCTGTTCATCAGTAAAGTTAACCTGAGGACAAATAAATACAAAGCTGCACAGTCATCATGCCTAAAGCTGAACTGACTATTCCTCAGCTCACTGCTCCTGTATCTTTAATACAACATTACATTCAGAGTACAGTATATCCATATTCTTCTGCAGCCAATGTCTCATTCTTACTCAGTCTGATTCCTTTTGTTTCTTGGTCCTACTGTAAATATGACAACACCCATGAATATATTGTACTATACCAGAAGTCAATATTATTATAGCTATGATAAAACAAAGCATCAAAAACTCATGCCAGGCGGGTGAACAAAACACCAGGTGAGTATTAAAAACAGTGTGCAGTAAATTGTGCGCAGCACAAATGGTAATTATCATTATAATTATTATTGTTATTTTTATTATTATTTTTATGCATATCGGTGATGTTTCAGTTCTGGCTATCTGTCCTATTCTTTATGGCCTTTTGTAGATAAATTGCAGTATCCCAGGTCTACTATACCAACCACTAACCAATGCTTAATTTTTGGGTGGTTGTTCAAATGTTAATAAAATGTTGTTACTTTATTGCACTAAAATACATTCTTATTTATTGCACAAGCTGATGATGCAGAGGTTAAATGGTTGTGTGCATATTCAGAATGAGGATCGAAGACCTTGGTCACATGATGCCCCCAAATGAGAGAGACCCTAGTCTAACTCTTTTTCCCAGGTCCGTAGGATTCTGTCTCAGGCCAGCTAAGTGTGAACCTCTCTTTAATGCGCCTGCCAATGAGAAATTTCCAGTTAGAATAGTTAAAGGGGTTGTCCCGCCAGGATCCCTTAATTGTAATGCTTTAAAACAAAGCTATACTTACCAGCAATCCAGGCCCAGTCTCTTGAAGGCAGATTTTTAGTCTTGTGCTGGTTGAAAGAAAAAAATTAAACACATGAAGTCCTGGCCAATACAGATTGTTCCGGCTCACTGTGTCCGTCAATCAAATGAGGGTACGCAGATGAACTGGACTTCCTGTGTTTAGACTCACACAACATATGTTTTGCATAAATACAATACATTTATACAAAACATATATTGTATTTGAATGAATGGAATGGAATTATATGTAGGTTAGTGTGGATGCTATTCATTGAACATGTCAGTCCACACAATGGGGAGTGCGGCTCCGGCCGCACATTCCATTGTGTGCAACGGGGAATTGGAATGCGGGCGCCAGGTAACATCATTTTATCTTCTAAAAGCATGGGGAATTGATTGATTCTCAGCATTATCAACAGTCACATTTTGTTTATGCACTATGCCTTTTCTTCTCTATGTACACACTTGATCATCAGTCATTGCTAGATAACACAGACCCTCTACACAGATGTTAACACTCTCCTTTTTGTGTCTTACCTAAGGAAATACAATAGACACATGGGTACAGATAGGGGTGGTGTCACGAAGCAAAGAAGGTAAAATGTACCACATGCATATATGTAAAAGAGCTGTTTTTAGTAAAGAAGCTTTCATCCCTCTTCCATTTTTCTTCCCCAATGGTCTCCATGGTAATCCCAGGACGATTTCCGGTGTCATTTTTATGCCATTATCTGTACTCTCTATCGCTAGCTTGCTTGTGTATTTGCGACTTTTTGATCACTTTTTATTAAAATTTTTCCAGAATTGATGTGACCCAAAATTTTCAATTTTGCGCTTTGGCGGGATTTTGCACTCACACCGTTTACCTGCGAGATCAAGGATAATTTAATAGTTTGGGCAATTCTGCACGTGAAAATTATTAAATTAAATATGTTTATTTTTTTATTGAATTATTTTTTTTTTATTTATGAAATGGGAAAAAGGGGGTAATTTAAACTTTTATTATGGGATGGGATATTTTAATAATGGGAGTCCCTTAGGGGACAGTATATTGACTGTTCATATAGATCAGGGATGAGGAGCCTTCGGCCCTCCAGCTGTTGCAATACTACAATTCCCATCATGCCTGGACAGCCAAAGCTAAAGCTTTGGCTGTCCAGGCATGATGGGATTTGTAGTTTTGCAACAGCTAGAGGGCCAAAGGTTCCTCATCCCTGATATAGATCAATGCAGTACATATGTACTGCATCAATCTATGTTATGTGCACTAGATTACTATAGGCTACTGAAGCCCATAGCACTGCTTCAGTTTGGGTAATTTTACAGTTCAAGATTAGGGATTCTGTAAAAAGACAGAGAATTTGAGCAAACCTACATTCACAGAAGAGTGTAGTTAGTTCTTCAAGACGTTTGGAACAACCTCTCTTGCGAGTTTCTTCTAAAACTATGGGCAAGTGAACCTAGAATAACTAATTTTTTTTTAAGACAAAGAATAGTCACACCAAATATTAACCTGATTTAGATTTCTTTTGTGTTTATTTATTTTGCATTTTAAACTGATAAAAACAAACTATTAACGCTTTGATTTCTGAAAACAATCTTACTTTGCAGCATTTTTTCCACACCTGCCTAAAATTTTTGCACAGTACTAAGGGCAATATACAGGTAACAAGTCCCCTTTAAATATTGTTATACTAATGAGCTGATGAGCCAACATAATAATTTGTTAAAGATCCAGAAAAAAAAAAACCCTCAGGCAATAGCATCTGGATAAGCTGATTCTCATTTAAAATTACAATGTGGCCCGATCAGCAATTCATTTGATATAATTTATGATATGATTATTTACACTATAATTGCAAGCCAACTGTTATCTTTCATCTCATTTTCTAGAATTACAGTTTTAATTGTTGACATTTACACAGCAGGAAATTATTGAGGGGGAAAAAGAGTTGTAGCAGACAGATATTATAGTCATTATAACATTTGTCAAAACAGTACAATACATGGTACAATAATTGTCATTATTTTAAAGCAACGGCCATTGTTTTGAAATAACGGCCATTACTTGCCAATAAATGGCGGCCATCCACTAAAATTGTGAACATAGCCTTTCTGTGTTTTCAATCCACCCCTGGTTTTGGTTAAAAAATACTGACCAAAATACTGAGCAAAAATACGGTGTGTGTGTGTGTGTGTGCCTAAACATTTAAATGACAAAGTTTTTTTGCTTGTTTGTTTCAGCTCTCAAAATGGTTTGTGATTGATTGTTTTCTATTAGAGATGAGCGAACCAGGTTCGGGTTCGAGACGATCCGAACCCGAACTTCCAGCATTTGATTAGCTGGGGCTGCTGAAGTTGGATAAAGCTCTAAGGTTGTCTGGAAAACATGGATACAGCCAATGACTATATCCATGTTTTCCACATAGCCTTAGGGCTTTATCCAACTTCAGCAGCTTCCGATAATCAAATGCCGAACAATCGGGTTCGGATGGACTCGAGCATGCTCGGGGTTCACTCATCTCTATTTTCTATCAAACATATTCATAAGGCTAAGTTCACACACAGGCTAAGGCTAAGTTCACACACAACGTATAAATTCATTAAATAACGGGCGTAGTTGCAGGTTTGCAACCATGACCGTTATCTAATAAATTTGGCGATTGCTTTTATTGCTATGGAGTCCCGGCCGGAGTGTATACACACTGTATTGGAACATTTTAGTTTTGTGCGACCGCTATTCATTAAATAGCGGCCGCACAAACTGACAGTGCAGACAATGTAAACTGCGTCTCTGGACGCGCTTTACATTGTTTGCTATGGTTAATTGGAAAGCGGGCGCACCCGAATGTACCCACATTCCAATTATAAAGAAATGCAGTTCATCTGGCCAATACTGCAGTATCGGCCAGGTTGAACTTCATAGACAGCCCTCGTTCTGTGACACGGCCGGCTAACAGAACGGCCGCTGTTATACTGTGTGTGAACCCGGCCTATATCTAGGTAAATATTTGCAAAACACTAAAACTGTTAGTCTAACATAAACTGGCAAAAATACTGTCTAATAATAATAATAGTAATGATCATCATCATCATCATCGTTGTGTAGTGCAGAGTATTTTTCTGTACTTTTTAATCCAGAGGGTGCAAGTACAGACAAAATCAGACATTATAAACTAATTATCAATTCAAACAAGTACAACAGCTTTGCTTTGTATGATCGTCCAACCTTTGCCTTTGGATTTATTTTTTAAAGAAGCAAACTGGTGATGAAATGTGGGTGTATTCCAGGGACAAAACAATGCAGGTAATAGAAGCCCAAGTGGCATCAGATGGGAAGCCAAATTTATTCCAAATATCCACTTACTAAACCTACAAGAAGTAACTCGTAGGCTACTTACTATTCACATAGTTTTTTGTTTTTTTTTAATATTTTTTCAATGCGTTTGATATACTTTGATGATAAAGGGAAGACGTTAGCAGGAAGGATCCTTTTGCACCATTTTGAGATATATAGGAATTCACAGTACCGTATTTTCCGGCGTATAAGGCGATTGGGCTTATAAGACAACCCCTGACTTTTCAGAAGATTGTCAGGGGTTCGCCTAATACGCCGGAAAATGTTGACCCCTGCCTGACCGCAGCCCTGCTACGGTCAGGCAGGGGTTAACTGCAGCTAAATGAAAAAAAAAATTAAACAGTTAACTCACCTGGGGCCTGTTCCCAGCCTCCGTGCGCCTCCTGTCCTGTTCCCAGCGCAGGCAGTGTACACTGACTGCGCCGGGATCCCCAAAGCTGTCCTAAGCAACGCTCGGCTGGCGGGAGAGCTTCTGAAGAATGACAGAGGCTTCGGGATCCCCAGCGCAGTCAGTGTACTTCACATTGCTTGGGCCGGAAATGGGCCCCAGGTGAGTTAACTCTTTGTTTTGTTTTTTACAGTGGTCGCCCCATACGGTTGGGATGCGGCCATTTTTGAGCCCCCCCACCATATGGGGCAATCATGGGGCGTATAAGATGACCCCCGACTTCTGAGAAGATTTTTTGGGGTTAAAAGTCATCTTATACGCCGGAAAATACGGTATTCATTGTCAGAAATATACAATTAGAAAGGGAAACACAACTACAGTGGTACCTTGGTCTAAGAGTAACTTGGTTTAAGAGCGTTTTGGTTTTAGAGCTCACAGTTTTTCAAAATTGTGACTTGGTTTAAGAGCATTGCTTTGGTTTAAGAGCTCCCTGTACTGGGCGGGAGGGGGAATGGGATAGGGGCATGGCCTGTATAGCGTGGTCTACAGCCCTGTACTCTGACACAGGAAGTCTCCCTCAGCTTCCAAATCACAGCAGATCCACTTCAGACTGGTGCTTGCATCAGAGACAGGACTGTGGAGGTAATTAGAGATGAGCGAATTTGGCGAAGTTCGGATTCGTATGAACCTGAACTATCGGCTTCTGATTCCCGCTGTCTGCAGCCTCTGTGAACAGGGTAGGTACAGCCTTACGGACCGCCAGGAAAACTGGGATACAGACATTGGCATAGGCTGTATCCCAGTTTTCCAGGCGGTCTATACGCTGTATCCACCCTGTTTACGGAGGCTGCAGACAGCGGGAATCAGAAGCCGGTAGTTCAGGTTCATACGAATCCGAACTTCGCCAAATTCGCTCATCTCTAGAGGTAATCTCTTCATAGCTGTAACTCTCTCTCTCCAGGAATAGAGTGCTGCATGTATTTGCCCACATATCCTCTGCTCATTCCTTCATGCTCCCTGCAGTCTCTTTCAGTCCTGATAGGTCCATGCTGAACACACACCCCTTCCCGATTGCTGTCATGTGACCACACAGACCTCTGACAGCAGCCCTGCTTCTCTATTCTAGCCTGTTGTACTACACTACTGCATTATGGGGATCTGCGGTTCTATCCTGTATCTACAAACTGCTGCTGTTCTTTTATTCTTATGCACTTACTATACATTATACTCCACATGCTGATTGCCATATTGTATAGTAACTTATAATATCACATATTCAGCTGTTTCTAAATCTTTGTTTCATCAGTTTTACATGTTATTCAGAATAAATCATTATTTTTTGGGATGTGGAACCAATTGTCTGCATTTCAGTGATTTCCTATGGAAAAATTTGCTTTGGTTTAGGAGTGGATTTGGATTACAAGCATGGTCCTGGAACGAATTATGCTCGTCGCTCAAGGCACCACTGTATGTCTTTATTTTTATTATTATTATTATTTTTTTTAATAACGCATAAAAAAAAGAGGTAGTAACAGACTTCCATCCCACACCTTCACTATCTGTCATTACCTCCTTCCAGTATATTAATTTGATATCCTAAGCAAGGTTATCCAACTATTTCATTTCATCAGTTCCCAGAAGGAAGACCTGGTTTCACCGATCTTATACACCCTTTAATACATGGACTGGACTCTATACCGACTTTAATTCTGATATCCTACTCCTTGCCATATCCTACTTTAACTCTCAACGAATGCCTGTTTTTATGTACCAGAGCAAACAGACCTAAGTCTAAAAGAAATTATCTATGCACTTTGCAGTTGTTCCTGGTGTTGTGAACACGTAGATTAAAAACAAAAAACAACAAAATGCAAATCTACTCAATCGGTTTCAGGATAATCACTTTTTTAAAACTTTTATTTTGAAGTGTCACTGTCGGTAAACCTTTCAAAATCTAAAGGCCGTATTACATGTAGCGATTATGGTTTAATGATTCGCTATAGCGATCGATCACTAGTGAAAACTAATGATTTTGTAGCCAATGATTCTAAGGTTATTACATTCACCGATTACGGTTATGAACAATCGTTTTCGCTAATCGTTCCTCAGGACAACCCACGCAACATGTTTTATCGGCGAACAACTAATTACAAACGACAGGCGAACTACTAACGATAATTTTTTAAATGTTGAAAGACAAAAAATTAGCAATTTTTCATTCCCCGTTTGATCGCTGGGTGTTATTACACAGACAGATAATCTCAAATTTTCGATCGTTTTAGGGAATTTTTAAACGATAATTGCTCCGTGTAATAGGGCCTTTAAAGATGTAGATGGGATATAAAGCAAGTTTAAATTTACATTCATGATTATTTTTTTGTTATCATGCTGTAAAACAAAGTTACTGTATACTTACTTGTATCCAGGTCCAGTCTCCTGAAGGCAGCTTTTTAGTCTTGTGTTAGTTGAAAAAAGAGACTAAACACAAAGTCCTGGTGGCCAGTACAGAAAGTCACAGGTGATATCACAGGTGTTCTTTGTATTGGATATCCTCACATCAGGACCTGTGGTGGCCATGAGGACTGGAGTTGATAAACACTGCATTAGAGCAAACTATTCTGAGGGCATACTCTACGGAATGAAGCACATTATGCATTTTGCCCATTTGGCTGATAGGCTTTGAAGTCTCATCCGCTCGTGCCGCTCCTCCCCGGGTGTAGGGAAAAGATGGATCCAGTCCTAGGAAACTGGGAAAAGTTTCCCAGGGCTGGATCCATCTTTACCCAACACCTAAGGAGGGGCATGGAGTGGAGCAGATTTCAAAGCCCCACAGACTGAGGAGGAGAATGCAGATAGGAACAAAGAGATTTGCTTCGTTCCTACAGTAGATTCACTCATCTCTAGCTGTAAGGAATATGTGCACATTGGGGGGACATTTATGATTGTTGCGCTGGTGGCATACACCACTGAGAAGGCACAGGTTCTCATCCTCTCTGTACGCTAGCCGTAAACCCACCAGATGGGCGGGTGGGGGGGGGGTGCAAAAAGGTGCCGAGGAGGCGTGGCCTCTTCCCGTGCCTGATTTATCATGATTTACACCTGATAGCAAGGTAGGAGCAGGTGTAGATTGCTGCACCCACAGTGCGGCAGATGCAGATCCCGTCAGATTTACCTTAGATGTGTTCGCCTCTTAGTAAATCCGGTGGGGTTAATGGGGATAGGGCCTAATTTAAGACTGCTGTATGAGTATTCCAGTCTTAATAAATGTCCCTCATTGTTTTTAGATGCAGCATAAGCTCGACCACTATAGTTCCATGAATACACTCCATAGTGTTTATTAAAAATAAGCTTAAGGCCATGTTCAGACACAGCTGTGTCACAGAACGGCCATTGTCTGAGATGTTCAACCTGGCCGATACTGCAGTATTGGCTGGGTGAACATCACTTCAACTTATTTGAAAATAACAATGTAAAGTATGTCCGGAGCCGTACTTTACATTGTGTGCACAGTCTATTTCATGCGGCCACTGTTCACTGAATATAGGCCACAAAAAATAGACATGTCAGTTTTCTGTGCCGCGTGAAATCTCAGCTGCAGTGTATACAGTGTGTATACACTGTGGCTGGGATTTCATAGGGGTTAATGCGATCGGCCGCTGTGATTAAACAATGGCTGTTTTTGCAAACCTGCAACAACGGCTGTTATTTAATGAAAAATACATTGTGTGAACTTGGCCTAATTGTGACAACCCATGGAAGTTAGAAACCACAGAGACAAGAAAACAGCCACCATCTTTGTTTTGGTATGCTACATTTTCCTGCCCATTACTTATCAGTGAAGATTAGATGAAAGGCAACTAATCTTGTAGTTTGTATATTGAAACTATTTGAAAGATTAATTCAACAGGTAGAAATTGGACATGTCATAAATACTGAAAACTTCACAAGGTTTTTTTTTCTATTTTATTATTTAGCATGTATTTCAACAAATAGATATAGTCGTGATAGGTGGAAAAAGTGTATGTATGACAACAATTTTTTAAAATAGGCTCAAAAGGCTCCTCACCTTAAAGTGAATCTTTCAGCTGTAATTCACATTCCAAACGGCTGACACTCTTAGAAGGATGTTAGAAAAGGAGACTCTTTTTACTGTAGAGTAAAAGTATTTTTTCTATAATATAGAAGCACAGACAAATATATAAAAAGTAGAGATGAGCGAACCGGGTTCGGGTTCGAGTCGATTCGAACCCGAACGTTCGGCATTTGATTACCTGAAGTTGGATAAAGCTCTAAGGTTGTCTGGAAAACATGGATACAGCCAATGACTATATCCATGATTTCCACATAGCCTTAGGGCTTTATCCAACTTCAGCAGCCACTGCTAATCAAATGCCGAAAGTTCGGGTTCGGATCGACTCGAGCATGCTCAAGGTTCGCTCATCTCTAATAAAAAGGTATCATGTGTCTCTAATCCCAAACAGCTATCTAATAGTGTCAGCAGTTTTGCAGCTTACAGATTTTCTTTAATGGGCACTGATGAAGCTCTGACTGATCCTATAGAGAATAGTGATGAGCGAATAGTGAAATATTCAAATATTCGATATTCATACGAATATCTCTTGAATATTCGATCGAATATTCGATCCCATTAAAGTCTATGGGAACAAGTATTTGATTATTGAAAAACATCTATTTGACCACTTGGAGGTAAAAACCGGAAGCTGAGGGAATTTGAACGCATATCAAATATTTATCGAATATTCGGCGAACTATTCGATAATATTCGATAGATCGAATACCTTACTATTCAATCGAATATCTATTCGATCGAACAGTATTCGCTCATTACTAATAGAGAACTATGCAACCATACAGATAGAGATGCAAAATCCATTCTGTACACCAGTTTTATACACGTTTACCCGATTTTTTTTATACTAGTTTTATACATGTGCCTCTTTGTGTACTGCTTTCGTACTGTAGTTCTAGTGAACAATGGAAAGATTAGCAAGTGTTCACACAGCCGGATCCAGTTACAGTCATGAGGTCAGGAAGGGAAGGAAAACATATTTTCAGACAACCTTATGGATTAACGCTTTCTTCTTGAATTAACAGCTTGCCTCTCTGCTGTACGCTGGATGGTTTCAGAACTCGAGCACCGTACGTATGCTGTGGACAAAGATTGACGGAAAAAGCAAGATTACTCCAAGTGTTCAGACCTCTAAATTGTATCACATGTCCTTTGGACATTAAGACCCTGGCACAACTGATAGCTGTGCATCCCTTAACCCTTTAAGGACGGAGCCCAAAATGGCGTTAAGGACCGGGACAATTTTCAATTTAGCGTTTTTATATTTTCCTCCTCGTCTTCTAAGAGCCATAACATTTTATTTTTCCAGCTACAAGGCCGTGTAAGGGCTTGTTTTTTTCAGGAACAGGTGTCCTTTGTAAAGGCGCCTTTTGATCTACCATACCATGTATGATAAAACTCCAAAAATATCATTTATGGGGTGAAATTGGGAAAAAAAATACAATTCTGCAAATTGTGTGTGTGTGTGTGTGTGTGTGTGTGTGTGTGTGGGGTCACGTAATGCACTTTACAGTAAAACTGACATCTTATCTTTATTCTATAGCTCAGTCTAAATACAGAGATATGCCTTTTACATAGCTTTTCTAATGTTTTACTATTTGTATTAACAGTAAAACTTTTTTTTTTTTTGCAAATAGGTGTGATTACAATGATCCTTTTTTGACTCTTATAGCGTTTCTATATTTTCACGTACGCGGCAGTATGGGATGTCATTTTTTGCACCATGAGCTCTAGTTTTTATTAATACCATATTTGTATAGATGAGACATATTTTATCAATTTTTATTCATTTTATTTTAAACAAAATGTAAAAAAAATAATCAATCCTGGGGTTATTAACCGATTTTTTTTTTTTTACACCATTCACCGTACGGGAACAATATTGATTCATTTTATTAGATTGGACTATTACGCACGCTACGGTATATAATATCTTTATTTATTTTTATGTTTTTATTTATAAAATTGGAAAGGGGGGGTGATTTAAACTTTTATTGGCTATGTAATGTTTTTTTAAAACTTAAAAATTTTTTTTTAGCACTTTTTATGTCCCCTGGGGACTTTAACATTTTAACATTACATTACATACACTGATCATTGCTATGCCATAGCATAGCATTGATCAGTGTAATCTGCGATCATTGCATAGAGCCTGCCTGTACAGGCTCTATACACTGATCGCCGATCTGACTGCCGGGAGGAAGGTAAGAGACCTCCGGCAGTCAGATAGAACAATCAGAACCCCCACATCACACTGTGGGGGTCCCAATTGGTCAGTGACAGGAGCACAGCTCCTGTCACTGATGTTAGTGCCGCGATCGCAGCACTGCAGGGGTTAATGGCGGTCCACAGCACTATGGTGTGGTGGCCCATCATTATCAGTGAGGACCTGGCTGCAAATAGCAGCCGGTCCCCATGTACTTTGAAGTGAGCTCAGCTCTTGAGCTCACTTCAAAGCACCGCCAGACTCCATGACATACAGGTATGGCATGGGTCCTTAAGTGACAGGATTCCATGACGTACCTGTACAGCATGGGTCCTTAAGGGGTTAAAGTGTCGCTGTCACTTCAGAAGACTTTTGGCATGTCATAGAGTGTTCAGACCCGTACCGTTCGGGAGTAAGAGCAAACAGAAGACCTCTCCCGACTCTGTCACATTGGGCTCCATAGAACTCATTTAGTACTTAAAACAACAGCCGTTATTTTCATTCTTTAATAATTTCATTGAAGCCTAAGGATAGAACACCCATTAGTTCACACTGTGCAAAAAATAATGGGCATTGTCCAAAGCGACCATCAAATTAATGTTAAGGGCATTTTTTGGCGGCCATTATTTAGCAAACAATTTTTTAAATTGTTCACGCAGATTTTTTTCAACAAAATTCAACGGATAGCTCCACCCAAAATGGTGTTAAAAGCGCCATCACTCAATCTAAACTTAAATAATATACCAATGGACGTCAAAGTATGTAAAATAACGGCCGTTATTTTGAGTATCAAACAACGGCCGTTGAAAATCGCTGTGTGAACAGAGCTTTAGGCTGTAAGCACAGCACATCTACTTTTGGCCGTTTTGCGGACATGCAAAAAAATGTTTGTCAAAAAAGATATTTGAGTGTGGCCTCTCTGAAACGCTATTCAACATTCAATATTAAAGATTCTACTTTACTCCTTTCTGTTTTGGATCTTTTTTGCTTTTTCTTTACTATGGTCTAACCTAATTTTAAAGTTCCTTTTAATAAAAGCACACCTGTTGTAATAATTTATAATAATTGAATTAAAAAAACTTTGCATTCAACTGTTGTCTGATGTGGTTTTAACACTGAAATTACAGATTAGCGTTCTGGTGTCTCACCACGGGTGTTGCTATTTCGAACCCCTCTCGCAAAAGCCTGTACTCAAAGTTAAGTGGTAATGAAGTCATGTCTAATTTTTGCGACTAGGTGTTGCTAGTATGTATTACTGTATTTCTATATTGCACAGCTGTAGTGAACAAAGGATTATTGTTTGTTTGGGATCTGCACACAAATGAGAGCTATTCTCCCTATCTCTATCCTCTTCTCTCTTTGGACTCTCTTCTCCACCACTCACAGGAGCTGTTACACACCCTGTAGGAAGTTGTTACATGGGGAGAGGAAGTGTAGACCCACACTTAGGGAGTTCTTGTTTGTTTCTCAGAGAGGCAAGACACACAGAGTTTAGCCAGGAGCATAGCTCTGCCAGGTTCCCCCTCCAGGAAAGACCAGCTGTAGTGTACGGACACTCATGGAGAACACAGAGACTCTTTTCTCTTAAGCAACATTTATCTTTACTATGCAGTACTAAACAACTCAAAACAATTAGACACGCTAAGATGTATAATTTATTTGCTTATGTATATATATGTGTTTTATTTTTAAAATGGAAAAGGGGGATGATTTAACTTTTTATTGGTTGAGGGATTATGCGCAAACTAGCTGCTTTCATGATATCCCTGGACACAATTTTATGCAAGGGGAAAAAGGGGTACTCCGGAGATTTTTTATTTTATTTTGCTAACACATTGCTTTAATAAAGTTAGATTACTTTGTAAAATAAATTCATTAAAACTAATTTATATATTTTTTTTTATCTACCATTCAACTTCTGTTGAATGGCAGCAGTAAGTGACAACACAAGCCCCTCTGCTGTCACCAGCTTTTGTGTCGGGAACTGCAAGGCTGCCTAAGCCCTGTAGTTTCCCATCCCCTGCTCTGCTCAATCGCTGCCGCACAGAGCAGGGTTACACAGCGATCATGTCATGCAGCCTCCCCCCAGGTACTGTACAGTATATAGGAATGTCACCCTGTACTGTTGCCACTTAATGGTAGTTCAATAGTAGATTAAAAAAGGATACTTTTATTTTTCTGAAGTTATATGACAAAGTAAAAAAAAAATTGAATCCCCGGAGAACCCCTTTAAATTTCAGATGACTTCTATAAATATGTTATATAAATACAGGTGTGTCATGTTTGCAGTGAAAACTAGCGAGTTTGTTAGACCATATAATGAATTATTAACACAAAATGAATAATCCATTAAACTGTCAGTAACACAACAGATAAACAATTATTCTTCTTACATGAAAAATCTATTGCAACTAGACAAAAGGTACTAGATATATGCAATATACTGCAATCACCATAACACAATCCCCACCATTGCTGTTAGGTTGTTGGCTATGTTCTTTTGCAAAGTCTTAAAAGGTTGGAATACTCCTTGAGAACAAACTGTACTGTATACTGTTAATACACTGACAAAAATGCAAAACAACAACACAAAACATAGGATTATGGTAGATGTTTGTATATGCAGCAGCTAGAATCAACTATTTAAAGTGTTCCTGTCATTTTAATAAACTTTTGTCGTGGAGACATGGAGACATGTGGGGGCGCTGTGGTGGACCAAATTATCACATCTTGCAGGTATAGGTCATATGTGTATTTTGATGGCACTGGCAATAATGTTGTATTCTTTTGTACCTGTGAGCGGATATGTTTATGTTTACCGTATACTTATGCTGCTTCACTATTGCACTTTAACCCCTTCAGGACCAGGCTAATTTTATTCGGGGAGGGGATTTTTTTTTATTAATAAAAACACTTTTTTTTACTTTATATTTTAAAGCAACTCTGTACCCACAATCTGACCCCCCAAACCCCTTATACTGTCAGATAGCTGCTTTTATTCCAAGATCTGTCCTGGGGTCCGTTTGGCAGGTGAGGCAGTTATTGTCCTAAAAACAACTTGTAAACTTGCAGCCCATGGCAAACGGGAGTATCTGTGCCCTAACTTTACACCACCCCTCCGTCCCTCCTCCCCATCCTCCTCATCAGGAATGCCACTGGAACATTTTCTTAATGCTGAACATTGCACAGGTGCTCAACGATCCAGCCCATGTTCAGTATTCACACAGCTGACGAATAGCAGACAATCTGCCTGGAGCATTCCTATTGATGAAGAGGGTGGGGAGGAGGGATGGAGGGGTGGTGCAAATTTAGGGCACAGATACTCCCGTGGGGCATGGGGCTGCAAGTATAAAAGTTGTTTTTTTAGGACAATAACTGCATCACCTGCTAAACGGACCGCAGGACAGATCTTGGATTAAAAGCAGCTATCGGAAGGTACAAGTGGTTGGGGGGGTCAGATTGTGAGTACAGAGTTGCTTTAACTTTGAGTCCCCCTGGGGGACTTTCAGTATTACTACAGTGATTTGCCATAGAGATCACTGCAGTATACTTTATACAGCAATGATCGATTACATCAGCAGACCAGACACATTGATTGCCGAGCTCCAGATCGGTAAGGAGAAGGGATCTCCCCTCCGTGATTGCATCACGGGGGGAGATCCCCCATTAGACACCAGGGATAGGGGAAAATCATACATTTAAATGCAGCTGTCAGTTTTGACTCCTGCATTTAAATATATAATTAGCGGGTGCTGCGATCGGACTGTGCCTGCTAATAGCCGCAGTCCCGGGCTACACATAGCACTTGGGATCGTGGCGGATCAGAGCGGGGTCGCCACGCGAACCCTCTCTAAACGCCCCCACCTGCATCAGGACATACTGTTACGCCCTGATGCGGGAAGGGGTTAAAAGCATGCTTCTCCACTTTCAGTCCCCCTTTGTATGTTAGTAGTTGCAGACCATCATTCATGGTACTTGGACATATGTTTTTATATATTTTAAATCAATAAAGCTATGTTGTATCTAAATGGTTCAGCTTTTTTTTTTGTTGGTAGTGTACAGTACATGTACTAGGAGTGATTTTGATGGCTTTAGATTATTTTCATCTGTTTTGCATTTGGAACAAATAGTATTCAAATTGAAGAAGACTTTTCACAAAAAGCCAGTGGAGGAAAGTTTGTTTATGAACATGAGCATGTAACCCATAACTCAATGTTTTTTTTTTTTCCGGGGAAGACTTATAGTATGCATACTGTCTCCCTAGGGCAAAAACAACAAATGAGCCATACTCACCCCTCACCACCACCCCCTGTCCTGCTGTGTGATCCCTGCTTCCGGTGTGTTCCTATTATGTTGGCTTCCACTGATGTCCTGCTCCCCTGTTCAGCTCTGTTATTGACTGAGCTTCCCGCAGGATGTCATTGGAAGCCACCAGAGTGGGATTACATTCAGAGCTGGAAGTTTGCACAGTTGAAGCAGCAGGTGGAGCAAGGGGGGTAAGTATGGCTTGTTTGTTATTTTATGCCACAGGGAGGCAGAAAGCCTCTTTGGGCTGTAGCATAATTTGGTAGTTTACACATGCAGTCTTTTTTTCAGGTAAGAAAAGAGTCAAGAAGTGATTCCATGCTATTTAGACTGGTTATATAATAAGTTACATCAATCATGTAGGTTTAGTGTGCGTTAATAAAAGAATGAGTTATATAATCCCCCCCCCCCCCATTTACCACTAATCACCCTATTACCACTCCCTTCATTCCCAAGCTCTACACTGGAGAGTTTAGAAGTCACCTAAGGTACTCGGATTTGTAATCGGGTTTGAACTGGAATCTTTTTCTGGTGAGTCATTGCTGGTAGAATAACAAGTAGTTGGCTGAGTTTGCAGGGGATAAGCGTATAATTAAATGCGGTGTGATCAAAAAGTAGCCTCTTAAAGGTAGAAAAGACTTTAAATACAAGTGTCTTTACAGTCATGTGCTAGGTATACTTACCAGTACCTGTAATGATTATATATGTAACACTAAAACAATAAAAAAGTATAGCTCATATAGCTAATTTCCCTGCATACAGGAACTGTACAAATGTTTACAAAACTTCTCACTTGCCAATAAATCTGTATACTGTAAAAGAGTACATTGGAGACAGGTAAGAGAAGGATCTCTCGTGCTCAGCATTTGTGGCTTATACTGTCAGAAAGGAAGAAGGAGGAGGTGGATGATACCACAGTCTCCCTGCCTTTGCCTGTGTTTTAAAGAGAACGGCAAAATAGCCTTTGGTCCTTATCTCAACAAGGGTCTTCTTGGGTATCCAGGGCACCAGACATTTGGCTCAGTGCCTTGGTGAAGGAGGAGGTGCATGACAGAGGAGCGGGGGTTTCCTCCCACTGGGGGCAGGCCGGCCCACCTCCAGTGCTTTACTCCTGGTCAGTGCCCAGGAATAGAACGGTGCTGTACATGGGAAACAGGTCGCGGTTCAAAAGCAGGACTGCGGCACCGGCTTCCTTGTGTCGGCGCCATTCTATCCATGTCAAAATCTTAAAGTGAATGTACTGCTTGTACATCCACTTTAAATTGTTCTTCAGGATTCTTGCTTTTGTAAGAGCCCATTGAACATAAAAACTTGATTTAAAGTAATTTTCTAATGACCCAGACGGAGACCATCATTTTCTTCCGCATGCTCTAGCGACAAAATCCGAAATAAATTCAAATCCCAAACCTATTCGATGGTCTGATATGGGCCAAACCTCCCAAAGTGAATCTTGGGAAGTGGTCTGCTCTTTTTACAACTTTTTACCTAGAGGTTGCATGTGGCCGACCATGCTGTTATATGAAGTGCACAGCAAGTTGAAAAACGCAATGGCGCAGATTTACTAATGTGTCTCCACCAGAATTTTGGCTGAAAAAGTGTCCTTTTATCTACATTCGTTATGAATTTTAGACACTTTTCCACCACTTTCAGAAACTTTTTCCATCTGGTAAGAAAAAGGTGTGGGGTTTATGCAAAAATGGGGCAGGGTCTATTTTGCACCAAAAGTGCACCTGAATCTGGCTGAAAATTCTGGAGGAGTTCAAGCCAAGTAGTAGATTTGTACCAAAAAACTTGACAGTCTTTGGCCTCATTCACACAGTATATTTTTTCATCAAACAACGACCGTTTTTGCAGATTCCAACAATGGCCATTGTTTAATCAACTGTGTCATTACATGTAATCACGGCCATAGTGTATACACACTTCATACACTATGGCCGTGGTTCTCTGCAACCACAAAAACTAATTGACAGGTCTATTTTGTGCGTCCGCTATTCAGTGAACAGCCTGTGCTCACAATGTAAAGTACAGCTCCCAGCCATACTTTACATTGTGCTCTATGGCTAATTAGAGTGCAGGCACACCTGTGCGCGCATTCCAATATAAATAAAGTGATGTTCACCTGGCCAATACTACAGTATCGGCCGGGTGAACATCACACACATCGACCATTGTTTGACCCAGCTGGGTCAAACCAAACAATGGCTGATGTTGGTACAAAGTGTGAACATGGCCTTTAAGTGCAACAGTATATATATATATATATATATATATATATATATATATATATAGCACATTTTAAGATTGTCTAGTCTAAGTTTGCACTTAGACAGTTTTAGTAAATGCGGATCAATGTACTCTAGCCGTGGTCTGTCCCAAATTAGTTTTTGTAAGTAAAAAGAACATACTTGCCGACTTTTAAAATCAATGAGTTATCCATATAGCCGTTCATTGTGGGTTCGGGGAGTATAGCAGCATTAACAATGTACAGATTTTTTTTTAATGTTTATGTAAAAGACAGTTAATACATACCTTTCACCTTTACGCAATAGGTCAAAACCCTTATTTATTTCTTTGAATGGCAATTTGTGAGATAGTAAAGAATCCACATTGAACCTCCCAGCAATCAGATCTGTCACTAGTTCAGGGACACATTTCTTGCTCTTAAAGCCTGAGCAAAAAAAAAAAAAATGATAAGAAATAATAATAGGAAAAATGTATACAATGTTTCAGAGTATCCGTAGTTTTCTTTAGTGTCATAAAACATCATTTGTGAATCCTACATGTGTGCGTTTGTTACACACCTCCAAATAAAGCTGATTTTAAGGTTCGTCCAGGGAGAAGCAGCCTCGGTGAAAATGAAAGTATTGAAACGGAAGGAGCCACTCCAACTATAACAGCAGTGCCGCAACTTACATGACTGGAGAGGAGTGCAGAAACCTGTATGGAAACACATAGGGGGACATTTATTATCAGGCTAAAATGGCATTTTGCACGTAAATATATTTGCAAACGTTGTTTTTGCGAATATATTATTTGTATTGGGTCCCTCTGTGCCGCTTGCGCCAGAGGGGAGGGCAGGGGGTATGGTCTTTGCGTGCACCACATTTAACATTTTTCCACTGGAAAGATATCAGTAAAACCTATGCCAGCTTTGAGCTTTATTTCACTTTGTTCGCATGGAGGGGCTCCGGCGCGCACAGGATTTATTTATGCCTCTACATAAATCCTGTCAGCCACTTCACCATGGGGAAGTTTTTAAAGGGGTAGTGCAGCGCTAAAGGATTATTCACAAAATAACACACATTACAAAGTTGTACAGAACAGCACACAATGTCAGTCAGCTGCTTCTAAGGCCAGCAGGATATTGTCATGCATTAAAACAGGCATGGACTCACGGGACAGGGATATAATATTACCGCTTTATAAAGCTTTGGTGCGGCCTCATCTGGAGTATGCCGTCCAGTTTTGGAATCCGATTCATAAAAAGGATGTTCTAGAGCTGGAGAGGGTACAAAGACGGGCAACTAAACTAATAAGGGGAATGGAGCATCTTAGTTATGAGGAGAGATTAAAAGAATTACATTTGTATAGTCTGGAGAAGAGACGTTTAAGGGGAGATATGATTAACTTATTTAAATATATAAATGGCCCCTACAAGAGATATGGGGAAAAGATGTTCCAGGTAAAACCCCCTCAAAGGACAAGAGGGCACTGCCTCCGCCTGGAGAAAAAAAGGTTCAATCTCCGGAGGCGACAAGCCTTCTTTACCATGAGAACTGTGAATCTGTGGAACAGTCTACCACAGGATCTGGTCACAGCAAAAACAGAAAACAGTAGAGGGCTTCAAAACCGGCCTAGACAAGTTCTTAGGCCAAAATAATACAAATGCATATGTATAGAACCTATGACCCCTCCCCCTTCCCTGTATCCATCCCCTCCTTGGTTGAACTTGAGGGACATGTGTCTTTTTTCAACAGTATTAACTATGTAACTATGTATCTACTATATGTTATGTATGTGAATGGCCCCCTTCCCTGTGTTTCCCCCCACCCACGCTAGACCCGGAAGTGTGATGCATTATACTCACTGCATCTCATATCGACACCCGCCCGCCATCTTGGGACAATGATGTCATCTTTGGGAGGCCGGCCGATCCGCTCCATCCGTCCCTCATGCCGGCCCCCCTCGGCCACGTCATAACTGTGCTCAGCCATGATTGGCTGAGCACAGTTATGCTCAGCCAATTGCGGCTGAGCTGCTGATGACGCGGCAGAGGGGGGCCCACATGAGGGATGGATGTAGCGGTTCGGCCGGCCTCCCGAAGATGACATCATTGTCCCAAGATGGCGGGCAGGGGTCGACACGAGATGCGGTGAGTATAATGCACCACACTTCCGGGTCTAGCGTGGGTGGGGGGAAACATTGGGAAGGGGGCCATTCACATACATATACATTAAAAAGTTGTATAACTTTGTAATGTGTGTTATTTTGTGAATAATTGTTTAGCGCCGCACTACCCCTTTAAGCCCGGTGCAAAAAGTGCTGGCCGTAATAAATGTCTGGGGAGGACTTATAGTATACATACTGCCTTCCCGGGGCAAAAACAACAAATAAGCTGTATCCTAACTCCCCCCCCCCCCCCCCCGCCCCACCTATCCTGCTGTGTGATCTTCTGTTGTCGGTGTGTTCCTATTCTGCCACTTCCGCTGATGTCCCGATCCTTCTTTTCAGCTCTATTATTGACTGAGTTTCCCGCAGGATGTCATTGGAAGCCACCAGAGCGGGAACACATCCAGGACAAGAAGTGGGACACAGTGGCAGCAGCAGGTGGAACAAGGGGGTGGGGGTAAGTATGGTTTGTTTGTTGCTTTATGCAGAAAGCCTCTTTAAGCTGTAGCAGAATTTGGTAGTTTTGATCTCCCTATGGATCAATGGAGGGAACATCTACTCATCTGACACGTCTGACTCGTTTGACAAAATCGTTATTGCGATCGTTTTAAGATCGCTTAGGCCCATCTCCCACATAGGGTAAATCTGTAAAAGACTGTTCAGACGAAGCGATTGGTGCATTATCAGTGAGACACCAACGACGATTTGAGAATATGTTGAAAGATCAGATTGAACGATTACTTGCTCGTCGCTTAAAGGACAACTCCCGCCGGACCCCCCCCCCCAAAAAAAAAAAAAAACACAGACACACACAGACACCATACTCACCATCCCACCGTCCACCTCTCCGTCGCCACCGTCCGCCGTCCAGCGATTTCTCTGACTTCCGGGTCCTGGAGATGGAAAAGGCTGCCAGTGCGCTTGCGCACCGGCAGCCTTTTCATTGGCTGGAGCGCATCACATGGCTTCCAGCAACCTCAGCCAATCAGGGCTGAGCAAGCTGAAAGCCATGTGATGCGCTCCAGTGAATGAAAAGGCATGTGCACCAGCAGCCTTTTCCGTCCCATTCACTTTCTATGAAGACGCTGAGGAGGAAGAAGACCCGGACCGTGTAATGTGTGTTAAATAAGCTTAAAAATTTTTTTTGTGGGAGTTGTCCTTTAATCGTTTGCTGTGTTTACACGAGCCAATTATCGCTCAAATACGATCGTTATCGTGAATCTTTCAACGATAATCGCTTCGTCTAAACGCACCATTACAAGTAAAAATAAATAAGTACTACCTAGTCTTACATGATAGTCATACAATACACACGGGTACCTTACCCCCAAACTATGTAGCAATCAATAACCTATAAACATTTCAGCTCAACTATTTTTACAATTCTTCGTATTCCATTGTGAGGTGCAATGACCTTATTCACACATAAAGAGATTTTTTAGTGCAAACATTTCTGCAGTAAACCCAAACCCTTACATAAACCTTACATGTAGATAAACTTATAATTGTTAATTAGTAATAGAGAGAGTGATGTTATTGTGATGGCCCCACAAAATGCCAAAAGTGCTGGTAATGCTATCCCCTTCACGTCATGGAAATGGAACCTTTATATTTATTAAGGAAGGCCGATCACTAATTGCCCCCTAGTGGTAAAGTACAGTATGTGTCTCGGAGATCCAGCCTGATCCTGGAAAGTAGAGTTATGATTCACTGTTATGCATAAAGATGAACAAATAACTACAAAAAAATAAAAATATAAATATAAAGAGACACAAATACACAGAAGTTAAAGGGGTATTAAAGAGAAAAAAATACTGCTGTCCAAATGTTTTCCAACAATTGTAGAATTCCACTCTTTGTGACATGTTGTATCCCCAGCAGAAGTTCTCTAATTGTCTTATTGCTGACACATGTCCCTTTACTGCCCTCTCTGTTTATGTTGTGCAAACATTCTTTGGTCAGGTCTCTTTGTTAAAGGGGGACTCAGAAGAAAATAAAATGTTTTTAAATAAACTGGTATCAATAGGTTATACAGATTTGTACTTCTCAGCTGCTGTATGTCCTGCAGGAAGTGATGTATTCTTTCCCATCTGACTCAGTGCTCTCTGCTGCCACCTCTGTTTGTGACAGGAACTGATAAGTACTGGAAGCCTTAAACTTTTTAAATGGAAGTATATCTTTCTGACACCAGCTGATTTAAAAATTTCAATTATTAAGTAGTATTGAATAGTGATATGCATTGTTATTGTTAAATAAATAAATAAAGTAATAACCCAATTGCCCATAACGTTAAAAAAAAATTGTGCCGGGACTATTGCATACGCCATAGTGTATACATTGTTTCTGTTTGTTTAATTATATCATGTGACCGTCACTAAGCTAGAGAAGGTGAAATGGACAGCACATGTGCCATAGTAAATAGCTGTCCACCTTAGCTTCAGCTTCTCCAGCTTAGAGTAGTCACATGATATAGTAACGCAGCTGTCAGTAGGCCGAAGCCGTCTTTTGGTCCCTTTAATACTTATTCTAAACTGTTGCTGGGAAATTCTAAGTCCCTCAATGCAGTCACATGATTGTGTCAAATGCATTCAGTAAAGGGGAGGAGAGCAGTAAAGATTCCTGACCAAAGGGGTGTGGCTGCAGAGAAAGGCCACGCCCTTCATTCTCTGTCTCTAAAAAAATTGCTTAGAAAAACCAAATGGTCGGCACATCCACTGGATGTGGTTCTCTTGGATAGGAGGTGTGGCAATCTCCAAATGTAATGAATATAAGTAATTCCCGGCACTCGCGTTTTCAATGCAGTAATCTTTTATTCCATAAATGGATAGTATTCACACAGGAAGCCTTTCGGCTTGTCCGTATAGCCTTTGAGTTGATTTATCTATTGCTTTATCTATTACTTTAGGAGGGTATCCTCAATCTAAGAAGCGCTGACTTAAAGGAGAAGTTCGGCCAAAAGTATTTTTTAATATGTTATAACATAAGGAAAGTTAGACAAATTTCTAACATACACTTATTATGGGAAATGCACATATACTGCTTTTTTCCTCAATTTAGTAGATCATGCAGATTTCAGTGGCTAAAAGAGGCTCCCGCCCCCCTGCAGAGTGCGGGTACAGAGCCGCTTTAACCTTCCATCAGTAAGCTCCTCTGTATGCACCTGCAGCAATTACCACTTAATGTGCTTAAATTCTCCAACCATGTCCGTTTATTAGTTTTATTCTGAAAACTGCCTCTCACTACCTCATCTCGAAGATTTTTACATCTTCGAAAGGCCACCAGGGGTCACTGCTCAGTTAACCCTTTTAGGTCTATATCACCTTCTAGCAACCGCCATTGTTTAGAAATCGCGGATCTAATTACTACATGGTTGGGATAATAACTATTATAGTTTAATAACGTATTTGTGACTGTGAGTTTATGAAACCCGCAGGTCTGTAACTCATTGTTAACAACTTGCAGATTATAAAAGCATATATATAAAGGTATGTAACCTAGATAGATCCTCACTAAGAAGGAAAAAGGGCAACAGAAGAGAGCTAACTCGGATAGGTTTGTGTTCACATTCAGGCATAATGCAGTAATTAGATCAGTGATTTCTAAATACAGGTGCTAGAAGGTGATATAGACCTAATAGGGTTAACTGAACAGCGACCCCTGGTGGCCTTTCAAAGATGTAAAAATCTTGGAGATGAGGTAGTGAGAGGCAGTTTTCAGAATAAAACCAATAAACGGACATGGTTGGAGAATTTGAGCCTATTGGCTAGTGGTAACTAAATGACGTCAGTGTAATTATTGCAGGTACGTGCAGAAATACAGATAGGAGGTTACAGATGGAAGGTTAAGGACCTTATTACCTGTCATATTACCGCTCGCCTATGTATGTCCAGTTTTTCCCAACATATAAGATCCATGTCCATAATGAATTGCACATGTGTGCTCCGTCTATGGGAGCAATGTGTCTTGATTAAAGTTTATGGGTTTGCTGTAAGTACGTAGTTCTCCAGCAGGTGGCGACAGACATGTTAAAATTTAGCAAAAATAGACAGAACTCATCTTGCGAACAGAAGCATTGGGGCCATTAGGTCTAAACAGATCGGCTATACATGGTACTTGTTGGTAAATATTAACATGATGTGTTTACACGGTGTGGAGATAAGAACTAGTATTTTTTTTTATAAATATGTATATATTATTATTATTATTTGAAGAATACCTTCTTTTCCCCATAGTAATTTCCAGTGGTAAAATTTGTTAAAATTTGTCTTTTATTCATATGTAAATGATTCTCCAAAGTTCAGGATGTGTTCCCCAGCATGGTAAAAGCCCAGATAAGTCCTCTTTTACCAGTTGCTGTCAATCAACTAGGGTAGGCAAATGCCTCTTGCCATACTGGGGAACGCCTGCTGGGGTTTTGAGCCTTCTTATATACTTGTAAAGCTGATTTACTACTCACATTTTTCTGCATTTGTCGCAAAATGTTCGCGTACTGACACGGGATGGTGTATTTTCTACAATAACAATAGACTAGTTACTAAAGTAGCTTCAACAATAGACTAGACCAGGGGTAGGGGACCTTGGCTCTCCCGCTGTTGCAAAACTACAACTCCCATCATGCTTGGACAGCCAAAGCTAAAGCTTTGGCTGTCCAGGCATGATGGGAGTTGTAATTTTGCAACAGCGGGAGAGTCAAGGTTCCCTTCCCCTTTACTAGACCTCACCTATTAACAAATTGCACCTAAACCAGTCTATGACTTACACTTCAGCAATAGATCACACTTCAACAGCTACCCTGATGATAACTTCCCACCAAAGGCCACAAAAGTCATAAAATGTCAGTGTCCCTTTATAACCCTGGCAATCTATGATAATAACATGAGACTACATCCCGGTCATCATTGTTACAGAGGAGTTTACTTTTCCTTGTTTTGCATGTAAAGTAAACACAGCTGGAATAAATTGTTTCCATTGAATTTTGTCTTTTATTTTTTAAGCATCTGTGGGGATGCCAATCTTCAATTATTCTCTCAAGCAATGTGTTTTTATTTGACCTTGACGTGACCTTGGATGGAAAATAAGCTTTTGTTTAATTATGAATTATTTTACAGTCCCATTTATTTTTTTTTTTTAAAGATGGATTTCTATTGTAAGGGCTATGATGTGGGTGACCCCTAATAATGCACTTTTAGTTCGTTTTTCACTCAGTTTTTCAATCAGCACTACTTAAAGAGGATGTACCACCAGGTGCATTCTCTTGTATTTAACACACCAATAGAACGGCACCGTCATAGGGAAGCCGGTGCCGCGGTCCATTTTTAGAACCACGGCCCAGTTCCCGTGTATAACTCCACATGAACAAATTCCCGGCACTCCAACCGCACTTCAAATGCAAAGTGGTTTATTCATAAACAGAGGTGCACAAACATACACAGAGTCAGAACGCGTTTCGGCGTTACCGCCTTTCTCAACTGCCTCAACTGCCGTGTATGGCGCCATTCTATCCAGCGGTACCGGGCTGTGCTGAAGCACTGGAGGTCGGCCGGCCCGCCCCCAGTGGGAGGGAATCCCCTCCCCTCTATGACGTGGCTCCATTAGAATCAATGGAGCCGCGTCATAGAGGGGAGGGAATTCCCTCCCACTGGGGGCGGGCCGGCCGACCTCCAGTGCTTCAGCAGGGCCCGGTACCGCTGGATAGAACGGCGCCGTACACAGGATCCGGGCCGCGGTTTGAAAAACGGACCGCGGCACCGGCTTCCCCATGATGTTGCCGTTCTATCGGTGTGTTAAATACAAGAGGATGTACCTGGGGAAGGAGGAGACAGCCTGAGTACTGCCTGGAATTCCGGGATACAGTCTATTACCTAGGCGGAATTCCAGGCAGTACTCAGGCACTCTCCTCTTTCCCCACGGACCGGGAAGGCATCAGGAATCAAATGCGGAAGGTTCGACAAGGTTCGAGTTCTATAGAAACTAAGATTTTCCGCTGTTCGAACTTTATAATGTATTCTGTTAGTGGGCTGTATCATTTTTCTCGATATCCAGAGACAGTCATTTCCCATGCCTTGTCTTCGAGCTAAAATGTATATGATCATAAAAACCCTTAATTGCCAAAAGATCCATATACTGGAATTAAAAAACACCAGGAAAGGAGGTATAGTGAGCAAGGAGCAAAGTGTGTGAGCAAGGAGAGACACTGAATATCTTAGGAGGGGCCGTCCACTTTGCAGGCATGCATAACATTTATACAGAACTGAAGGGATGAGGAAACCGACCCAAAATATGCAAAAGTTTGACGTATTTCTGGATCCAATACATCTGATTTCCATCTACAGCAGTCTATGAACTGACTTTTGTAAGAATAAACACACTTTCATTCCAGGGTCAAACATTGGCATTCATTTGTGTGTTTTTTTTTTTTACTTCTATCTCACTTGCTTAAAAAAAAAAAAAATTCCAAGGACAACAGAAAGGGGAAGGAAATTCACTAGGATAAAACTACTGCTCAGGCACAAAGAGGACTTTGTGAACTCCGCATTGTGAAAACCGCAGTTTACAGTTTCTTTTGCTGCCAAATAAACATTCCACGTGGATAAGTTATCCTGGACTCTGTGCATTAGGGTCCATTTACACAGGAAGATTATCTGATAAATTATCTGCCAAAGATTTGAAGCCAAAGCCAGGAACAGACTATAAACAGAGAACAGATCATAAAGGAAAGCCTGATATTTCTCCTCTTTTCAAATCCATTCCTGGCTTTGGCTTCATATCTTTGGCAGATAATCTTTCTGTGTAAATGGACCCTTACTATATTGCACCACTACACAGTAAAGGGAACACCAGGGACAACCTTTTAAGGGGCATATGTTGAGGCTCAGGGAGAGCTACTACTACGACTGCGACCCCCTTAAAGGGGTTATCCAGCTCTACAAAAACATGACCACTTTTCCCCCTCTCTTGTCTCCAGATTGGGTGGGGTTTCAAACTCAGTTCCATTGAAGTAAATTGAGCTTAATTGCAAACCACACCTGAACTGGAGACAAGAGAGGGGGAAAAGTGGCCATGTTTTTGTAGCGCTGGATAACCCCTTTAACAATTGCATAACAAGTAATACCGTAATATCAGCTTTTGCAAGTAACGCCTAGCACCCCTGGGTAACCACACATCAAGCATCAATCGGGTAACTGAAGAAGCCCTCACCCTCTAATTTCTGAAATGCTGTAGTCACTGACCCTGCTCATTTTAGGCTGGTGTCAACTATTTAACACAGTCAGTTCCCATCGCGTTTGTATCAGACACAGTCTCTAAGCCTGCGCCATATTGTTCCATGCACAATTACAGTAAATGTAAGGAGATGTTATTACACATTTAAAGGGAATCTGTCATTAAATATATTGCCCCAGAACCATCACCACAGTGCTATATAGGACAGTAAAAGCTTTCTAAAAGAGGCCTCCTAAAGGAAAAAAAAATATATATTTTCCAAAGTAAAATGTTCTACCTGGGAAGAGTTCCCCCTGCCCACCCATCCGGCAAGTGAGGGATACGGCAGGTGTACACCAGGAACAAGGGGCAAACCTGTGCCTTCTCCCTGGCGTACGCCCTGGCAGTAAGGGCCCTATTCCACCGGACGATTATCGTTCGGATTATCGTTAAATCGTTCGAATCTAGACGATAATCGTTCGGTTGAAATGCAGTTAACGATTAATGACCGAACGAGAAATCGTTAATCGCTTTATAAGACCTGGACCTATTTTTATCGCTGCTCGTTCGCAAAACGTTCGCAAATCGTTCGCATTGAATAAGACGTCGTTCTGTCGTTCGCAGTAGATACGAACGCAATAGCGAAGAAATAGGGAAGAAAAAACGATCGCAAATACGATCATAAGTAACTATTATCGTTCCATGGAAAAGAGTGAACGTTTTCAGGTCTTTCGCAATAGCTGTCGTAATTCTATCTATTTACCATAACATCAGTGTTCCCAATGCATTCAAAAGAGTAATGAACTCCACCCTCAGTCATCTGCTGTATAACCTCATGAATGGGATTATCATAGTCCTTTGGGTTGATGCATTCAGTGGCTCCAAGCTCTTTAGCTTTTTCAAATTTGGTACTGTTTGTATCAATAGCAATAATTTTAGAAGCTCCGGCTACTTTGCATCCAATAATAACTGAGAGGCCAATGCCGCCTAAACCGAATACTGCACATGTAGTACCAGGCTCCACCTGCAAGATAGAAAGTATAGGATAAAATAACTAAATGTAGTTGTTATTAAAGGTATAATGGTTCCTATGTTTTTGTATATACAAAGGGGTATGAGGGTTAGTCCTTGCTTAAACATAGTGGTAGGGCAAACAGCCACATCACTAAAACATAACCGCATAAAGAATGCATAATTTAAAGGTGTATAACATAATGTTTCAGATGTTGCTGTCCATAATAAGACTAACAATTCATTCCATACTTATTATCTAGTCTTGTCTCCTTCCCCCAGTTCTGAGCTGCAGCTTTCTGCTGAAGACAGAAAAACTGTAAAATGTCAGGCAGGGGAGGTAGGGACAAGACACGACAGTAAGCCCTGATGCTGAGCCGACCCACTGTCCCTACCTACTTGCCTCAAACGGCCCTAGGTAGCCACGGACATCCACGAAGGCGGTCCCTGCACTAGAATAGGTGTAAACACGGAACAAGACAGACGAACAAACACGAAGGGAAAGTCGACAACCCGAAGTCCAAACCAATGGAAAACGTGGTACAAAGTCAGGTAACAATTGGATAGTCAGAGGTCAGATAACAGGTCAAACGAGCAGAGGGATTAGGTACAGGGATCACAGGAATAGACACGTGGAGCTGGGATCGGGGAACAAACCTTAATAGCTAGTACTGAGAGACTGGCTAAGCTTTGTTTTATGAGGATCAAGAGCGCGGTCCAGATCCCTATTGGACCATCGCTCTGATCTTCCAGGTTCCAGACAGGCAGAGAAAAACGTCAATCAAACAGACTTGCTCAGCTGCGGCAATCAAGGCTGGGAGAGTTCAGTAACTCTTGCATTGCCGGAAGCTGAGAAGCAATCGGGTGTGTCACACAGAAGCAAAAACCAGGCCCAGTTCACACCAGGCTACTGCACATTCCTGACATAAAAGCCTTTCTCTCCGTCTCCCTCCTCCCCCTCCCTTCTGAGACAAGTTCCTATCTGCAACTCTGGATCTTCTTTGTATTGCTGGGAGGATTAATCACAGTGCATTCAATAGCAACTTGACCTCAAATTAACCCTCCAAGCATTTCAAAGAAGCTACAAAGTTGCAGATAAATCCTGCCAGGGACTTGTTCACATCAACTGTCTCGGAAGGGAGGGGGGAGGAGCGGGAGACAGAGAGAAAAGCTCACACAAATTTTTGTGTCTTCAGCAGAAAGCAGCATCTCAGAACTGGGGGAAGGAGACTCAATAGATAATAACAAGTATGGAATGAAATATTAGTTTCACCACGGGCAGCAACATATGGAAAGTTATGTTTGAGTGGAATACCCCTTTAAGGCATTGTAAATGTAATGCTGCAAGATACAGGTAATACACCAACTATACAATAATTACCTTTATCACTTACCTTAGCCAAATTGACTGCAGATCCATATCCTGTGGTAAAGCCACAGCCCACCAAACATACTTTATCCAGGGGAGCATCGTCATGTATCTTGACCACAGATGTTTCTTCCACCACAGTGTATTCAGTAAATGTGCTGGTGCAGATGAAATTATGGATCAATTTCCCCTTACAGGTAAATCTACTGGTGTGATCTGACAACAGCCCGGTGTTTTTGCCAATGCTGGTAGAAATAAATGAGCTTACATTAAATGCAATTGTACTACAGATAAGTATGTTTATACAGTCATATAATATACAAGCCGTTGATTCTACTTACACAGCTACTTCTATCATTTACCAATATGTTTATTGTATAAATATTGCCAAATCACAGTGAATGATCACAAAAACAATCAAAACTGTTCACTAGAGATGAACGAACATTTCAAAAGTTCGGTTCAGAGGGTTTGCCAAATCTAGGCGTAAAAAACTATTGACATAAAGAAATAAGCAAAAATTGGCCGCACTTCTATGCCTCTGTTCACACTGAAGGTTGCACGCTGCATGTGGCTGGAGTACAGGCAAAAAATGGTGACATCTTACACTTTATTTGATAAAATGGTTTTCTAAGATCCTTTTTTTTAATATCTACTAGAAAATGTACCCGGCGCTGCCCGGGTATAAGGTGTCAGTGTGTTAATTAGATTTGTTCTAAGGTGCCCAGGAGGCCAAGCTAAAGGTATTGTTTCATCTAAGTTAATCAGTGGAATTAGTGTATACCTGTAGTGCATAGTTGGAGGGGTTCTGTATACCCACAATGTATAGTTTTTAGGGGTATCGCATATCTGTAGTGCATAGTTGGGGGGCTGTATACCTATAGTGTATAGTTGGGCGGGTCCTGTATACCTGTAGTGTGTAGTTGGGGGGGGGCTGTATACCTGTAGTGTATAGTTGAGGGAGGTCCTGTATACCTGCAGTGTACAGTTGGTGAAGGTCCTGTATACCTGTACTGTATAGTTCGGGGGTCCTGTATACCTGTAGTATATAGTTGGTGCTGTATACCTGCAATGTATAGTTGGTGGAGGTCTTGTATACCTGTAGTTTATAGTTTAAGGGTCCTGGATACCTGTAGTGTATAATTGGTGGAGGTCTTGTATACCTGTAGTATATAGTTCGTGGGTCCTGTATACCTGTAGTGCATAGTTTGAGGGTCCTGTATAACGGTAGTATAGAGTTGGTGGAGGTCCTGTATACCTGTAGTGTATAGTTTGGGGTCCTACATACCTGTAGTATATAGTTGGTGAAGTTCCTGTATACCTGTAGTATATAGCTTTGGGGTCCTGTATACCTGTAGTGTATAGTTTGGGGTCCTGTATACCTGTAGTATATAGATGGTGGAGTTCCGGTATACCTGTAGTATATAGCTTTGGGGTCCTGTATACCTGTAGTAAAGAGTTGGTGAAGGTGCTGTATACCTGTAGTATAGAGTTGGTGTAGGTCCTGTATACCTGTAGTGTATAGTTTTGAGGTCCTGTATACCTGTAGTGTATAGTTTGGGGTCCTATATACCTGTAGTATATAGTTGGTGGAGTTCCTGTATACCTGTAGTGTACAGTTTTGGGGTCCTGTATACCTGTAGTGTATAGTTTGGGGTCCTGTATACCTGTAGTATATAGTTGGTGGAGGTCCTGTATACCTGTAGTATATAGTTGGTGGAGGTCCTGTATACCTGAAGTATATAGTTGGTGGAGGTCCTGTATACCTGTATAGTTTTGGGGTCCTGTATACCTGTAGTGTAAAGTTTGGGGTCCTGTATACCTGTAGTATATAGCTGGTGGTGGTCCAATGCACTTGTAGTGTATAGTTTTGTGGTCCTGTATACCTGTAGTGTCCTGTATACCTGCAGGGTCGTATTTACCATTAGGCACCAATGGTCTGGTGTGTAGGGTAGCACCTTGCAGAGGGGCAGTACCCTCCCGTTCAGACTTGCCAGAAAATCTTTGGTCAGGTCTTGTATAGCAGTGTTATCCAGTCACAGTATAGTGGTATTGGTCAGGTCTGGTATGGCAGTGTTATTCAGTCACAGTGTGTCAGTATTGGTCATGTCTGGTATGGCGGTGTTATCCAGTCACAGTATGGCGGTATTGGTCAGGTCTGGTATGGCAGTGTTATTCAGTCACAGTGTGTCGGTATTGGTCATGTCTGGTATGGCAGTGTTATCCAGTCACAGTATGGCGGTGTTGGTCAGGTCTGGTGTGGCGGTGTTCTCCAGTCACAGTGTGGAGGTATTGGTCAGGTCTGGTATAGTGGTGTTATCCAGTCACAGCATAGCGGTATTGGTCAGGTGTGGTATGGCAGTATTGGTCAGGTCTGGTATGGCAGTGTTATCCAGTCACAGTATGGCGGTATTGGTCAGGTGTGGTATGACAGTGTTATCCAGTTACAGTATGGCGGTATTGGTCAGGTCTGGTATGGCAGTGTTATCCAGTCACAGTATAGCGATATTGGTCAGGTCTGGTATGGCAGTATTATCCAGTCACAGTATAGCAGTATTGGTCAGGTCTGGTATGGCAGTGTTATCCAGTTACAGTATATGGCAGTATTGGTCAGGTCTGGTATGACAGTGTTATCCAGCACAGTATGGCGGTATTGGTCAGGTCTGGTGTGGCAGTTTTACCCAGCACAGTATGGTGGTATTGGTCAGGTCTGGTATGACAGTGTTATCCAGAACAGTATGGCGGTATTGGTCAGGTCTGGTGTGGCAGTGTTACCCAGTCACAGTTTGGTATACCTGTAGTGCCCTGTATATACATGTACTGTATAGATGGAGTAGGGGTCCTGTATATACATGTACTGTATAGATTGAGTAGGGGGCCCTGTATATACATGTACTGTATAGATGGAGTAGGGGGCCCTGTATATACATGTACTGTATAGATGGAGTAGGGGGCCCTGTATATACATGTACTGTATAGATGGAGTAGGGGGGTCCTGTATATACATGTACTGTATAGATGGAGTAGGGGGCCCTTTATACATGTACTGTATAGATGGAGTAGGGGGTCCTGTATATACATGTACTGTATAGATGGAGTAGGGGGCCCTTTATACATGTACTGTATAGATGGAGTAGGGGGTCCTGTATATACATGTACTGTATAGATGGAGTAGGGGGTCTACCAGTTATTACTGTGGATGTTGTGAGGCAGCTGCCCTAGCAACCATTGCTCCCTGTGAAAATGAAAGCAGTAATCCTATTGGTTGCTAAGGCTCCAACTGCCGTGTCTGCTGCAGCTAATTATATCACCTGTGTTTGCAGTGAGGAGATTTTCCCATTCATCTCTATGGGGCGCCGCTCTTCCCCCTCCCCTCCTGTACATCTGGCGGGGACGGGACCTTCGCTAAAACCTTCCCGGGCACCAAATGTATCTGTGTGCCAAATTTGGGGTCAAACGGTTCAGGCGTTTGGAAGTCTATTTGGGACAGACAGACAGATAGACTTTGATTTTTATTATATAGATTGAGCAGGTTTTATTCCAGTGTATGCCAGGAAGAGTATGTACGGTAAGCACTTTCACCTCCACGTTGCTGTTGCATGTCAAAAGTTTTGATTGGTCTTGGTCCTGACATTTTGATCGGTACTGATCGGGAGAACGAGCGGGAAGAAGACCACAGTGCAGCATGTCCTCTCCCCACTCTTTGTGAGGGAGAAAAAAATTCGGGCACCGTAGACTCCTGCCTGATTCATCATGTGATAAGCCTAGCATGATCTTTTCCAGCCCATTCTCCTGATCAGTTTGGGTCTTATGCCTTTGTACCCTCCGGGCACTGGCGTCACGACTAGGGATGGTCCGAACCCGCCGAGGTTCGGGTTCGGCTGAACCCGAACGCTCGGCATCGGACTCCCGCTGTCTGCCCGCTCCATGCAGTGGGCGGATACAGCGGGAGGATCACCTGGAAAACTGGGATACAGCCTATGGCTAAGGCTGTATCCCAGTTTTCCAGGCGTTACTCCCGCTGGATCCGCCCGCTGCACGGAGCAGGCAGACAGCGGTAATCATTGCGGAGGGTTCGGGTTCGTACGAACCCCGTCCGAACCAGGTTCGGACCATCCCTAGTCACGACACTTTACCATCTGGCTGAGCTATATCCCGACCAACCACTAGAGCAGTGGCGTCACACGTTACCACCTAGCAAGTTAGCAAGTGACCGGTCGACCACATACCACACCGGGCACCACAGTGTTGTGGCAAGTGGCATCCTTGACACCATCGCCCAGATACTAGAAAGCTATCAAGCTTAACTCTAACTGTACTGTATGTAACTGCCTTAACTGTATGTCTATTTCAGTGGGCCATTTAGGGCATACAGCTATGTCCACTGGATGGCACAGACTTACGAACAGTGCCCGTGCCGTCAGCTGTGAGACCCAGATGCCGCACATTGCCGGGCTCCCACTGCAATTGTTGAGAATAAAGCTGCACAACCACAAAATATTTTTGCTCATCACTAGAAGTTCTTACAGTTTAGAAGTTTTTTTAGCGCATGATTTGGATAATAATAATAATAATAATAATAATAATAATAATAATAATAATAATAAATTAAAATTATAGCAATAAAGACATACTCAGATTTGCGACAAAAGTTACTTTTAGGTTCAGTACAGCCCCGGCATTCTCCACAATAAGGAAGAAACAATGGTATCACTTTGTCTCCTAAAAAAAGAAATTTTTTTTTTAATGTTTATCAGCATGTCCACATATTCTATATACATTTTGTAGTCGGGATTATAAATGAAAAGAAATAGAATAACCATATATTCTGTATACATTTTTAGATTTTGATTGGTAACTTTTTAGTCAGAGCCTAACTACCGCTGTAGCAGCCATAGCAGCTGCTACAAGGCCCGCCATATCAGGAGGCCCGGTGGCCAGCTCCTGCAATACACTGGGCCCCCTAAACCCGGTGGCCGAGCGCTTGCAGTTATTAAGTTATGACTACACTTGATGGTTTAGTGGTGAGTTGGGGGGGATCAAAAGTTTGCTATGGGGCACCTGTTTTTAATTTATCCATTTTTTATCGCTTTTTCTTCCATTATAACAACAACAACAACAAAAATCAGCAATTATAGCATCACATAACATGATAATTTTATGGTGTAAAATTTTACCTATTTGTTATTATTATGACGCAATGGGCCATTATGATGTCACAATCCAATCTATGGAATCCATCTAATCAAATAGGTTTTTACTAATAATAGATTATCCAGAATTAGAAAAACATAGTTGATTTCCTCCTAAAACAGTGCCACACTGGTCCCCAGTTTGTGTGCGGTATTGCAGCTCAGTTCCATTGAAGGAAATAGAACTGAGCTCTAATACCACATAGAAATTGGGGACAAAAGTGGCACTGTTTCTAGACGAAAGCAGCTACGTTTTTCGAATCCTAGAGAACAAAATAAATTGCGGCATTTAAGGCATCCTGTGTGCACCTAAGCCTCATTTTGTAGGACTTACCAGGCTTGACACAAGTTACTCCACTCCCAACACTCTCTACGATACCAGCTCCTTCATGACCTAAAATTACCGGATACTTGCTGGTCTTCAAAAATCCTTCAATTATATGGTCATCTGATCGACATATTCCAGTGGCAACCATCTATTCAGAAAAGGACAGTAGACAAGTACGACACCAGTTTGATAAATCTCCCCCATTGAGTGTTACTTGTCCACCTAATGCAGGTTTCCCTGATTATACTCAACTCAGTGCTTCATCTGTACCTGGCCTAGAGTGTATGTGCCCTAGGCTTGCACCACCTCTTCATCCCTCCTCCCTACCCTCTTCACCATTAAGAATGCCCCTGGGCAGTTTTTTTTTCTATTCAGCACTTGTCTGAACACTGCACAGGTACCTTAATGATCCAACACTTGTGCAGTGCTCACACAGGTGAGGATTAGAAAAAACCCTGCCGGGGTGTGTGGCTTAGCCATGGGGCCATGAGGAAGCAGCGTCGCCGCGCTGTTTCTGCCGTTTTCCTCTCACTAATTGGCTAGCATCCACATGCCTCTCAAGAAGGACAAAGGTGCGGACACCCCCAGCCACCCGGTGATCCGCTCCACCAGCTCCGTTACGCGGATCGACCGCTTCTTACAAGTCACGCGGCCCGACAGTGCCGGCGGGGACGATTCCAACATGGCGCCGACACTTACACAGCAACCCATGCGGGAGTCCCGCAAAGCCTCAGCCTCCGGTACCGTGCTGCAAGCAGGTCAGGTGGATCTGCAGGACCCGCTGGACTCTACCTCTCGGCCGCTCTTCCCCCAGACCCAGCCGCCCCGAGGCCTCGGCCCACAGGCGGGAGACCGCCAGCAAGGTACCCTTGTGCATACCGAATTACAGCTCCTGAGGGAGTTAATCCAGGCGCTTCCGACCCGCAATGACCTGGACTCAGTGGTCCTACGTATTGAGCAGGCCCAGCAGCAAGCGATCGCTTCCGTGCGGTCAGAGGTGGAACAGTTGGCGCAACGTACCTCCACTACAGAAGATGCCATGGCCGCCATAACTGACAGGGTGGCTTCCCTGGAACGCGACATGGAGCGTTCCCAGTCTCATACACAACAGCTTTCCCTGCTTCTGGACGACCAGGAAAATAGAGGGAGACGCAACAATGTCAGGCTAAAGGGTCTCCCTGAGCGCCCCCAGGAGGATGATCTCACCCTCCGGGTCACAGAGATTTTCAACATGGCCACCTCGCCTCCTCTGGATTGGACCTTCGTGATAGACAGGGTCCATAGAGTTTCCAGGCCCCAGCAGGGAGAGATGACTACACCCAGGGACGTGCTGTGCCGCCTACATTACTACTCGGGCAAGGAGCTCATCCTCCAGGCCGTGCGGAACTCTGGATCTGTTCAGTATGAGGGCGTACATATAAGGCTCTTCCCGGACGTCTCTCCTCGTACCCTCTACATGCGACGGTTGTTGCAGCCTGTCCTGTCGGCCATCAGAGAGGCCGGGGCTACATATCGCTGGGGCCACCCTATACAGGTGATTGTGCCCGGCCACTTTCACTGTACGCCGTCATGCTGACTTACCACAGCTGTTCTCGTTTCTGGATGTCCCGCCGGTGTCTGTGCCAGACTGGTTGGCGATTGATAGACCGGAGCCACATCAGCAGCCACCTCGCAGCCGCCGGTCTTCGCTTCGGAGGAGCACCTCTTCTTCCCCCAGGCGTCAGGCCCCTGAAATTTTGGATCTGTCTCAGGGGATGCCCTTGGAAGCCTGATTTCTTACAAGCTTAGAGATGCACTCCTGCTGCCACACATTCAGTCTTACGGTGTTGCAGAACCTCTAGATCGTGATGTAACCCTTTTGCCCTGCTTGTGACTTACTGGTCCTGGTTTCACATATGTGTCTTCCAGAGGGGCGACCTGCCTCTAATGACAGCTGGACACATGGCTACTCCATGGCTTATCAGGAAGGAAGTCTGCCACTGTATATTGTGGGGGGGGGAGGGGGTTCCCTGTGTATCTCCACCTCTTCACTCTCCCTATCCCGGGGGGTGCACTACTTACATATGCTTTCTTTATCTTTGTCCTATATAGTTTTATGCTGTAGTGAGGGGATCTAAGTAATGTTGTGCCCTGGTCTCCTCCCCCTCTTTTTGTGGGTGGGCTCTTGGCCGTGGTGGCTCCAGTGATTGTTCCTTATGTGTTGCTGGCCCGGAGCTGGCCCTAATGGTTTTCTACACTCCCGTCTTTTCTCTTCCTCCCTTCTGTTCAGCGGGCCTCTCTCTAGCTCCTGCCTCTGGTGCTCTTTCCTCTTGACTGTCGACCGCCCATCTCTTGGGCAGCCTTGTCTTGCTTTCCTCTTGCCTTTTTTACTTTATCTTTCCCTAGCTCTTCTCTCCTCTTCTTCCTGCTTCTTGCCTACTTCCCCATCCCTTACTTGCCCTTTCCTTACCCTCCCCCCCCCTAGTGTTCCCCTCTCCCCGTGTATTTGTTTGTCACCCTTTGTGACCAGTGGTGTTGTCCCTCATGGCTCAGCACTCCCAGACGGTGCTGCGTGTCGGCTCCCTCAACGTGAAGGGGTTGCATGACTGTGGGAAGTGTTCCATTATGCTAAATCTCTTCAAAAAGCGCAATCTTCATGTTGCTTTTGTGCAGGAAACTCATATGATGTCTTCGCATAAATTCTCATGATCTAATTCTTGGTTTCCTTTTGCATATCACAGCTTCTCTCCGGTCCAGAAGGCTAGGGGCACCTCCATCCTGATCGCGCGTTCCCTTCCTTGGGAGCTGATGGAATCTCCTTGTGATGAAGAGGGTCGTTTTTTGTTTGTTAAGGGCCGCATCTCCTCACAGGTATTCACTTTTGCCTCACTTTACCTGCCAAACACGGGTCAGGCTAGTGCACTGGCACGTTACCTTGAGGCTCTTGATGATTTTGCGGGGGGGGTGTTAGTACTGGGCGGTGACATCAATGTAGCCTTGGACCCTACTCTCGACACCTCTAAAGGCTTTTCCCATGTGAACAGGGCCACACTAAAAAAAACTCACCTCACTTCTACATGATCACCAATTGATTGACTCCTGGAGGTTGTGCCATCCCCGTGACCGGGACTATTCCTTTTACTCCACGCCCCATGACATGTATTCCAGGTTGGATTATTTTCTACTTAAACATAGGGATCTGGCGCTCCTCCTGGACTCTTCAATTGACAATATCACCTTTTCCGACCATGCGATGGTTCTCTTACAAATTTCCCTTCCCACGCCCTATCCGCTGCAATGGCAGTGGCAGCTGAACTCTTCCTTGATTCAGGATATAGCAATTTTGGCTGACCTGAAGAAGGAACTAGCGGAATATTTCCGACTCAATTAATCGGTGGAGATATCCCCTGCTGTTCTCTGGGAGGCCCATAAATGTGTCGCAAGGGGGGTGTTGGTCAAGCATGGGGCGTGGTTGAAACGAGAGAAGTCCTCTAAAACTGCTAAACTCCTGAGCCGCCTTCACGAGTTGGAAACTTCTCATAAGAGGTCTCCCTCTAGAGAGGTGCGAGGGGAGCTGATACGGGCCAGGGAGGAACTGCGCACACACTTGAATGATAAAGCCAAGGCCACTCTCACTAAATGCAGGAGACATTTCTACGAATTTGGAAATAAATGCGGTCGGACACTCGCGAGGGCACTGAGGGTCCAGCGCTCCCGTACGTACGTCCCTTCTATATCCACCCCTCAAAACGGTGTAGAGCACTTGCCAGCTAATATCACCAGGGTGTTCAGGGACTTCTATGCTTCCCTGTACACGTGTGACCGGACTAACCCCCTGACCTGCAGTGCTGATTTTAGGTCCAAAATTCAGGCGTACGTAGCGGAATCCGGCATGCCTCGCCTCTCGGAGGAGGTTCTGTCAGGACTTGAGGCCCCTATTTCCTCCACTGAATGGCAGGCAGCACTGAAGGCCACTCAGTCGGGGAAGGGGCCGGGACCGAACGGTCTTACGCTCCACTATTACAAAGAATTGGAGCCCTTGTTAACCCCCCATTTCTTAGTGGGATTCAACTCTCTGTCTTCTGGTGCTGTCCCCCCGGCGGATATGACCAGGGCAATAGTCGCAGTGATTCCCAAGGAGGGGAAGGACCATACACAGTGTGCCAATTATCGGCCTATCTCACTTTTGAACATTGACCTCAAATTGTTTGCAAAGATCTTGGCCATGCGGCTTTCGCAGCCGCTGGGGGGTGTCATTCACTTGGACCAAGCAGGCTTTCTACCTGGATGGGAGGCCTGGGACAACACGATACACACAATTGACTTGATCCATAAGGCTAATGTTGGCGGAACCCCTCTGATGCTTTTATCGACTGACGCCGAGAAGGCCTTCGATCGAGTCAATTGGGTGTTCATGGAGGAGACAATCCGAGCCCTGGGCCCCACTTTCCTGTCATGGGTCCTGGCGCTCTACACCAATCCCTCAGCCGTGGTCCGGGTGAATGGCATCCTATCCGGGGGTTTCCGTATAGCCAATGGTACTCGCCTGGGGTGTCTCCTCTCCCCGTTGATCTTTGTCCTTTCACTTAAGCCCTTTCTTCGTAGAGTTCGCGCCTCGCCGGACTTGGGGGGGATCCAGGTGGGGGAGACCGTACATAGGGTGGCGGCATACGCAGATTATTTATTATTTTTTGTAACAAATCCAATTACCTCTTTACCTGTCCTGATGCGTGAGCTGGAAACCTTTGCTTCTCTTTCTAATTTTAAAATAAACTATTTCAAATCTGAGGCTCTCAACATCTCTCTGTCGCCTGGTGCGGTCTCCCTCCTTCGGTCCTCTTTTGGGTTTTGGTGGGCCGTGAAGGCCATCAAATACTTAGGTATTTACCTACCAAATAACCTGAGAGACCTCTACCAACTTAATTTCCCCCCCTTATTGGCTCATATCCAGTCCTGTTGCCAAACATGGGGTACTGGGACTTTCACGTGGTTCGGCAGGTGCTCCATTTTTAAAATTTCCCTCCTGTCTAAACTTCTTTATGCATTCCAGTGTGTGCCAGTGAAGATCCCGAAATCCTACTTCAAGGCCCTTTCCTCCATTCCGACTAAATTTATCTGGGGATCCAAGCCGGCTAGACTGAAAAGGACGTTGCTCTGTAGAGCTAAGGTACATGGCGGTGTGGCATTGCCAGACATTCAGAGCTACTACTGGGCCTCCTCCTTGGTTAGGGTGATCGACTGGACCCACCATGGACCTGTTAAACTATGGGTAGACATCGAACAGTCTTTCACCAGCATCCCCCTGAGACACATTCCCTGGTTGCTGCGTCGCTTTCTAAGCGATCTCAGACTCCACCCCTCCATTGGCCCTTTGATTTTGGTGTGCAATGAGGCTGAGATCCGCACTCACCTCATTCCATTCCTCTTCTCGATGATGCCCGTTCTGGGACACTCTGATTTTACACCCGGCCTTTCGGACCCAGTCTTCCGAGCCTGGGGCGTCGCTTCGGAATTTATTGTCAACTCGACCTGGGTGACTGCTGCGGACCTCGTGGTTAGGTCGGACCCGGTCCTCCTGGGACCTTTGCGCACTAATCAGCTAGTGCATTACCATCGCACACTGCCCCCCCCTAATCAGCTGTCCTCCTCGAAGACGTATTTTGAATCATTGTGCGATGGTGAGGGCCCTCTCCGACACTCCCTGTCCCTAATTTACAGTGAGTTGGTGTTGCCGCCCGACCAGGACCCCCCTCCGTTCCTGACCAAATGGGAAGAGGATCTGCAGTTGACGTTGACCCCAGCCCAGCATACAGATATTTTTACTCTGGCTCATAAATGCTCCATTAGCTCCCGTTTCCAAGAGGCTGGCTATAAAATAGTCTCGCGCTGGTATAGGGTCCCCGTCAAATTGCACTCGATTTGGCCCGAAGCCGATCCTACCTGTTGGAGATGCGGACTTTCGGAGGGCACGTTCCTGCATATATTCTGGTCTTGCCCCATGCTCACCCTTTTTTGGGACACAGTGCAGGAGGTGGCTCGAAAGGTGTCCGGTGCCACTATAGACTTCACGCCTGTGCTCTTCCTGCTTCATCACAGCGACATGTCCACCAAACAATATCGCCTGTCTATCCTTCGCTTTCTGGTAATGACTGCACGAGCATGCATTCCCTTATATTGGAAACGAGTGGAGGCTCCCCCTATCTCTCTCTGGATTCGGAAGGGGGAATGAGGTAATGAGAATGGAAGACTTGACTTCTTCCCTCCAGAACTCCAATGTTCGGTTTTACCGGACTTGTCTTCCATGGATGGACTTCCAACAATCCTCGGAATATACAGAACTTCTCGGAGAATCTGCTTCCCCTACTGTCTGAGGTGGGTTTGATCGCAGTCTCCCCTGGGCTCTCCTTGAGCCATTTGTCTCCCCTTATATGTATTGTCTTGTTTTATGTTGTCTTCATTGCCCCCTCCCGCCCCCTCTTCCCCGTCCAACCCCCTTTGTTCCTTGCTCTTCCCCCCCCCCCCTTTTTACTCCTATCTTTGCCTCATTCCTTGGAGTCATGTTAGGCTCCGGAGTGGATTCACTTCATCTCTTCTCTCTATCGCCTGTACTTTTCTTCTCTTTGGAAAAGTTAGAAAAAGTGGGTATGGAGGTCGGTGATGGGACGCCTCAACGTCTTTATTGTGCCTTTTCCAGACAGCTCTGTGTCAAGTTGCAGCTGTACCAAGTTTTACACTGTTTCTTTTTTCACGGGTGACTTGTTGTTCAGTATACGAAACACTATTATTGTGCACCTGCTATTCTTGCGGGGCTGCGTCCCCTTTACTGACCTGCCATTGGCGTTTGTTAAATAAAAGAATTTATAAAAAAAAAAAAGAAAAAACCCTGCCTAGGGCAGGAAAAGGGTGGGGAGGAGGGACAGAGGGATTATGCAAGTCTAATGCACAGACACTGTAGGCCACACCAATTTGACACAGAGCTGCAAGTTTAAAAGTTGTATTTTAGGACAATAACTGCATCGCCTGCCAAGCAGACCCCAGGGCAGATCTTGGATTAAAAGCAGCTATAAGAAGGTACAAGAGGTTTGTGGGGCTCAGATTGTGGGTAAAGAGTCGCTTTAAACTTTTATCTAGCTGTCAGTGGAGGTTTGAACACTAAGGCCCTGACCAATCAAAATTTGTAAGACATGTTAAAAGTTTAAAGTGACAGGTACACTTTAATTTAGACCAAGAAAAATTTAAAAATTCTGATATTCCGGCTGAAAAGGATACACGTATATTTACCTTTATACGGACTTCATGGGCCTTCGGTGGGGCGACTTCAATCTCCTCAATCATCAGCGGTTGATGTGGCCCCCACAACACTGCAGCTTTGCACTTTATAACCTGAAAAATATAACAGATTCTCCATAACTGGAAGGATCACGTCCTGACTTTTTCATGGTTATGTTGTGTAACAATATTGACTTGCAATGGATTTAATTTCATTATTCAGGGCATGTTAGCATTCAATCTCCTGTCACTGTGTCACTGGCTCCATAGTGTAACTAGGGTGTAACATTACATACGAATGGTTCTTAATGTATCACAACTCAGAAAGCAAAAGTGAAAATTTTGTTAGTTATTACTTCAGACTAGGGGATTAGTACATAGTCACATAACAGACACTGTAGTCAGTGGGCGACTCTGCAAAATCTCTGAAGTTCTGTAAAAGCATTGATGTCACTACCTGAGGCCGTGCAAGGAATAAAGCCAATGGATCCCAGTGTTGAAACATTTCTAGTTTCTCAGAGAAAGTTAATTAGTAGGTCACCGTATTACAAAAATGGTTCCAATGGTTAAAAAATCACAACTCATTCTGTAAAAACAAACTTCATATGGCTACATCGACCGGTCTATTTAAATGCATAGACCCTAGATGACAGTCAGAGGTGTCACTTGATCCCACAGTGTTTCCCAGTTCATCCAGGGTCTGTGCGCAATTTTTTAAAACGACCGTCCTGCCTCTCAGTCCAATGATGCGCCCACTCTCAAAGTGTGTCAACTTGGCAGGATGTCTTTGACGCAACTCTATACCTAAAATCTACCCCCCCCCCCCCCCAAAACCGCTTGTACCGTCGGATAGCTGCTTCTAATCCAAGATCTGTCCTGGGGTCCGTTCAGCAGGTGATGCAGCTATTGTCCTAAAAAACTACTTTTAACTTGCAACACTGTGTCAATGAGTGTCTGTGCCCTAGGCCTGCGACGCCTCTCCAACCCTCTTCATCATTAGAAATGCCACTGGGCAGGATTCCTCCTATGAAACACTGAACATTGCACAGGTGCCATTAACGATCCACCACATGTGCAGTGTTTAGACAGGTGATGAATAGGAGAAATCCTGCCTGGGGCGTTCCTAATGATGAAGAGGGTGGGGAGGAGAGACAGGGAGGCGTCGCGCGCCTAGGGCACAAACACATTAGGCCAAGCCAATTTGACACAGGGCTGCAAGTTTAAAATTTGAAAGGACAGATCTTGGATTAAAAACAGCTATCCGAAGGTACAAATGGTTTAGGGAGGCAAATTGTGGGAACAGAGTCGCTTCAAGTCATATGAAGAAAATTTTGGGTTCCAGTCCAGTCCTTCAAGGTGCCAGTCTGGTCATGGCTTTGCATTCAGGAAGAAACGTGACAATTTTATTGTCACACTGGTAACCTCATGTAAATATGATTTGATAATAATTATGTATTTTGTATTTGAAGAATTTATAAGGGTGGTGTAACAAAGAAAACTAGATCTATACTGATGCATTATGTTAAATAAAACAGATTCCAATTTTTTTTATATATATCATTTGAGAGATATAGACTGACTAATCCCCCTATCTGCTTTTTTGTTTCATAACCTGTTGTCCCTGACTACGCCCCGCCAGGCATCCACTATCTTAGGTCACTCATGCTCCGTACCATCCCAGTCACATGATCTGATTAGTACTGGCAATTGGTTTTCACTTTACATGCAGCGTGGGGGATAGTGGGAAAGTGTCTGCACTGTTGCCTGGCAACAGCAGGGTCACAGTTCAAAGAGGAAATCAAGAAGTAATCAGATTCAAAGGGGGAAAATGGTACAGTAATGTAATGTTCTTTACTAAAAACAGCACCTTTGCTCTCCTTTACATATATGTACAGTATGTGGTACACATCTGATTTTACTTTGTGATTTTGCTTTGTGACACGACCCCTTTAATATGGGAATGGGATCAAAAAACTGTTTCTGTAGAATTGTCTGACTGACTTGGGGTAGGATTGGGTTATGTTATTTTTGGAATCAGTTTTTTTTAATTTTAGACAAAATTATATTGGGATAGATATCAGGAAAAAAGCAAAAGCTGAAGTTCTCTTCAGCAATGGAAAATTGTGAGTTAGCAAATCATTTTCTGTGCATAATTATTGAGGAAACCATTGTTCTGAGCTGCTGCTCCGTTCTATGAACAGCAGTTCAGAGATTTACTATCAGCCAAGGGGTCAGAAGACAACTCATTGGGGGGGCATTTATGAAGCTGCTAAAGTTGCATTTTTTGGCGCAGAGGGGCCAAATGGGAATAAATCTATTTGCACATGTGTGTTTTATGAAAAAATTTTCGCATCTGGCCCCACAACACCAAAGAGGGGTGGAAAGGGGGCAGGTATTTTTGCATCCACCGAATAAAACAATTTCCAGCTAAAAAATGTTACAGATGTCTGCCCAAGTTCTAAGTTTTACTAAGTGCACAGGATTTATGTAGAGGCATTGCACCTGTCAGGAGCCGGGCCACACGCTCGGCTCCCCACAGAGCTGGCTCACTGACAGTTAAGATGGCGACCCTGGCGACTGGCCCGGCAGGTTGCTAGGGGCGCACCATCGATGTCCCTAGTGGCTGGCCGGTTGCTGGGCAGCACGTCGGTGTTCTCCTATTGCCTTGCTGTGGCTGGGAATTCACCTCTCCTGGCCGATCAGTAGTAGGTGGTTGTTATTATTGTGATTGGTGGTCAGCATCACCAGTCAGTGTACTGTGTTTTTCCAGCCCTCATATATATTCTGTGTTCCTGTTAACCCTTGCCTGTGATAGAGACTAGTAACCCTAGTGTATCTTGATCTAGCATTCCTCTGACCTGATTATCCTGTTTATCTGACCTCTGGCTATTGGACCTCGATGATTCTTTTGGACCCCAATTTTGTACCTGAGTATACCGAACGTTGCCGACTTGGTCTGCTGATTACTCGTTATTGTGTGTATTCTTCTCGGCCTGTTTTTTGTGTTTCCACCTTGCAGCAGGAGAGGGAACGTCACCCAGTTGTCCACTGCCGTTTAGGGCAGAATAAGGCAAGCAGGCAAGGACAGCTGGGGCGGGTTTCAGCGACAGGAACTGCACTATTTGTCTTCCTAGTCCCCGTCCTAACATTACCTATACATAAATCCGGGAAGCATCGGGGATATTTTTAAGCCCACGGTTAAAAATTTTGGACTCAATAAATGTCCACCATTGACTTCTATATTAGAATGTTTTTAGGCTGAGTAGCTGACAACACCCACTTCTCCAGTAAACACTCCAGTGTAAATAATAATGCTTGCCTTGGCTGATCATACATGTTTATTTGAATGAAAGAGAGAAGAATAAACCAGTACCAGATGCTTGTGGCAGTGGATCTTCTCTGGTTACAAAGGGTATAGCAAACTGAATTCCAACTCTCTAGCCATGTAAGGAGGATGTATAGTTGCTATGTTTTCTATGTTTTTACCAACTGTATTCACTTGCTGTGAAATTTCTGAAACAAAAATGTCATTTTCTATATAAACTGTAGTACATTTACATTGTGCGTATATGGTTGTGGTTTCTGCATGGTTAAGCAACATGGAGCTGGGGAATCCTATCTTCATGCACCAAGCTGCAGATAGCAGGTACATGAAAAGATTTGATTAACGCAATTATGCGCAAATGATTGTTGACAGTCCCCATGTAGGCATAAAGAAGAAGAGGTAAGGCTGCATTCACACGTTCAGTGGTTTTCAAGGTCTGTGGATGAAGTCCGCTATCTACCTCCATGATTCGTGAAAAAACATCCGTGACTGCATCCGTTTTGTATCCACGTCTGTGTTTTTCAAGGATCTGTTTAAAGCTTTTTAAATTACATTACACTGATTACATCACATCTGTGTTTTTCACGGACTGCACGGATTTCAGATCAATGCAATCTGTGAAAAACACAGATCTCATGGACTTCTATGGGAGAATCTGTGCTGTGATCTTATCCGAGTTATGACATGTCCTATTTTGTCATGGAATGGATTGCGGATCTGTGAGAAAAAAACCCGGAAAGTGTGAATAGCCTAATAAAAAAGAAATAGGCTATAAAATTGTCACGGAACGTGTGAATGCAGTCTAAGAGTCATACCTCTCCATGCCCCCCTGATCTCCTCCATGCTTCCCTGGTTTCCTCATATTGGTTTTAAGGTCCCCCACACTAAACAATCATGCCTCCACCTCCGAGACGGAATTGAATTGGGGGTGACAGCCCACTCAGAGAAGCGTCTCAGCCAGTGGTTTGCTAAGCGTGCTGCTACAGCTGAGACGAGTACGTCTCAGAAGTGGAGGCAGGTTTGTTCAGTGGGGGGACCTGAAGACCCATATGAGGACACCAGGGGAGAATGGAGAGGTAAGCATAGCTTCTTTATCGTTTTATGCGCTGTAACGCATATGTCGTCCTCACGTTAACCTGTTTGTACACCTGTTTGTTTGTACTGAATAAAGAAACAAGGAAGACTTCAAGTGGTGAGTGCCATGTCTATGCTCTCTTTATGAATTTATATATACTTGCAAAAACATTTATATATAAAAAGTTTTTCAGAGCGGAATAACCCCTTTAAGAGTGTGTCCTGGGGGAAATCCATGCTGTTGCAGCAGTAGCGATTATAAGCATTAAAGAGGTACTCTAGCGCAAAAAAAATAAAAAAAAGTTTTTAACCCATAGCTGCACCAAAATGACACCTCACACAGACCCATAGGCCAAAGAAAAAAAGCGCTATAAGCATGGTAATAGAGTGATTTTAAGGAACATATATTTTTTTAAAGGTTTACATTTTTTTAAAGCCATCAAATAAAATAAAAGTTATAGAAGTTACATATCATTGTAAACAATACAACTTGAGGAACATGTATAACAAGTCAGCTTTACCATAGGGCGAATGGTGTAAAAACAATCCCCCCCCCCCCCCCCCAATAAAAAAAAAATTGTTTTTTTTTTTTTTTTTTTTAATATTTCGCCACACATATAATTTTTTTCTGGTTTCACAGCATATTTTAGGCAAATATTACGTCTGCAATTGCAAAGTACAATTAGTGGTGAAATAAATAAGGGCTCATCTGGGTCTCTAGGTAGAAAAATGCAAGCGCTATGGCCTTATATACACAAGGAGGGAAAAACGCAAGCGCAAAAAAGAAAACTGGCTGTGTCCCCTAAGGGTTAAATTGACTTGTGTCAGAAAGTTATACAGATTTTTAAATTACTAAATATAGCACATTTGTACTACATACAAGCATGTCCTAAACATCTAAATTTACCACCTTTGTTTCATGACACCACCCCTTCAAGTGTCCGCTGGACCAGTATGACCTGTCCATCGTCCTTTACCGTATAAGTAGAGCTGAGCTTCCTCATACCTTCAGTAACATAGGTGCTTAGTTTTCCAAAAATATTCCAGGACTTTAGACTTCTTTGAAAATAATCATGGAAAGTGCCAGCACCCCCCCCCTCCCTCTTTACTATAAGGATTTCTATACAGGGACAATTCGAGGGGGTTGCCCCACGAGGATAACCTCTGCATATATGCCTATATTAGCTGTTTGCTGAGGCTGATGGGAGATAGACACAGTGATCAGCTGATTAGCACAGTCTGGTGAGACAACTTTACATAAAAAGTCATAGAAATAAATGCAAGACTGTGCTCACATGCTTATGATCCCTCAACCTCCCACTCCTGCATTACCTTCTTCTCCTGTATATTAACCCCTTCACGTTAGCAATCTGTATACATACATTCCTGCTGCACATGCCCCGTGCGGCAGGAGCATATATATACATTCCTGACAGTAAGGGGCTGTAGATGTGTGCGGGACAGCTACAGTGAGAGTGGCCCTGCACACATCAGTGTCCCTGGAGCCGAGGATAATGACAGGCATCTGCGATTCCCTTGAATGCCGCAATCTATGGTGACAAGCTCCTGTCACTGATATGCTGCAGGGGTCCTGATCACTTGTACCGATGGGCGGAGGTAAGCCATTTACCTCCGTCCTGTCATATCGGGCATCTATGTATAGAGTCTGCTCTCAAGCAGGCTCTCTGCACAGATTGCCGGTAACACTGATTTATTGGCGATCTATTGATTGAATGTTTTACAGTAAAAAATAAGTGCAAAAAAAAAGTGTAATTAAAAAAACAAAAGTTTTTAAAAGTATTAAAAACTCCCATATAACCCCCCCCAAATAAACGTTTAACCCCTTAGCGTCCCATGACGTACCTGGTACGTCATGGTGGCGCAGGGGGAGTTCAGAGAGGGGTCCCCGCTCTGAACGGCACCGCTTCCGGCTAAACCTGACAGCTGCACTGAAATGCTTTATACTTCATGTCCCTGGTGTGTAGTGGGACGGATCTCCCCCCCCACGATGTGATCACGAGGGGTGGGGGGTTGGGCGGGGGGGAGAGATACGCAATGACGCTGGCAATACATTGCAGGCCAAAGCAATGTATCATGGATCATTGCTGCGTATATACACAGCATTGATCTCTATGAGAGATCAGTGCTGTGTATATGGAAGTCCCTCAGGGGGACTTCTTGTAAATGTAAAAAAAAAAAAAGGAAAAAAGTGTTTTTATTAATAAAAATAGCCTCCCCTAATAAAAGTCCAAATCACCCCCCTTTTCCCATTTTATAAATATAAATAACTAAATAAACAAATATACAAACATATTTGGTATCAGCACGTGCGTAATCGCCCAAACTATTAAATTATCCCATTCCTGATCTCGCACAGTTAATGACAAAAAGCACAAAAAAATTCCAAAGGTAAAATTGCGCATTTTTGGTCGCATCAAATTTAGAAAAAATGTAATAAAAAGTGATCAAAAAGTCACATATGCACAAACAAGGTACTGATAGAAAGAACAGATTATCAGAAAATGACACCTCATACAGCCCCATAGACCAAAGGATAACAGCGCTATAAGCCTGAGAATGGAGCGATTTTAAACACATTTAGTTTATCTAAAAAAGGTTTTAATTTTTTAAAAGCCATCAAATAATGTAAAAGTTATGCAAGTTACATATTGTTGTAATCGTAACAACTTGGGGAACATGCATAACATGTCAGTGTTACCATAGGGCGAACAGCGTGAATATGAAACTCCCTGAAATAAAAACAAATTCCTTTTTTTCTCAATTTAACAGTGCAAATGATTTTTTCCGGTTTCGCAGAATATTTTATGGAAAAATAATGCCTGTCATTTGCAACATATGATTGGTATTGCAAAAAAAAAGAGGCCTCATATGGGTCTCTAGGTAAAAAAATGCAAGAGCTTTGGCCTTTTAAACATAAAGTGGAAAAAGCGAAAGCGCAAAAACGAAAATTGCCATTGACCTTAAGGGTTTGAAATACCTCCTTGCCCATCATAAAAATAAAAATATGTAAAAAAAAAATAAATAAATAATTTTTCTCTTACACCAATATGATATTAATAAAAAAACTAGAGACCCTGGCCTAAAAAAAGACACCCCTAACAAGCCCTGTAGGTGAAAAAATAAACAGGGCTTCGGCTCTTAGAAGTCGAGGAGGAACATTGCAGTAATCTGACCTGGACATCCTGGCACAAATGACCTCGGTCATGAAGGGGTTAATCATAGTATAACAGTAATTGCATGCATTAAAAAAAAAAAGTATGTTAAACAAATAACAAAACTGTCTGCTTCCACTTGTAAGCTTTTATCTACAATTTTATCTGTCTACAACTACTTCATCCTATGTGTTAAAGATCCCTTTTAACCCCTACAGCTATTTTCTAATGCACTTTGCTCCAGTATATTGCAGTATTTCTTACTTTTCCAGTTGTATCCATGATGACTCAGTGAGTGTAGTGGTTTCTGGAGTTCAAACGATGGTTGTAGTGTGGTTGTATAAGTGTGCCTAACTAAGTACAAGGTACATGTATGTCCCCTCCCCTTACCTGTAAATCATTTGAAAACCTCCAATCCTGATATACCTGCTTTTTGGATTTTTTTTTTTTTTTTTTAGAAGAGCACCTTTCTTGGTTTTTTAGTTATTGTTTGACAGAAAGTGTGCACTCAAGCCTAAAATGAGATTAGCGTCACCTTACAACACCTAGAGTTATTTCCAGGACAATTGAAATAGTCAGTGCTATGCAGACCATATGTTCTTTAATGTCAAAATATATATCAGACTGAACTCTTATTGACTATTATCAAAGGAAATCCTTTCCCACCTTAGAATTGCCCAGGAAATCTTACAAGCCTATGAGTTGTTTCGTAGTTTTATGGTCCTACCCGTTTCTGGGAAAGCAGTGTGACAAATAGTATTATCATTGACCATTGAGTGAGCGTTTATAATAAATACAAAATAGCCCTTTAAGGAATTATATATTCAAAGACATAGTACAAAGAACAAACACTAGAATATGGAACTTGTTACTGTGAAAGAACAATTACATACAGATATTTCAGGACAAAGGTGTTGTGTAACCCATTACTGTTTTATAGACAGATTTTGTTAACTCGACAGAAATATAAACTCAAACATGTTAAAGATATTTATGTTTTAATCTAAATTTTGTACTAGAGATGAGCAAAGCAGCCAGAAATTCTGGGTCTTTTAGGGTCAAATTCATTAATATTTGCAAATTGAATCTTAACTAATTTCAATAAAACAGCCAAAGTATAGTAGCTACGGTACTGGGAATGTAACAGAAGGACAAATGTACTTGTTTTCTATTAAAAGTACATTAAAAGTTATATAGATGTGTCTATACAATGTATGACTATTTCTGTACAGTTCTGCCACACTGGTAGCTGATAGAAATCCAGGAAGTGAAAAAAAATGGCCCCTCTGCCAATTCACATTGTCTCCTGCTCTCACTGTTCTCCCACCTTAGGAGACAAATATTCCAGGTCTCTGTCTCACATTGTGTTTATTTGCTGAGGACAGGCTGATGATGCAGACAGGGAGCAGGGCGTGATGTCACAGGAGGCTTGGCTAGATCCCCCAATGCCTTGAGTGATTCACTATTTCTGACCCGCCAGAAGCAGGTGCAGCATTAATTTCACTGATTGTGATGGGTTGGGGACTGTAATGATCACATGAGGGAAAGCACTGCATTCTGGGAACTGCTAAACCAGGAAAGACAGAAACACAATACAGCAACCCCCCCCCCCCCCCCCCCCCTCAGACAAATGGATTTTTGGTAGTTTCAAAACTGGGATAGACAGAAGTAATGCTATATGCTTCTGCAGAAGTTTCATTTTTTTTAACCTCTACCTGGAGTTCCCCTTTAATGCATGTTTTTGTACAAGTGTCAAAAATTGGAAAAGTACAATTTAAAAAAAAGTCAATCAGCCAGTCAATCATCAAAGAGTACAGCAGTGAACACGGCGTATCAGCGACTTAACAACTATTTTCTCCCAGGACAGCAGTAAATATTGGTAAATGTGCGATGTAAAAGGGACATTTTCACATATTTTTTTAGTATGTTGTTTAAATTTGATGTCTTCGGATTGTCTGTATGACAGAGGAATGCATCTAGATCTGGCGCTACGCTCCATCCTACCAAAAAAGATTATACATTTTTTTCTTCACCTCACAGTTCCTAAATAGATCAATGCTTGTTCCTGCATAGACTTTTTTCTTGTGGACAAAAACATAGGGGGGAGATTTATCAAACATGGTGTAAAGTGAAACTGGCTCAGTTGCCCCTAGCGACCAATCAGATTCCACTTTTCAAGGAGTCTGTGAGGAATGAAAGGTGGAATCTGATTGGTTGCTAGGGGCAACTGAGCCAGTTTCACTTTACACCATGTTTGATATATCTCCCCCATAATTTTTAATTTCACATCTGCTAACGTAGGATTAATCTTAGACTCAATGGATTTTTTTTCTCTTACCTACCCCTCCCCATTGAGACTTGACTCCTTTTTATTGAAATCTCCTGATAATGTCAATTATCTTTAATGCCTTGAAAGGATTCTTCTCACTAAATGAACCCTCAGTTTCCACTTTAGAAATACTATGGCGCTCACACAAAGCCTACAGAGGACTTGTCATAAATATATCAGCCGGATTTAACAGAGAACGTAAGAAAAGATCAAATGACACTCTCTCATTACTGAAAACTTTAGAATCCCACATGAAATTAGCCCCCACACCTGCTCTGAGTATGACAGATTGCAAACAACAGATTGCAAAGACTCGATTCACACTACTATGCGTACACATGATGAACGAGCTTTAACACAGCTTTAATGTTCAAGGAAACAGAGCAGGCAATATTCTAGCTAGACGAGTCAGACAAAGAACTATAAAGCTAAACTTCCAAATCAAATCATGCTGTGGAAATTTGCGAGACCCCCAACAAATTGTGAACTCCTTTGCAGAAGACTATAGTATAACTATAGACCTATAGATGCTGTGGTCGCGCTGACCGCAGTATCTATAGGGTTAACTCTCAGCACCCTAGCGTGGCTCCGGTGCTGAGAGTTGCAGTGAGTACCCGGCTATCACTGATAGCCGGGACCCACCGCGGATGACACAGGCGCAGCTTTTGCGCCTGTGTTATCCTCGATAGTAAATAATGTCGCTGCAGCATCAGGCATATGCTGCAGCAACAATAATTTACAGTGCAGCGGCGGGAGGGGGTTAACTAAAGATATATATATATATATATATATATATAAATAAATATATATATATTCAATAAGACAGTCTGAATGTGCTCCCTTATCAGGCCGATAAAATTAAAACTACTATTCGTTCTAATAAATGACACAAATCCACAGGTCGAGACATACCTTCCTCCTCTGCTCCCCGTGCGCAATAAGGGGCTATCAGCAGGTTAGATTTGTCTAACCTGCTGATAGTTCCCCTTTAAGGCCATGATATTTCATTGTCACGCATTTGAAGCCTTATTTTAACCAGAATAGTTTAATGTTAAAGAGGCTATTTATTCAAAGAATATTTGGGGTAAAGCAAATGGAAGAGAAAAAACAAGGGAGAAGCGTAATAAAGTGTGGGTAACCAGCGGGCATATAAACTTCTCACCTAAATACAAATAAAACAAGATATGGGTTTAAAATTAAACAATGATGACTGCAACTTTATTGTCCTTTTTTATTCTTTAAACAGAACCACCTGTAAAATTTAAACACAAGTAATAAAGCCAGTTCAATCATTATATGACACTTTCTCCGTTATGATAAAATAATAACCATAAACCACTGGTCTGTGCCATACTGAATAAACTGGTACTGGTCGAATACAGAGATATTTTAGAGACAGAGGCATGAGGTGTGAGGCTGTGTGACTTGCGTTCCCTTACCCATATTGCTGTATCATACCTTAAAGGGGTTATCCGGTGCTACCAAAACATGGCCACTTTCTTTCAGAGACAACACGACTCTTGTCTCAAGTTCAGGTGTGGTTTGCAATTAAGCTCCATTCACTTCAATGGAACTGAACAGCAAAACCCCGCCCAAGCTGGAGACAAGAGTGGGGTTGTCTCTGGAAGAAAGTGGCCATGTTTTTGTAGCGCTGGATAACCCCTTTCACTTTAAAGGGTTAATCTTGCTGCGTTTATGCCATTACATCCCTGGCAAGCAGCAATGCACACACTGGGGGAGATTTATCAAACATGGTGTAAAGTGAAACTGGCTCAGTTGCCCCTAGCAACCAATCAGATTCCACCTTTCATTCCTCACAGACTCTTTGGAAAATGAAAGATGGAATCTGATTGGTTGCTAGGGGCAACTGAGCCAGTTTCACTTTACACCATGTGTGATAAATCTCCCCCACTGTGTGCATTGCCACTGTCTTACTTACAATACTTTACCTACTTACTGTCTTACTTACAATACGTTGCCTTGCCCCAGATGCTGACAACCCATCCTATGCCACTGCCTAACAGTATTGCCTATTATTCAGCCATTACCTACTGATTAAACAGTCTAACCACTACCATACATACTCTCTTTCAGCTCCGGGCGCCACCACATATCATGCAACAAAAGCAAAAGCAACAGCTCTGTGCCAAGATATGCTTCACATCAAATCAGAACCCAGCCTTAACACTAATGGTCACATCCTATGTGGTTGCAGTTGTGTCTATTGATTATAAATGTATATACTGATGTACATCTGGTATGGAAGGCCTCTACGTATGTCACAGTATAGGTACATCATACATCCCCAGCATATCACACACATAATAAAATAATTCGTTTCTGGTGGCCCACTCTATAGGAAACCGTATTCTTCTTCACTTTCCCAGTTGAAAAATGTAGTTATAATTATAATGACACGGCAGAGCGGTCCAGAGATTGTGAAAGCCTTTTTTTGTTTAAAATCTGTCCAAACATTTCAATTAAAGAAAATCTGTAGAAAATTTGTAGAACAAAGAACAGAACACATAAGCTGACATAGAAGCAGTCTTCTTTTCATATTTCTTCTTTCATCAAGATCTAGTGATTAGACTTTTATATTTTATGCCAAGAAACAAAATGTTCTTTCAGAAGTGTAACATTTTTTACACGTTGGACCCCTTATTGGTTTTTTCCTTCTTTATACAATTCTAATTTTACAAATTATGCGATAAATGTTAAAAGACCCTTTGGCGCCTAATAAAAAAAAAAAAAAACACAACCATAGTTTTCATGCCTAGCCCCACTCATGAGTCCGTCTTTGTTAAAACTTCCCGCCGTTTGCGGGAAGTCTATTTCAGTAAACTGAACAGAGTTTAAAGCAACTCTGTATTGGCACTTTGCCGCCCCTGAACCGCCAGCACTCCATTGTAGAGGTACTCACGCCATTCCTGGTTAAGGGGTCGGCCTGCTGCTGGTATTTAGAAGAAAAATGACTTTTATGAATGTGGTGCAGTGGGCAGTCAAACTGGTGTGGCCTAGAGCATCAGTGCACGAGGCCTCTGGCCCCTCTTTTCCCACCTCCATCCAGCCCAGGGGCATTCTGAAAGTGAGGGGAGGTGGGGAGATAGGTGCACAGCCAGTTTGACTGCCTGCTCTGCCGCATTGATACAGGTCATTTTTCTTCTAAATACTGTCACCAGGAGACAGGCCAATCCCCAAACCGGGCACGGCGTTAGGAGCTCTACAACACTGCGTTGGCGGTTACAAGGTGCCAGTACAGAGTCACTTTAACGAGCGATACATCGTTAATAGGGAAACCAAACCCAAGGAAGTATTTTTTTAAATGCAGCTGGGAAATTTTGAGGATGAAAAATACTATAATAGCACTATGACCTTGGTCAGACATACAGTTAATTATATTTAAAGTGGTTGTATGTGATTGTATAACAATATATTTTCCATAAGTTGTGCCTTGTATTGTAGCTCTACCTCCTTCACTTGAATTGAATAGTACTGCAGTACCAGACTTGGACCATGTAGAAGAGTTGTGCTATTTTTAGATAAAATTCCAATTCAATAATAACATGTATATCAGTTTACCAGATGACTCTTTGTTGTTATGGACTCAAGCTGGCATAGTTAAAAAACAAAACAAAAACTATACTATAGTACTATGCTCAATACGGAGGAAACATGTACTCAACCAATCACTGGCCATAGCAGTGACCCTAACGTCTTAAATTTTTATCCTAGCCTAAGCCAATGCATATAACCTCTTTAATAGGCCTACAGAATGTGGTTGCAGAAAGACCTAATTCAAAGACATATGTAACCCGCCTTACAGTTGTTTTGGGGTCCATGGGAAAAGAAGGCCTACTTGTTTCCCTGTAGGTCGAAATCTTGAAATGATCATCTTTTATCCTTACTCAACAGCTTTTTAAACCAATGTGGTTTAAATAACTTATTGGTTCTTCAGGAAATGGCTTATTTTGGCCAACCATAATTTGAAAATGATATGCAAACCGCTATGAACTGCTGTCGGTATACGCATATCTGCCAAATACAGTATGCGATTTGCAAGATTAAATCTTTTCAGCTATTGGTAACTGAAATTTTTTTGGGGATCATTCTGGATTTTGTGCTAATAGATAAAATTCACATTGTCTAATTACCGTATTTTCCGGCGTATGAGATGACTGGGCGTATAATACGACCCCCATCTTTTCCAGTTAAAATATAGAGTTTGGATATACTCGCCGTATAAGAAGACCCCTCCATTCCAACGCACAACAAATAAGAATTAATAAAATAAAAAATCAAACAGCAGCGAGATCTAAGAGGCAGAGAAGGACGTACAGTAATACCGGTAGGATAAAAGGGCGGCCAGACGGGTGAAAGAGGTGTGTTTTCCTGGGCACCGCACAACTCTACTGTATGTCTTTTTTTCCATACTCTTGACGCCTGCAGCTTGCTCTACCCTCAAATGGTTGGCACATACATGCGGCTGTTTTTAAGCTCCTTCCACCATATGCAGCAACTGCAGATTTTCCAGTCCGGTATCAACGTTTTTCAGCACCCGTCCTATAAGACGACACCTGGAGTATAAGACAACCCCTGACTTTTGAGAAGATTTTCCTGGATTAAAAAGTAGTCTTATAAACAGGAAAATACTGTACTTAATCTGGCAGAAGGTGAAGAATCTCATAGAATTGTTTATTACGCTTATGTTTTAATAAAATGTTCAACAGTAGAACTAGAGGAAACAGACAGGTATTAGAAATGTAATACAGAAGATGATGGAATAGAATAAGAATATAAGAGTGGCTTAAGATAAGTTCTGTATATTGTTAGATGGTCATTTTAGATTGATGATTCAATAATTGACAATGGTCGATCGCATGTACTTGTCACATAAGGCGTATAATGGTAAAATTAGGAATATTTATCATAAGAAGGTTATCAATATAACTTGATGGGGCTTGATATGATCTTCATAAAGTCAGCACTGTGCGTATACTGCGGATAAAAAAAAACACAAGTCAGTTCTACTGCGTATCAGAGTATGGCTACATGTTAAGACTGGCTGGGCATCATTGCAAGATAATGGTCAAAGACTATGGGGCAATTATTAGCACAATAGTGGAACAATGTAATAGGTTCCTTAAAGGAGAACTCTGGGAAAAGCTATTTTTTAACAAGTGTTTTGGAGGGGGAAGATAAAACAAATAACATGCTATTACTTCCCGGCTTCATCGCTGGTGCCCGCATACTGCCACTCTGGTCCCCGGGTGCTTCCTGGTCCTAACGTGTACGGTCCACTCAACCAGTCATCAGCCGTAGCAAGGTCCAGATGCTGGCTGGCTCAGAGGGCCGCACATTTCACAACCTGGGTCCCTGCTTAGACTAGGAAGCGGCCGGGGACCAGAGTGGCGGTATTTGGGCACCAGCACTGGAGCGGGGGAGGTAAGAACATGTTATTTCTTTTATCCTCCCCCTCCCCAGCACTTACCAAAAAAATGGATTTGCCCGGACTTCTTCTTTAAACTGCCGCTGGGCTACTTAATTGTTGCTCAAAACAAAATTGTAATAAGGAAAAAAAGCACAATATTTCACAGTATCTGGACATCACAACTGCATGCTGGAGACCTAAGGCTATGTTCACACTTTGTAAAACTACGGCCGTAGTTCTCGCCGCAGAACTACGGCTGTAGTTTTGAGGGGTGGAACATAGCCTTATTTTCAATAGGATCCCGGCCGGAGCGTACACACATTGTATACACTCCGTCCGGGATCCCATGCGGCGCCGGAACAAAACTGACATGTCAGTTTCCTGCGGTCGGAATTCGGGTGTTCACGTAGTGTGAACATAGCCTAAAGCTGCTATTTTGAACCTGTAGTGCTTAATTCAAAGTGTAGAATTTACAAACCTCTCTCCCTTGCACAAAAGCCGGAATCCTTCATTTATCTTTTGGAATGGTAATTTATGTGTTATAAGCAAATCCAAATTAAATTTCTTATTCATACAATCAGACACAAGTTGTGGTACATGATCTTTACTCTTCCAACCTGTAAAAAAACAGATATATGTTTTAAGGTACTGATGCTACTTTTTATCTCATCCTATTCTTTAGATTTTTAAAACTTATCCTACATACTTAAAGGAGAAATATGACCATTTTATTTTTTTGTAATATAATGGAAGTCAATGGAAAAACTGATTACAATGGATGCACACAAATGTATCCGTTTTTCCACCCTTAAAAAAAAAAAGGATGAGAAAAAAAGATGGATTGCAAAAACATAGTGTGAATCCAGCCTAGGCCTAAGTGTTTGGCTCCTAAGTAATGCTCTAGTAGTAGGTACTGTTTTGAGGATTTCCTTAGTATTTCACAGATGAGATAATTATAGTCAACAAAGTAAATCTGGCAAAACAAGATTTGCTGCGACTCATGCTGTCTATTTGCTTCGCTCTGCAAAGCACATTCACAATGATTTGTTAAGGAATTTTGCAAAAAAACTAAATGGCAGCTGCATGTCTGGAACGTCACTGGGTGGGAGAGAGGGATTAACCATAATTCCTACTGCCCGTCCAATCAGCTGCAGGCCCCTCTGTGATGTCAGCTCCTCCCCCTCTATATATGGAGGTTCGGTAACGGAGGTGGCCAGTTGGCTGTGTGTGGAGGAGAGAGCAGGATGCCAGCAGCCAGTTACACCAGAGCAGGGAGAGACTAACAGAGCGATATAGGGACAGAGAGGAGAGGAATGATGGAAATTGGATGATTGAATGGCTGATTGACATTTTTTTTAATATTGTGATTTTCAAATTTTTTTTTACAACAACATGCTATAACAAATTCTCCCTTCTGTAATAGTCCCAGTATTGTAGCTACTATAGTTTTGGTTGTTTTAATACAATTCGTTAACATTGGATTCACAAATATTAACAAATTTAACCAAAAATTCGCAAAGCTTGCAAAACGAATTTCTGGCTGCTTTGCACATCTCTAATACTCAGTGCATCAGGAACACTTGTTCTTTGTATGAGATAACCTTAAAACCCTTAGGGTACAAACCCACTTGACGTATTTGCTGCGTGAATCAGTCTTAAAAATAAGCAGGCAAAACGCAGGTTGGCTTTATACAATTGTTCTGTGTTAAAATACGCAATTGCGTATTTTTGAAGCGTGAAGCTACATGCGTTTTTCGCACAGGTTGTTAACAACTGATGCTTTGCTAACAACAAGCTTCACGCTTCAAAAATACGCAATTGCGTATTTTAACGCAGAACAATTGTATAAAGCCAACCTGCGTTTTGCCTGCTTATTTTTAAGACTGATTCATGCAGCAAAAACGTCAAGTGGGTTTGTACCCTTAAAGTGCACTGTTGAAAACTAATGCAAAGCAAACGTGAAGGAGTTGCCCTGAAAATTCTAGAGAAATCCCTAAGCATATTTTTTATGCTTGAAACATAAAGCAGTGATCTCATTGATTGAAAATAGGATTGGGCTACCTAAAGAGCTCTTAGTTACTATCTGTAAATGGTCACTGTTCCCAGAGATTGGTGCTTATAAACAAAGCTTTCACAAGACAAGATTAGTTACATGGCCAGGCCAAACAAACAATCACTAGATTGTTTGTGTAGGCCGTTTCTTCTATCAATTGTCAGCCACACAGAATGGCCTGATCAGCTGACAAACAAATATTTGCAGAGCATGTGACATCCTCCACCATGCTTGTGGAGTAGGCCAAGTGACATGCATGACCATATCATAGACAGGATTGCTGTCATAGGATCTGAAATCATAGGATTTTCTAACAAACCCCAATGAAAGTCTCAGGAGCAAAGATAATTGTGTGTTTGCACATTCAGGTTTTTAATTACAATTAATTAATTTAATTGCATTTATAACCTGTTAATGGCTCTGGCTTCAATAATTGGAATTAAAAACCTGACTATGTGAACGCACACGGGTAAAAGAGTATAAAAGTTATAGTGTTTAGACTACAAACTTCTTATTAACCAGAATTAAACCACCGGTAAAATGATTCATTAAACAGGTGTCCAGCAGACTATATAAAAGGATGTTACTTAACAAAGAAAAGCCCTTCCCATTTCATGCCGTGAGCAAGAAAGAGAAGAGAAATGCCACTAGACCTGTGAAAATATATATTTTTTACACAAGTAAGGTAAAGGCTACAAGAAGATCAGCAAGCCTTTACTTATCAGTCAGAATAATGTAGGAAAAGTAATGCAAAAAAAATTAAAGGGGTACTCCGGCAGGGGGGGGCATTTTTTTCCTGGGACCGGGGAGGAGGTGGCTGAGGGAAACAATGTCCGATCACCTCCCCGGTTCCAGCGGCAGGTCCCTCATCGCGGTGCTCCGGTCCCCGGTTCCCGGCCGCTTCCTGGTGTCTGGCGTGGGCCCAAGACGATACGTCTCAGGTCCGCTCAGCTAGTCAGTGACAGAGGCGGGATCTGAGCGGACTTGAAACGGATGCCGCCTCTGTCACTGACTAGCTGAGCGGACCTGAGACGTATCGTCTTGGGCCCGCGTCAGACACCAGGAAGCGTCCGGGAAACGGGGACCGGAGCGCCGCCTTTAACAAAGATGGAACCCGGAGAACCCCTTTAACAAAGATGGAACTCTAACCATCTTACAGAGATCTTCACGAAAGCTAATACCTAAATAGGGGTTAAAGAAAAATCATAGTTAATAAGGTTGAAAAAAGTCAGGAGTCCATTGAGCTCAACTTACAGAAACACTACTGTATTGATCCAGAGGAAGGCAAAAACCCTTATGAGGCAGACACCTATTGCCCCATCGCTGAAAAAAAAAAAAAAAATCTTCCTGACTTCAAAATGGCAATTGGAATAAATCCCTGTATCAACATCCTATCACATGAAATCTGGTGCTCATAATTTGTAATATAATATTTTTCAAGAAAAGCATTAAGGCCTCCCTTAAATTTGTTTACTTACCATGCAAGTTGGCTGTGCAGTGAGCTAAAGGAGCAGAAAGCCAAGCTATGGTGAGAGTTTTCCATGGAACAATAGAGTGCACACTGCAGAGCAGGGGTCCGTAGCAAACTTTTGATTGGGCCCCCCCTGACCACTAAGTTGTCAAGTGTAGTCATAACTGCATAAATTCAAGCCTTGGTCAGGAGTGCTTGCAGTTAAAGGGACCTTTGCAGAAGGCCCACTCTGTCACCAGGTGCTGCGAATGTTGTCAGCTCAGGGGGCCCGGTGTATTGCAGGAGCGGCCGTGGGGCCCCCTGATGCAATGGGCCCTGTAGCAGTTGCTATGCTGCAGAGGAGTGGCATGCATAGGAAATATATCACTTCTGTAGACTAAACACTGCAATTACTTACAGCTACACTCACTTTCCTGTTCTCCTAAAACGTATCAGACGGAGGATAAATCCATTTTACATAATTTATTGAAAGTTGTTTATAACTATATTATTATTATTTTTTTATTTTTTATTTTGCTGCATAATGCATTACCCCCAAATGAAGATCCCTTTAGGGTCCGACCAGTGAGAAGCAGTAATGGATCCAAAGACATCTTGTCGCTTGAAGGAGCTACTCCAACAATCACGGTCGTTCCACAGCCAAAGTGAGAAGAAGACAATGCAGATTCCTAAACAAATTTATAATAAATAAATAAGAAAATAAAAAATAAGTAACATTTACAGGTCCCAATTGGTTTCTTACTAACCATGACTTCAGTATTCCCAATAACCTCAAAGGCATAATCAACTCCATCGTGAGTCATGTCTGCCAAAATTTTTTCAAAAGGACGGTCATAATCTTTGGGGTTGATACATTCAGTGGCTCCGCACTCCATGGCTTTTGCAAATTTATCAGAGTTTATATCAACTGCAATTATCCTGGAAGCTCCTGCTACTTTACATCCAATAATGACCGATAAGCCAACTCCTCCCAAACCAAAAACTGCACAAGTAGAACCGGGTTTAACCTGTGATAAGACAAATACATTGATTTAGCTTCTGCATTGTGTTAAAAGGGTATTCTAAATGGAGACATTAAGGGCACATCGATAAGATCATAGATGCATAGATAGATGCAGACCTGCTATATGAATGAATTGGGAGGTGGCAGCAATGAATGGCTCCATCCATTCAGTTTTATGGGGATTATGGTAACATGCCTAAAATTTGTCATTTCTGTAACATTAGCAGAATAATAGCCCAGAAGTAGAAGTAGTCGCCCAGCCCCCCCCCCCACACACACACACACAGACACTTGCTTTTTCTTAATTTTATAGAGACATAGAAGATTGTCAGCAGAAAAGACCACCTGGTCCATCTAGTCCGCATTTATATTATTGCCATTTTTATTTATTTTTATTACCCCCACATTTTTTATTTTTAGGCTAAGGATTAGGCTGAGTATTTTTGCTCAATATTTTGGTGAGTAGTTTGCAACCAAAACCAGGAGTGGATTGAAACCACAGAAAGGCCATGTTCACACACATTTAAAAATCGAGTGGATTGCCGCCATTTAATGGCAAATAACGGCTTTTATTTCAAAACAATTTCCATTGTGTTTAAATAACGGTAATTGTTTGCCACTTAATGATTGCCATCCACTCAATTTCAACAGTGTGTGATCATAGCCTTTCTGTGGTTTCAATCCACTCCTGGTTTTGATTGCAAAATACTGACCAAAATACTGACCAAAAATACTGCGTGGGAACATAGCCTTACAATGAATACAGAAGAATAAGGATACTAAAATTAGGTAGGAAATTTCTCCTGAGTAAGGTTATGTCCCCACTTCGGGAACATAGTGGGGAATGGCAACTGTCTTGTGATATGGAGAGCCACTAATAATTACCATGATCATTATTCGCAGCTATCTACATAACAAGATGGCCACCTTTGCCCAATATGTTCCTTAAGTGGGAACATAGCCTCAGGAGATACCCCACATGTGGTTATACACTACTTTTTGGACACATGGCAGGGCTTAGAATGTAAGTAGTGCCATTTGTCTTCTCATATTTGTGTTCTCATAATGCCTTTTTTGGCTCTTTATTGGTTTTTTTTTATGGCCATCAATTTGACACTGAAACAAGGTAATTATGGCCATAATTTGCTTCAAATGGCCATGTTTTGGGTTCAAAATAAGGGTCATCCAAAAAACGGCTGAAAAAAAGACGCTGTGGGAACATGGCCTATGTGTAGGTTTTTCTGGAATATTTTTTTGGAAACTACACCTCTCAAGAAATTCATCTGCACATGTACTGAGCATGTTGACCTCACAGGTTTTTAGCCCTGGGCTACCAAAATTTAAATTTAAAAATGTTACTAAAAATGCCGTAGAAAATTGTGGTTTAAGATTATGAACTATGTTTTGGAGACCCAAAAAGGAAAGAGGGCCATTTAGTATTTTAGTACAGAGTTGGCTTGAATTTTTTTTGGGGGGGGTCCATGTCACATTTGTAGATCCCCACAAAAATGGACGTACACTTATGCCCATATGCAGGAATGGGTTAATAATAACAAATACTAAAAACAACTTACTTTTGCAGTATTTACAACTGAGCCATATCCAGTAGAAAATCCACAGCCAATCAAACAGACTTTGTCCAGTGGAGCATCATCATGTATTTTAGCAACCGAAATATCATCCACTACAGTGTATTCAGTAAATGTGCTAGTACCAATGAAGTTGTGAATACCAATACCTTTACAGGTAAATCTACTGGTGTTTTCTGTTATTGCGCCATCAAATTTGCCAAAGCTATTTAAGTAAATGAAACAGAATTTAAATTCTTAAAACAACTTGAGGTTATATTGTACAATGCATTGTCAAAGAAACCAAATAGTATCTTATTTGGCTCTTTGGGGACCCAATTTTTTTTTTTTTTAGGCTATGTTTACACACAGTATTTTTTTTTGAGTATATATAGAATATATAGAGTAATTATAAGTACAGTATAGTGACACTTGAATAGTAGGGAGACACCTGAATAGTCAAAATAATCAATGACCTTTTTTTAGCTCTTTGGGCACCCAATTTTTTTATTTTTAGGCTATGTTTACACACATCATTTTTTGAGTATATATAGAGTATATAGAGTAATTATAAAGTACAGTATAGTGACACCTGAATAGTATGGAGACACGTGAATAGTCAATATAATTGATGAAACTTGTTTGACATGTTCTGTCCTCAGTAAGGCCATGCTGGCTTGTGTCCATCAAGTTAATATTTAGACATTCATATACCCAAGCTAACTGGTCTGAAGTTTCTGGCCTCATCTCATCTTATACAGATCTGCCAGGGGTTGAATAAGGTGATCTAGACCCATTGCCTTAATCAGCATAAAAGGGGCATGCTCCTCTGAAAGACTATGTTCACACAACGTCAAAAAAAAAGAGAAAAGGTGTCTGCAGTTTCTATTTAAAAAGACGTCCGTTTTTGACGCAATTTAAAGGGGTTGTCCAGCGAAAATCTTTTTCTTTTAAGTCAACTGATATCAGAAATTTATAGAGATTTGTAATTTACTTCTATTAAAAAATCTCAAGTCTTCCCATACTTATTATTAGCTGTATGTCCTACAGGAAATGTTTTATTTTCAGTCTGACACAGTGCTCTCTGCTGACATCTCTGGCCAAGACAGGAACTCGGTCTCAGTTTTCTATGAATCCCCATAGAAAACCCTCTCCTGCTCTGGACAGTTCCTGTCTCGGCCAGAGATGTCAGCAGAAAGCTCTGTGTCAGACTGAAAATAAAACAACATTTCCTGCAGGACATACAGCAGCTAATAAGTATGGGAAGATTTGAAAGAAAAAGATTTTCTTTTGACAACCCCTTTAACTGACTGCAATGCAACGCACTGAAGTCAATGGGGTGGCGGACGTCCAATGCACACAGTATATAAAATGATGGACGTTATCTGCCCGGACGTGGAAATAATGATCAGGTAATTTATTTTTAGACGTCTTTTGCAAAGACCGGACGTTATTTTCTAGTTGTTCACACACAGTTTTTCTTTTTTCACCCTCCTTTCTCTGTTTTTACTATTAAATTCAATGGACTTTTCAATTAAAGATACAGGCAAAGGCCAATTAGTAACCCCAAACTAGAATAATGTACAAACAGCTGTTATTGCCGTGATGGGCAGCCAATCCTCAAAATAACAGACGTTGTATAAACATAGCCAAAGACTGGTCTCTGAAAACACCGGAGAGATAGGGAGGGCAGGAGAATGATCATCAGTGGTACTATGCTGATACAGATACAATTAGCTCACACTTTGCTGAACTGAGGTGGCTTTGATTTACCTTTCAAGAACAGGGTGGATCATCTTCAGCAAGCTTGTATCACAACAAGCCCAATGTTCCTGTCTAAAGGTCTCCATACATCTTATTTCAGGTGGAAGTTTACTCGTCAGTATAAAGTGTATGGGGACCTCTCCATACTCCACTGACAGATAATGTCAGAAGAGAAAGGGGTCAGGCATGATGTAATTTCACTGCCTGACCCCTTTGTTCTTAGAGAGATAAGCTGCCACCAGAGCCATCTGGCTGTGGCTTACCCCTCCCCTACCCATAGAGAAGAGAGAGATGTTCAACTAGGAGAGATAACTGTCAGCCAAACACTATGTCGACAGTTATTGAAGATGTATAGCCACCTTAAGAAGATGGTTCTAACCATAAGATTCTGATCTTTAGACATTTTAAGCAACTAATTAGATACATAAATACATACGAAGTTTTATAGCAGAAATTACTCTCTGGATTTAGGCAGCATCTGCATTTTCCACATTGGGGAATAATCAGTGGTATAACTTTGTCTCCTGCAAGAAACGCAAAGTCAGATAAGTTGTGAATACTATAACAATTTTCTATCACACCGAGAAGAAAGAACAGATAATGATAGAACAAGCTAATGCTGCGTTTACATGGAGCGATAATTCGCCCGATCGTTAGTGATGAGTGAATAGTGAAATATTCAAATATTCGATATTCGTACGAATATCGTACGGATATTCGACTAGTCGAATCGAATATTCAATCCCATTAAAGTCTATGGGAACAAGTATTCGATTATTAAAAAACATCTACTCGACCACTTGGAGGAAAAAAAACAAAGCTGAGGGATTTGAACGCTTATCGAATATTTTTCGAATATTCGGTGAACTATTCGATATTATTCGATAGACCGAATACCTTACTATTTGATCGAATATCTATTCGATCGAACAGTATTCGCTCATCACTACCGATCGTACGATTAACGATATTGAAAGAACGATTGTTTCTTTTTAGAACAATTTAGACAGAATGATATATCGTACGGAAAAATCGTTTTGCGATCGCTTAAGCCTATCTTGCACATAAGTAAAATCGGTTAATGACTGTTTACACGGAACGATCTGCAAATTTTTTGCGAACGACAAACAACGATTTAAGAACATGTTGTAAGATCAAAATGAATGATTTCTCGCTCGTCGTTTGATCATTCGCTGCGTTTACATGTACGATTATTGTTCGAATTCGATTGTTATCGTGCAAATTCGAACGATAATCGTTCTGTGTAAACGCAGCATAAAGGGGAACTATCAGAAGGTTAGATTCCCCCGCCCATAGTGCCGGGGATGCTGAAGAGGAAGGTATGTGTCTTAACTTCCTCCTTGGCACCGGTTTTGTGCTGTTATTGTATAGTCTGCTCTAGAACACCCTTGGAGCACTGCTGGCCCGCCCCCTCCATTGATTATCATTAGAAGGAGCGAGAAGGATAATGCAGCAGTGCTCCTAATGGTGCTCCGGAGCGGACTTTACCCCAACTAACAGCGCGGGACCGGCGCTAAGGAGGAAGGTAACACACATACCTTCCTCCTCAGCGTCCCCGGCGCTATAGGGGGCTATCAGCAGGTTAGATTTGTCCTACCTGCTGATAGTTCCCCTTTATTGTTAAGATTTTGTATTTCTGTAAAATGATGTGTTAAAGATGGCTGAAGATATCAGATGGAGTTTGTATGTTTTTCACATTTAAAACTGGAATTTGGATTAGATCAAATGCGGTTGCTTAACCTTATGCTGCTTAAGGCTATGTTCACACAAGGTATATTTTCGTAAAACCACGGCCGTTGTTTTGTTTTGTATTACGAGAATATACATTACATTGCTGTTTATGGGATCCCAGCCGGAGTGTATAAACATAGTATACGCTCCGTCCGGGATCCATAGCGGCGCCGCAAACAACTGACATGTCAGTTTTCTGCGGCCACTATTCAGTGAATAGTGGCCGTAGAAAACCCTGTCAGTGCACACTATGAAGTGAGCGGCTCCAGCCTCAAGCTTCATAGCGTGCTGTGGAGTGTTCTGATGCGGGCGCGCACGGATGCGCCCACATCAGAACTCTGCGGCCATAATTGCAGTAGCGGGTCACGGAACGGCCGGTCTCATACGCTGTGGGAACATAGCCTCATACTGTAACTCATCAAGGCTATATTGAACATAGTATGAAAGGCAAAAACAACAGTCTTACCTGGTTTAATGCCAGTTACACTTGATCCAACACTCTCCACTATCCCAGCACCTTCATGCCCTAATATAATTGGAAATTTTATGTAATCTAACGCCCCACTTAAGACATGTTCATCAGAGCGGCAGATCCCTGTGGCTACAATCTGAAGGAAAAGAAAAGATGTTACTTATGTCTATAAAAAACATTAATTCTAAGGCCATTTACTTTTTCAATTCTATTTTATTTCTATATGATCAATTGTTAGGGTCCTTTTACACCGACCGATCGCAGCCCGATCAATACTGTAAACGAGCGCCGATCCTATTACACAGCCCGATAATCGTTTAGCAAGCGCTGCACGGACATCATTAGCAATGTCTGTGCAGCCTTTGCCCAGACAGTTTACATTACCGGTCCACGTTCCTGGTGTTCTCGTGCACTCTGCTTGCTTCCTGGTCCCACGAGCCGCAGCTTCAAAGCGGTCTGTCTGAGCTGACAGGCTGCTCAGCCAATCACTGGCCACAGTGGTCCCGACACCAGGAACGTGGACAGGTAATGTATTAACTGTTTGTTGAATCGTCAGCCGTCGGCCACGCATTGCTATCAGATGAGTGATGCGTAATCGGCGGACGATGATATCAGCTCAGGGCCTAAAGGAATGATCAGCCATTGATTGTTTAATCGGCTGATTGTTGTCTCTGTTATACGGAGCGATAATCGGCTGAATCGGGTAATAGGGCCCTTACTGTTTCAAGCCCAAAGCCCAAAACTATATTCCTGGGAGATTCTAATGACATGTCTTTTAAATAATTTATAAAAGTCAGACTTAGTCAGCAAGTTATATAGGTTTGTAAATTACTTCTATTTAAAAATATTCCAGTACTTATCAGCTGCTGTATGTCCTGCAGGAAGTGGTGGATTCTTTCTAGTCTGACACAGTGCTCTCTGCTGCCACCTCTTTGTGAGACAGGAACTTTCCAGAACAGAAGCAAATCTCAATAGAAAACCTCTTGTTCTGGGATAATTCCTGTCTAGGACAGAGATGTCCTAGACAGTAACTGTTGATTTGAAAGAAAATGATTTTTGCCGGAGTAGCCCCTTTAATTTTGTATCAGCTGAGCCTATGTTGTATGGTACACGGTGGACAAAAACGTATCCGTTAATATATACTGTGGTCTAATCAAAGTCGTAGTAAAATATTTATTACACTAATGAGTCTGCGCCAATAGCAAATTCAACATGTGTAAGGTTTGATGGTTCAAAGTTCATTGAAGACAAACATGTTTTATTGGGCTAGTGCATGTTTATCTGGGCTAGTGCATGTTTATCTGGGCTAGTGCATGTTTATCTGGCCTAGTGCATGTTTAAAGAACATGAACATGTTAAAAGATCAAAATGAATAATTTCTCAAATGTGATCGTTATTGCGAAAATTCGAATGATAAACGCTCGGTGTAATTGCAGCATAACTTTTCCTGCTTTCATTTTGACATGCAGGATTTTTTTTCTTCTTTGTCCCATTCATTGAATGATGAATGCCTAAATCTCTCTCCTGGCAGCATGCCCACATTGTTTTTCTAATATACCTTATAACCCATTATTTCACTTTAGTTATATGGATGGAGCAACACATTATAATGTATCTATTATATATATATATATCTCTTATGTTTTAGGCTATGTTCACACAACGTATCAGACCGGCTGGGTCACGGACGGTCTGTGCCCGGATCTGTACTATAGTGCCCAGCATCAGCGCTCGCCCGCATTAGAGCTTCCCATAGCGCACTGTGTGAACTGTCAGGGCTTTCTGCGGCCGGAATTCACTGAATTCCGGCCGCAGAAAACTGACATGTCAGTTATTTGCGGCGGCATATGGGATCCCAGCCGGAGCGCATACGATGTGTGTACGCTCCGGTCGGGAACCCATTGAAAGTAAGGCATTATTCCACTGTGGTAAAAGCACGGCCGTATTTGCCAAAGGCCGTAGTTTTACGTAGTGTGAACATAGCCTTAATGTGTATTGATAATGTTGTGTTTCCTTAGCTCCATCTGCATCTGCTCCAAGCTGCAAAATATTGATTTTTATTTTATCTAGGATATGGATAAAATCAATATTTTTTATGTATTCAACAATATTGCTAGTGGCTGAAATCGTGATGAAATAACAAATAAACTTATCAAACATGGAGTAAAGTGAAACTGGCTCAGTTGCCCCTAGCAACCAATCAGATTCCACTTTTCATTCCTCACAGACTCTTTGGAAAATGAAAGGTGGAATCTGATTGGTTGCTAGGGGCAACTGGGCCAGTTTCACTTTACACCATGTTTGATAAATCTCCCCTATAGTCACCAGTTTAATCTCACACTACTTCCAGCATTACTGCCATATGGCTGCAGCTATGTGCATGTAAACCCACATGGTGTCTACAGCCAATCACCGGCCTCAGAGGTCTTGTGACCAATACTACAAAGGCCAGAGGTGATACTGGGGGATTCAACTGGTGCATATATAGTATCTTTATTATTTTATCACGGAAGATCCCTTTAAAAAGTAAACAGACTTTACCTTAATGCGAACTTCATGTTCTTTTGGGGGTGCAACTTCAATATCCTCAATGGTAAGTGGCTTGTTGGGTCCCCAACATACTGCAGCCTTGCATTTTATAATCTACAAAAACAACATGTACCAAAGATGATTTGTTTTGGGAAGGAAGGAAGGAAGGAAGGAAGGGAGGAAGGGAGGAAGGAAGGAAGGAAGGAAGGAAGGGAGGAAGGAAGGAAGGAAGGAAGGGAGGGAGGAAGGGAGGGAGGGAGGGAGGGAGGGAGGGAGGAAGGAAGGAAGGAAGGGAGGGAGGGAGGGAAGAAGGAAGGAAGGAAGGAAGGAAGGGAGGGAGGGAGGGAGGGAGGAAGGAAGGAAGGAAGGAAGGAAGGAAGGAAGGAAGGAAGGGAGGGAAGGAGGGAGGGAGGGAGGAAGGAAGGAAGGAAGGAAGGGTGGGAGGAAGGAAGGAAGGAAGGAAGGAAGGGAGGAAGGAAGGAAGGAAGGAAGGAAGGAAGGAAGGAAGGAAGGAAGGAAGGAAGGAAGGAAGGAAGGAAGGAAGGGAGGAAGGGAGGGAGGGAGGAAGGAAGGAAGGAAGGAACGGTGGGAGGAAGGAAGGAAGGAAGGAAGGGAGGAAGGAAGGAAGATCATACAGTTATCTCTCAAAGCAGATGAGAATTAAGAGTGTATATATATATATATATATATATATATATATATATAGGCTATGTTCACACAACGTAAAAATAAAGAAAAGACAGCCAATTTTGATATTTTAAAAAACGTCCGTTTATGCTGCGATTTAACTGACTGCAATGCATTAAAGTCAATGGAAAGACAGACGTCCAATGCACACGATGCATTGAATAACTGATGTTTTTACCACGGATGTCAAAATAATGAACGTGATCATTATTTTCGGACGTCTTTTGCAAACAGCGGACTTTTTTTTATTAGTTCACACACAGTTTTTCTTTTCTCACCGTTCTTTCTCCGTTTTTACTATTAAATTCAATGGACTTTTCAATTAAGCCGCATCCAAAGGGCAATTAATAACCAAACTAGAATAATGTACCAACAGCTGGGAGGCCAGGCTGCTAAATGACGTCCGTTATTTTAGACTCAAAATGATGGGTGTAATTTTAAACGGAGCTGAAAAAACGTTGTGAGAACATAACCATACACACACATGCACAGATGTAGCCAGGGTTAAAGGGGGTTATCAAGCAAAAACTCTTTTTTTGTTTAAAAATAACTGGTTTCAGTTATATAGGTTTGTAATTTACTTCTGTTTAAAAATATCCCAGTACTTATCAGCTACTATATGTCCTGCAGGAAGTGGTGCATTATTTCCAGTCTGACACAGTGCTCCTCCTCCTGCTGCCTCCTCTGTCCATGGTAGGAACGTTACAGCACAGTAGCAAATCCACATAGAAAATGTTTCCTACTCTGGACAATTACTGACATTGACAGAGGTGGCAGCAGAGAGCACTGTGTCAGACTAGAGAGAATACATAACTTCCTGCAGGACATACAGAAGCTGATAAGTACTGGAAGACTATGATTTTTAAATAGAAGTAAATTACAAATCTGTACAACTTCCTGAAACCCATTGAATTGAAAGAAAAAGATTTTCACTGAATAACCCCTATAACAGGATATGGACTGGCACCAGCGGGAGACCACTGGCAGGTACTGTAGGTACAAGTCTTCATTTCTTTTCTATTTTAAGCTCATGTACTGTATATATATATCTTTTATTCTTTGGACGCCCCTTTTAAACTAAATTAAGATCTCAAGCTGTGCTGAATAATCTCTATATATCTTTATAGTGTTTGGAGTTATACGTTTTCTAATACAGAGCTCCAAATAGTCTACATAGGCATATGAATACATAAAATATGCTGGCTGTCTGCCATCACCACTAGGAGGAGCACTGGAGCTCAATATTGTGTTACTGTTGTGTTCGATGCCCAGCAGAATGTAGTAAGCTGCTGAGCTCTATTTGGTGATTACAAGCAGCTAGCAGGTTCTACACTGAATGATTATTTTGTTAGAGACACCTGCCCTTTTACTACTAGAGCTTTCCTGTATGGAAGAAGACAAGTTACTTTGACATTCAACATAAAATCATGTTACCAAGTTTCAGTGGGATTCCATATTAGAATATGAAAATCAAGTGATCTTCAAACAAGGCATGTGTTGTAAGCTTTCTATTATTATTATTATTATTATTATTATTATTATTATTATTATTGTGCAACAAAGCCAAAGAAATTCTTGGGATTTTATTGCATCAGTACATGCCTTCAGAATAAACAATCATGACATGTCCCATTGTTATTCTCTTCTAGTAACATTGTTCTTAAAGCGAATGTACCATCAGTACATTTGCTTTAAGTTTTGCCCATGGATAGAATGGCACCGGGTCAGGGAAATCGGTGCCGCAGTCCTTTTTTTGAACCGCGGCCGTGTTCCCGCGTACAGCGCCATTTTTTTCCCGGCCGGATGTAAAGCACTACAGGCGGGTCAGCTGGCCCCCAGTGGGAGGAAACCCCCTCCTCTCTATGATGCGGCTCCATTGATTCTAATGGAGCTGCGGCATAGAGGGGCGGGGGTTTCCTACCAATGGGTCTGCTTGTCTCTAGTGCTTCACCCAGGCCAGTGCCCGGGAATAGAACAGCATCGTACACAGGAACCGGACCGCGGCTCAAAAAAAGGACCGTGGCAACAGCTTTCCCATGCAGGCGCCATTCTATCCATGGGCAAAATTTAAAGCGACTGTACTGATGGGTTTTGCTAGGGTTCTGATCAGCATACCCACCATTGACCTTCTAAAGACCTCTATGGCCTCCATGCAAGATCTACTTGTACAGTCTGTGACAGGCTGTACTAGCAGATCACTGATCTAACAGTACACTGCAATGTTATATTATTGCAGTGTAGTATGTACAAAATTAAAGGACAAGTGCCATAAAAAAAACTTTTTCCCAGTAATTGAAGCACATTCCAAAGTTATATAACTCTGTAATGTGCTTCAGTCACCTATCTGCCTCCCTTCCCTGTCTTTTCCCCCCTCCACCCCCCACCAGGAAGTGTCCTGACTCACACAGACCTGATGACTGTCTTCACCGTCACCAAGCTCTTCTCCCAGCTCCTTCTCCTGTTACACTAGCCCCCCCCCCCTCCTCTGCCTTGTCAGGTGACTCAGCTTGCTCAGCTCCCATTGGCTGAACAACTGCAAGCCATCACTTGAGTTACCTGACAAGGAGGGGGAGGCTGGTGTTACAGGGCCTAGAGCAGCCCTCCTGCTGATGACCCATCCTCACAAGAAGGAGCTGCCTGGTGACGGTGACGACAGTAATGAGGTCTGTGTGAGTTAGGACACTTCCTGGTGGGGGGTGGAGGGGGGAAAAGACAGGGAAGGGGGCAGATAGGTAATTGAAGCATATTACAGAGTTATATAACTTTGTAATGTGCTTCAATTACTGGGAAAAAGTTTTTCATGGCACTTGTCCTTTAAAAAAAAATTCTCATACAAGTTCCCTAGTGAGACTATAAGCTGTGTTCACACACTGTCAACATGATGGCCGTTTGGTTGGATGGCCGTCATTCAACGACAAATAACAGCCGTTATTTGTCATTAAATGATGGTCATCCAATAAAATTGGCCATCATTTTGACAGTGTGTGTGTGAACATAGCCTCAAAGTGTAAAAAAAAAAAAAAAAAAGTTTTAAAAGATACAAAAGAAAACCCCTTTGGATTTAAATGACAATTTTCCCTTTTTTTCTTCTTTTTATAGAAAAATGTTCCAAAAAATAAACATATGCAGTATCGCAATGTGTGGAAAAGTTATTAAAATATAATGTGATGGATCCTGCACTGTACATAGTGTAAATGGGGAAATAATGTTCAATGTCAGAAATGCAGATATTTGGTCACATGACCCATAAAAGGGAAGAAAAAGTCCCCCCTAAAATGACAAACATTTTACATAATGGCACAAAAAAATAAGGCTCTGTAGATTAAAAAAAATATATATATAGCTGAATTGTTTTTGTTTTTGTTATTTTTGTTATTATATTTTTCAGTTGCACAACACAAATGTATATATTTGATAGATAAAATAATCACTTTTAGAAGTGGAAGTGGATAAAATAATTAAAAATGAAAATTGGCTTGATTATTATGCTAAAAACCTACACATAATTTAGTAACCTGTCATTACAATCACACCAGAGGGTCTGCTTCAATGTTTCAATGGGGCAGTAGATATTCAGCTTTGCCTATTAGTAAGGAAAAAAATTATTACTTACTTTCCCAGCAGTTGCCATTTTATGTGTCCTTCTCTGCGCAATCTTTACTTACAAGAGAGAAGTTTGGCTAACATTGTGCCTGTTATCAAAGTTTATATTTAAACCACCCATATTCCTGACTCTAACATGGCTACATGCCTAAAACTCCTCCCTGTGAAAACATCAAAGAATTGCAGGTAACGGCTTGTAAACAAATAGTTTCATTCCTATTCCTACTATCTGTAATAAATAACACAGAAAATATTCTATATTATAGTTTTACAGTAAACATGTAGTGGAAGTATCTACTACCCCTTCAGTAAAGTAACATTTTATTGTGTATTTTTTTTTTTTTTACCCCAACTAATCTCAGATTGGCCACAATGTTCTTGAGTTAAGCTTCTTTTTTTTTTTTTTTAACACTTCCCTCTTGAACCTTATGGTGTTATTACACGGGCCGATGGGGGCCCGATAATAACTGTAATGGAGCACCGATCTGATCGGCGCTCGTTTACTGGGCCTATTACACGGCTCAATAATCATTTGATAAGGGCTGCATGGACATCGTTACCGATGTCCTTGCAGACCTTGCTTAAACTGTATACAATAACTTTCCATGCTGCAGGGCTCCTCTTCCACTCTACTTCTCTCCGGGTCCTGCTCGCTACAGCTTCAGAGCGGCTTGTCTTAGCTGACAGGCCGCTCAGCCAATCACTGGCCACAGCGGTCCCTGCCTATGATTGGCTGAGGGGCCTGTCAGCTAAGACAAGCCGCTCTAAAGCTGGAGCGTGCGGGACCCGGGGAGAAGCAGAGCGCAAGAGAGAAGAGTGCTGCAGCATGGACAGGTAATGTATGCACTTTGCATATTGTCAGCCACTGGCCGTGCACCGCTATTACACGCAGCGATGTGTGGTCGGCACCCGACAATTATAGGTCCAAACCTATAGCAACGATCAGGCGATGATCGTTGTCCTCGGCGGATTGTTGTGTTTATTACACAGAGCGATGATCGTCCGGATAGGACCCTTATTTAGTCCTTTAACATATTTAAAGATTTTGATCTTGTCCCTTCTTTCCTCCAGACCATACAGATTGAGATTACCTGATATGGTTTATGCCTGACACCATCCACCATTTTTGTAGCCCGTCTTTGGACCCGTTCTATTTTATGAATATCTTTTTTTAGGTGAGGTCTCCAGAACTGAACAAAGTATTCCAGATGTGGCCTCACCAGAGCTCTATACAGTGGGATCACAATCTCCTTCTTCTACTTCTAGATATACAGCCCAGCATACAATTTGCTTTCCCTACCGCCTGGTTGCACTGATGACAAATTTTAAGGCGGTCAGAAATCACTACCCCTAAAACCTTCTCTTCTGAAGTTTTTGCCAACACAGAACTGCCGATATGATACTCGGATAGAGGATTCCTCCTCCTCTCCAAGTGCATTATTTTACGTTTGGAAACCTTGATCTGCAGTTTCCATTGTTTTGACCACTTATCTAGCAAAGCTAAATCATTTTCCATATTACTGACACCTCCGGGAATACCCAAAGAAGATTCTATAGTGTGAATTCAGCCTTTATAAGCCAAAGAGAAGCAAGTGGATGTCAATAGAATAATTGCATTTCCTCTGTTTTCCTAATATACTTTGTGTTAAAAAGGCATTTAACCACTTGAGAGCACTGCCAATTTTTGTACTTGCATTTTATTTTTATCTCCTTCCCCTCTAAGAGGCAAATTTTCCCCAACAACAAAGTTGTTTAGAGTTATTATTTTCCTTTGAAGGACCAGTTGTTCATGACAATGTCACCCTTTATTTTAGAAGAAAAAAAAGCAATTCTGTATTTTCTTCTCTTGGCCAGGTTTTCTTTTCTTACAGATCTTCTTTTTGAAATGAGCAAACTTACAGTAATTTCAGGTTCACACCAACCCGATTACTCAGCAGCCCTAGAGCTGCCTGGAAAACATGGATGCAGCCGGGGGCTATGTTCACACTGCGTATGAGTCCGGCCATAGTTCGTACGCCGCCGTACATGTGCGGCTGAAACTACGGGCGTGGGAAAAGTAGACATGCAGCCGGATGCATACGAACCGCGAACATACGCCCATAGTACAGTTATGCTTCCCTAGCTTTTTTTCGTAGCGATCTGAAACATGTAATTTACGTGGAAATCTTCGCCCAGCCCAATAAAACTCACAGAACCTTTTTGATCGAAAAATCAAGTTCAATTTGGCTGAAATAAGTACTCCGTACGGGACCGCACTGGAATCCACGGCCGTGAGTTTCAACATTTCCGTCCTCAAACAATGGTCTTGTTCATTTTTCACGGCGCCGTATACGATCCGGCCGTAAGCTCATACGTAGTGTGCATTGAGCGGCCGTATATCGTTTTAAGATTTTTACAATATTTCAAATGTGGGGAGTTTTATCAACTGCAGATTGTGTTGAGTGGGCGGGGCTTCACAGCAACAGCGCCACTAAGCCCCACCCACAGCACCACAGTTGGTCCCGCCCCTCCATGACTTTATAGGCACATAGGCCCCGCCCCTCGGAACAGGCTGGCCTAAAGGTCTAGGCCCCACCCCCTCTAGGTCGGCCCATACCAATGGACATCAAGGGGGCAGGCCTATGTGCTGATGACATCATGGAGGGGAGGGGCAAACAGTGGCGCTGCGCACGGGGCTAAGTGGAGTTGTTGCTGTGAAGCCACGCTCACTTAGCACAATCTGCAGTTAATAAAAGATCACTTTTTACTTGAACAAGCACCATTATGTATGATATACTGTAAAATAATGTATGAAAACTGCTAAATGTACCCATAACACCTGTGTAGAAAAGTCAGAATGCAAAAAGGTGGTGACAGTGTCACTTTAATATACTAAAGTTGTTAAAGGGGTAGTGCGGCACTAAACAATTATTCACAAAATAATACACATTACAAAGTTATACAACTTTGTAAGTATGGTATGTATGTGAATGACCCCCTTCCCCGTGTTTCCCCCCACCCACGCTAGACCCGGAAGTGTGGTGCATTATACTCACCGCATCTCGTGTCGACCCCCATCCCCCATCTTGTGACAATGACGTAGTCTTCGGGAGGCCGGCCAAACCGCTTCATCCATCTCCCCTCTGCCATGTCATCAGCAGCTCAGCCGCGATTGGCTGAGCATAACTGTGCTCAGCCAATCGCGGCTGAGCACAGTTATGACGCGGCAGAGGGGGGCCGGCATAAGGGACTAATGGAGTGGTTTGGCCAGCTTCCCGAAGACTACGTCATTGTCACAAGATGGCGGACGGGGGTCTACACGATATGCGGTGAGTATAATGCACCACACTTCTGGGTCTAGCGTGGGTGGGGGGAAACACGGGGAAGGGGGACATTCACATACATAACATACATTACAAAGTTGTATAACTTTGTAATTAAATCCAAGAAGAAGAAAAGGTATGTCATATAAATAAGGGTGGCACATCCCAGATAGTAAATGACTGTATCTCTCACAAATGAATACAATAATTCTTTATTGATGTATCAAAAACTACAAGTGCAAGACAAACATCTAAAAACATTTAAAAACACAGAAAGGTTCTATTCGACTGGGCAAAATAACCTCAGTGCCAGTACACCCCGACTGGTACAAGTGTAATCCCCCTCCCATGAAAACAGATGATATACAAAGGAAAAACAATGAGTAAAATAACCAATAGGAAAAATTATGAGAAATATGACTGTAGCTGTAGCTCAATCTATATCTGAGATGGACACAAAGACCAAAATAACTCAAGGAAATAGAAAAAAAATGCGCATAATGAAGCATAAGAGCAGATATGAGGGAGCCCATGTCGGGGATTGGAAACCTCTTTGTGTCCATCTCAGATATAGATTGAGCTACAGCTACAGTCATATTTCTCATAATTTTTCCTATTGGTTATTTTACTCATTGTTTTTCCTTTGTATATCATCTGTTTTCATGGGAGGGGGATTACACTTGTACCAGTCGGGGTGTACTGGCACTGAGGTTATTTTGCCCAGTCCAATAGAACCTTTCTCTGTTTTTAAATGTTTTTAGATGTTTGTCTTGCACTTGTAGTTTTTGATACATCAATAAAGAATTATTGTATTCATTTGTGAGAGATACAGTCATTTACTATCTGGGATGTACCACCCTTATTTATATGACATACCTTTTCTTCTTCTTGGATTTAGTTGCTTCTTGTATGTCATTTTGTGGTTGAGCACCCCCTGATTTGTACCTTATTTATTGTTTGATTTGATTTGAGTAGTAGTGCCCTGTCGTCTCCCTTGTATAACTTTGTAATGTGTGTTATTTTGTGAATTATTGTTTAGCTCTTTTCGTCATAGATAACAGAAAATAATTATTTTACAATAATAGCAGCGTACATATATAAAAAACAACTATTCTCAAACATTGTCAAACAATTCTATGAAAAGGCCATGGATAATTCTTCTTACTAAAGGCTTGGTGCGCCACTAAAACACGAAATGTGCTTCTGAATTTTGCAGGAATGTACATAAAATTGTCTTGCCTTCAAAGCAATATGCACTGAACCACAATATGTTGCATTTTTTATGTAAATGGAAGCAAAACTACTTAGCTTTTGTGTACATATCACCAAAGCTGTGGACAACCATTCGAAAACTAGATCTACAGAACCTTTATTATGTCGTGAACAAAGGTTCTGCAGATCTACTCATCTGCACCACAGAGAAGGAAGAGGAGGAGGGCTGCTGTAGTGCAAGGTCATTGGGAAGGCACATGAAGACCAGTCTGTGAGAACAGGGGCTCTGAGCAGCAGTCTGTGTGATAGGGGCCATAAGCATTATTCCATGTGAAGGTGTGTGTGTGTGTGTGTGTGGGGGGGGGGGGGGGTCATAAAATATAAGTGAAAAATAGCAGCACATGGGCAACAGTCTATGTAAAACAAAATGAGGTCCCTTTTAATAATTAATTAGAAAGAACATGGTTAATCCTTTCAGTGAAGCAACTCTCTTATCACCATAACAATGTTCAAGGTCTAGGTTGGATTACTACATTATAAAGAACACCAGTAAACAAAGAATGTAACTGTGACACGTATCGATATTTATGCTTCAATCATTTAAAGTGAATGTGAGATTTTGAGCGACTTTTTTTTTTTTCTATTAAACCGTGTTCTGAGTGCAGTTATGTCATGATTGTACCTGATAAACCCTCGGTTCTGAGCTCTGGCCGCCGGCTAAGGCTGTTGCAGCAACATTTACGTCTAAGGCCGGGACCTGGCTGCCTTTATGACTGCTATAGTGTATACCTTGTGTGCCTATACTCACTTCCTACACTGTGATATCTATCCTGACTTATTAGTTTTCTCACTTAGAAACATAGAAGATTGTTGGCAGAAAAGTGTAATATCCCTATTACCACATCCAATTTCTGTCCAGACAGGTTTAGACATACAGTATGTTCTGTTATTGTGTTTTGACATTTCGATTTGTCCAACCCTACCTTGGAATTTCTAAAATACAGATGGCTTAACATTTCCCCTGTATGTGTCTAACCAACAACAATTTAACACTGTATTTGCTATATATTGTGCTTAGCTTCCTGATGTAGGCTTATTTTTTTCATTTGTTTGAAAAACGTAATACAATATTCAAAAAAATAAATTAAATAAAACTGAAACCTATAAGTCTCAGACAGCTCTGTAACAAGATGACTAGGTTAAATATAATGGATAATTATTAGTGTGGAATGAGGTGCTTACCTTTCCCTGAGCTCAGGTGCTTAGATAAAGGTGGCCAAACACCTTCAAAAACTTCAAAGCCTTTGATACAGATCCCCATAAAGAGCTGATAGAGAAGTTAGAAAAAATTGGACTTAATCCCTGGATAGTTCAGTGGATTTGTGGTTGGCTGAAGGATAGATATCAGAGGGTTGTTGTTAATGGTGTATATTCCGAGCAGAGACTGGTTACAAGTGGTGTGCCACAAGGGTCTGTTCTGGGACCTATTCTTTTTAATATGTTTGTAAGTGACATAGGAGAAGGTTTTGTAGGTAAAGTTTGTCTGTTTGCTAAGGACACAAAAGTGTGCAATAGCGTTGATATTCCTGGAGGTGTCAGTAATATGGAAAATAATTTCGCTTTGCTAGATAAGTGGTCCAAACAGTGGAAATTGAAGTTCAATGTTTCCAAATGTAAAATAATGCACTTGGGGAGGAGAAATCCTCTATCTGAGTATCCCATCGGCAGTACTGTGTTGGAAAAGACTTCAGAAGAGAAGGATTTAGGGGTAGTGATTTCTGACAGCCTTAAAATGAGTCACCAGTGCAACCAGGCAGTGGAGAAAGCAAATTGCATGCTGGACTGTTAGCTAGAGGAAGCTAGAGGAAGAAGGAAATTGTGATCCCGCTGTATAGAGCTCTAGTGAGACCACATATAGAATACTGTGTCCAGTTCTGGAGACCTCACCTAAAAAGGATATTGATAAAATAGAACGGGTACAAAGATGGGCTACAAAAACCACACCATTAACAACAACCCTCTGATATCTCTCCTTCAGCCAACCACAAATCCACTGAACTATCCAGGGATTGAGTCCAATTTTCTCTAACTTCTCTATAACTCTTTATGGGGAACGGTATCAAAGGCTTTGAAGTTATTGAAGGTGTTTGGCCACCTTTATCTAAGCACCTAAGCTCAGGGAAAGGTAAGTACCTCGAGTATCGAGCATGCTGATTGAACCCTAATAATTATCCATTATATTTAACCTAGTCATCTTGTTACAGGGCTGTCTGAGACTTATAGGTTAGGGTTTTATTTTATTTTTTTTTGAATATTTTATTACGTTTTTCAAACAAATGAAAGAAATAAGCCTACATCAGGAAGCTAAGCACAATATATAGCAAATACAGTGTTAAATTGTTGGTTAGAAACATACAGGTGCAATGTTAAGCCATCTGTATTAGAGATGAGCGATTAGTGAAATATATTCGACTTTCGAGAATTTTAATCGAATAGGCACCGAGATTCCACTATTCGAACGAATATTCGATCACATTATAGTCTATGGGAAAAAAATTTGCGGCACTTGGAAATCGAAATTCGACCACTTGGAGGTCACCAAGTCCCCCATGAACCCTCCCTAAATGATGCCAACACCTCCGGAATGACACTGGGACATTAGGGGGAGCATGCCTGGGTGCACCCAACACCCCAAATTTGCAGTATAATGCCACTCTCTGCAGTTGCGAACGCTTTACAAACGTTTACGGCAACGTTCACACCTTTTCCTTGTATTTCTTACGCAGTGTTACATACATGATTCCAATGTGCATCCGTAGAGCGTCATATTATTCGCGCGTATCACGCGTCATGCTGTATGAACGTTACTGGAACAGTGTATATCAGGTGCCCTTAGTGGGTTACTGGAACAATATGTATCACATGCCTTTTACTGGGCTACTGGAACAGTATGTATGACGTGCCTTTTTCTGGGCTACTGTACAATATGTATCATGTGCCTTTTACTGGGCTACTAGAACAGTATATATAAGGTGCCCTTACTGGGCTACTGGAACAGGATGTATAACGTGCCCTTAGTGGCTTAAACCAGGGACACTATAAGTCACTTGTACATACAGGGTACTGGAATGAATACACCTGCTGCTGCTGCTGTTGTTATCATCTATTTCTTAGCACTGAGAAGGGCTTTGGATTCAGAGATGACTTTTTCGCTAGATCTTAGCCCTGAAAAGGACTTTTGGGTTCTGTAGTAAGCCTGCCTAACCAAAACGCTACTAAAACCTCTCTCTCCCTGCTGCAAGATCTTTCCCTGGCTAGGTTGAAAGTGCATCTGCGGTCAAGAGGTGGGAGCCAAGTATTTAAGATATGAGGTCATGTGGTTCAGCCATCCATTGAAGGTAGACGCCGTTTTCGTGCTGTGTGCGTACTCCCAGGGTCCCTCACGGCCTCCCTGCATGGTGATTGGATTTTTAAAAAGCGCCAACTGTGATGGGAGGACTTTGGAATGTTTCCCGTGTACTCGCCACACTACGCGATTGAATTTGAATCTTTCGAATACCGCAATATTCGATTCGATCGAATACCATCTCGATGGAATCGTATTCACTCATCTCTAATCTGTATTTTCTTGGAGTAATCTGTATTTTAGAAATTCCAAAGTAGGGTTAGACAAATCGAGATGTCAAAACACAATAACAGAACATACTGTATGTCTTAACCTGTCTGGACAGAAATTGGATGTGGTAACAGGGATATTAATAGAGATGTTCTAGGAACATCATTGAGAGGTAATAAACATAAAAAAAACATTAAGGAGTGTCAGTGCACTAATATAAGTGAAGAGTTAAAGGAAGTGTTTGTGTGTGTGTGTGTGTGTGTGTGTGTGTATGTGTGTGTGTGTGTGGGGGTATTCTGTACAATATTCACAGAGCAGTCATCAGTGTCAGTGTACACGTAATAGTTTTAAATAAAGAAAAGAAACAATCCAATAGAAGCCACAACGGTAAATAATATAGGAGTCAATATGAAATGTTTAAGAATCATATGTTATTTTTTTTCTATTTAGATCTGGTACATGATTCCTAATATGAATTTTTCTCCATTTAGTGGATCTGATCCACCTTCTCAATTTAGTCCTCCAAAGTCAGAGGGAATTGTTATATGTAATGTTAATAGGAGCCTGGCTGCCGGGGAAGCTGGAATCTTCTACTAGATGGGGAGGTAGGAATAGAAGGGATAGTTCTGGAAAGAGTAAAACATGGGAGTTAAATATCAGGTTGCATGAAATATAGATGCCCATCAATGCTTTATTTTACTGCGGGTCCACCAAACAGGAAGGAAGAAACCTCCTACTATAGAGCATCTATCTGTATTAGTAGACATGTATAGAAAGGTCACCTCCAGGTTCATGAACTCTAAACCTAATAAAATAATCAACCTCTAACTTAAAGCTAAAATCTATTTTATTGTTACTATATGTATTGGGAACATAGAAAAAGCAATACAGATATGGAATATATGAACACAATTTTTTATGTCCCAAAAATGTTACATTTGCGTCCACCACACCTACACCCCTTACGCATGTTAGCATGTTCTAAAGCCAACTATACTTACTCAATTTTGTAGCAAAAATTATTCTCTGGATTTACACATCTGCATTTTCCAAACTGACAAACAAACAATGGGAGGACTTAGGGTACAAACACGCACACCGTATACGCAGCAGATTTGATGGTGCAGATTTGATGCTGTGTTCAGTTATTTAGATCTAATCTGCTGCGTATCTGGTGTGTATGTTTGTACCCTCAGCCTCCTAAAAGGGAATACAACGATATGTTCCTAATTTACTGTTTAGTATACAAAATTATTATACATGTACATAATTACATAATTAATGTACAGTACACTCAAGTAGACCAACTAATTTTACATTTAAAGGAAGACTTTCATGGTAAAACTGCTGCCCTGTCACCAGATTATTTCCCTCTGCTTTTTGAGAACACATGTACATTTAGTGCATGTGTATAATAAGGTGTATTGACACTTCAGTTCTATCACCTGTTTACAAAGAATCAAAACACAGAGTTCCATTACAGCAAGGATAGAATAATTATAAAGTAGTGAGTAACTAATTCATGACCAAAGGTCACTAATGCATCGGAGTTCAGATCACACTAAAGCAGTGTGCTCCTCTTTGCTTTTTAAAGGAAATCTGTAAGCTCTCGGGCCCTACCTAAGGTGTTGACAGTGTGCTTTAGTTGGCAGTCCCCTTGTGAGCATGGTACTGTACCTTTTGGTAATTTGTTAGTTAAGTGTAATTTGTCTGTGAGCTGTAATGAAGAGTCAAACAGGAGTTGTTTGTGCCACACTCTGGCATACCTATCCACTCCTTCCTCCTCCCTCTTCTTCATGAATAATCAATGCTGCCCAGCCTCCTGCTCGCTCAGCTGTCAGCCAGTGTCTCTGATTGCAGATCAGTCCTCTGTAGGGAGTTTCTGTCTAAAAGAATCACTCAGATATAGTTAAATCTTTTAGCACAAATGTCTAGGAGTAACTCACCTGTCTAGAGACCTGCCAGTAGTTCATCCTTACTTATTTTATTTTCTCATTATTGTATGATTTTTAAGGCTATGTTCACTCACAGTATATTTGCTCAGTATTTTGCAACCAAAACTGGGATTGGATTGAAAACACAGAAAGGCTATGTTCACACACTGTTGAAATTCAGTGGATGGCCGCAATTTAATGGCAAATAACAGCCATTATTTCAAAATAACCGCAATCATTTTCCATTAAATGGTGGATATTCACTTTTGGCAGGTTTCTAGACAGGTCACTTACCCTTAGACTGAAATCTAAAGTGCAAACAACGGCCACTCTGCTCTGTTCACACAATGTATGGCCGTTCTGATGGCCGTATATTGCATAGAGTTGAATGGTTAATTGGATTGCAGGCACATCCAAATGTGCCTGCAATCTAAATAAATTAAAGTGATGTTCCTGCAGAAAATAAGGTAGTATCGGCCGCAGGAACATATAAAACAGTGGCCGTTGTTTGACACTGCAAACAACGGCCATGTCAAGCAAAAGCCATTGTTTTATCTTTGTGAACATAGCCTAAAGCTCTATTCACATGCCTGTCAAATATGGTACGTAAGCTGGATGTACATCACGCACTGAACACTTCGCTTCTTATGGGACTCCATGTCTCATAATTTATTATGATTCACTGAACTCCGAAACAGTTAAAGCAATATGCTACTGAACTGTCACAGTCCTGTCAGTTCAGTAGCATAGCGCTTTAGCTGTTTTACAGCTTACTGTATCATAATGAAAAGGCGTGTCCAAACTTTTAATTGGTCTATTGTCTAAGTTATACTATATGTAATGATCTAGAAAATAAAAATGTACCCAAATGTGACCCTCACCAACAAACCAAGTCTAGAGGACACCTTGATTAATCATTGACCATTGAAAGATTTCAGCAATACCACGTGTGTGAACTGTTTGTCGGACTTTTGTTCCCCCTTAATTTTTTTTTTAAAAAAGACTATTTTCTTTTCTATTTTATTAGCAATTTACAAAGCATAAAAATTGTGGGGTTACAAGTGTCCATTATGCGGGACTGTCTACATGCATATGGTTCCCTGACTTTATATCAACATTTGCCATACTGCTGATTGGCATATCTATTAACACAAAGGGGGAGATTTATGAAAGGGTGTAAATATACACCTGGTGTAAACTGCCCACAGCAACCAATCACAGCTCCTCATATTTTACCAGAGCTGAAAGCTGAGCCGTGATTGGCAGCTGGGGGCAGTTTACACCAGGTGTATATTTGCACCCTTTCATAAATCTCCCCCATAGTCCATAATTTAACTATTGTATTTGAAGAAAAATTAAATATATTAATACTACTCACAAAGTTAGGGTTATTTGGTTTGCGGGTGTAATATATTGAAAACTTCACGTTCGTATTATAGTGATATTAAATCATAGAAGCATGTAATGGGGAATTCCTCATCTCAAACAAAAGCCACCAACAGTGGTGGGTATACATCCTGGTGTCCACCAAAAAGCCAAACCAAACTGATTGTCCCTCCAAAAGGGGAACAGGGTTGCAGGGTGGTAAGGAATCTGATAGCCACACATACAACCCGTAGACCTCTAGGAGGGATATCCCATGAAAAGTGCCACATCCTGAAGATTCCTGTGACAAATACACATGAAAAGTGAACACACAAGTTCAGCAAGTTCTGACATCCCAGGCTCGTCACCTAGGCACTTCTGCACTTCGAAATTTCTTCCTACCTTCACCAAATGGTCAGATACAGAGGGTCAGGTCGGACTTTGGGGTAGCCATTATAGGGTTTTTCTGGGCAATTTAGACTAATGGACTAATGAACGGAGACACAGGTGTCGAAAGCTTAGACTATTGTGGCCAAAAAGGCTTGCGGTCAGTTCAGCAGAGTAAATTATAATTTGCATATTATCAAAACACTTATTTCATAGAAGCAATTTACAGAAGTAACATATTAAATGTGAACTAATCTGAATATATTAAAGGGGAACTGTCAGCAGATTAGATAAATTCAACCTGCTAATAGCCCCCCCATTTGCACAGGAGACGCCAAGGAGGAAGGTATGTCTCTTACCTTTATACACTGCGCAGTTCTGGTGCAGTTAGTAGTTTTGCCCCCCCCCAACTGCCTGCCCGCTCCATTGATAATAATTAGAGAGGGGTGGGCCATTTAGGGGCAGTTCAGTGCTATGGGGGCGGGCAGTGCTCCTAATGGTCTTACCGGACTGTGGAGCAAACTACTAACTGCATTAGTGCCAACGGTGCCAAGGATGAAGGTAAGAGATATACCTTACCTGCTTTAAAAGCACCCTTTAAAAGCACAATGTCACCAATGTCTCAATTAAACTTTATCATCAGGTTAGAGTGCCCTAATCGGCTACTATATTCCCTTTAAACATTGCTGGCTTTGCAGTTGACTCTATATGGGAGCACCTATATTAGGAGGAGGAAAATGGATTACATAAAATAAAATGACAGGAGAATAATTTAAACACCATTTTCAGTGGTAATAGGAAATATTTTATTACTTTTTATAGGTAACAGTAGAGTCATTTTTAAAAGCATTACATTAAAAAATGTACATGCAGCAATTGTACAGAAAAATTGCTAAAGTCCAAATTAAGATTGGTCAGCTTTCTCCAGTCTGATAATTCTCGGACATCTACTGTATGAGTAGGATTTTACATCTCAACCAAGTGTGTTATTTCTAGCTTACACTGCTCAGTACTACTCCATATTGTCCTTCATGCTGTAGCTGATTCTTAGGGTATACTATAGAGATATAGGTGAACAGGATGTGTAGGTGCAGTTTATGTAAGATACAGTAGCCACAGAGTGCTATTATGTGTGAGTGCTGTTTATGTAAGATACAGTAGCCACATTGTACATTGTACATTGACCATATTCTGTGGAATGAGACCTTTCTGTTACATAGTAGAAAGCAATAGCAGTTCCTTGTGATTATTTCATCTTGCAAGAAGAGAACATCGTGGATTTCTTCTTAAGATGACAACCAGAACTAGATCTTCAAGGAGACAACACTGTACGGATACTAGAAAGAAAATACATTGGTTACAAACATATGTATTTGCTTTTCTTTGTCTGTGTTCCAGATGGGGGGAGTGGCTGTCTGTGCTTGGTCGTGCACTCCATCCATCCCACCTGGGGGTTATTTTTTCTCAGTATTAGTTGGATCCTGCATGCCCAAAGTATAGGCTTATTATTAGCCCTGGAGAGGCCAAAGTAGAGTGTAGGGTCCATCCCGTTCACGAGGCCACTTACCATTAAGGGATGGTTCGCACTATTTGCATATTGTATGCCAAGAGCCCCATTATTTTAGGGATTTTCATATCTGTATTGGGTCTGTGTCTTGCTATTAGCATTTTTTTGTGGTTTAGCATTTTGCATTTTTTTGTGGTTTTGTAGTACATTCAGTTAAACAATGTATATCCTGTATCCATGTTTTCTACTTTTTAAGCACTGCATGATACATACAGTACTCTATGTTAGTCTGAATGTAGCAATCCATATTTAACCCCTTCAAGACCGAGCCCTGTGATGCACGAATGTCCAGGTCAAAGTAATGCAATGTTCCTCCCCGCGTTCTAAGAGCCATAGCGCTTTTATTTTTCCACCTACAGGGCTGGTCGCGGTGTCATTTTTTGCGCCATGATCTCTTCTTTTTATTAATATCATATTGGTGTGACAGAAAAATTTTGATCGCTTTTTGTAAAAATTTTTCTGATATATAATTTAATAAAATCAGCAATCCTAGTGTTTTTTTTTTTTATAACAATAATGTTAGATTTTAATAGATTGGACAATTCCGCACTCTATGATATGTAATATGTTTATTTATTTTTTAAAATATTTTTTGATTATAATGGACAAGGGGGTATTTTAAACTTTTATTTGGGGCGGGGATATAAGGGTTTTTTCTAACTTTTTTATTACACTTTTTTAAACATTTTTTTTCACAGTAAACATGCAATCAATAGATTCCATGTACTGATCTATGCTATGCCATATCATAGCATAGATCAGTGTTATCAGCGATCTATGCATAGAGCCTGCCTGAGAGCAGACTCTATGCACAGATTGCCGAACCGACAGAACGGAGGTAAGAGGCTTACCCCCGCCCATTGGTACATGCGATCGTGACAGAAGCTTGTTCTGTCACTGAGTACCTATAGCTGTAGATCGCGGCGTTTAAGGGGTTAATGAGATGCAGCTGCGGGATCGCAGCTGCCTCTCATTACCTCCGGCCCCGGACACACTGATGTGTGCGGAACCGCTCTCACTGCAGCAATCCCGCACACATCAGTAAGCCCCTGAAGTCAGGAACGTGTATATGTGTGTATATATATATATATATATTATATATATACACACACATTCCTACTGCATGGGGTATGTGCAGTAGGAACATATATATACGTTTTATTGACAGGAAGGGGTTAAAGAGATAATCCTCCTGCTGAGATTATCCTTCGTTGTTCAGGAGCATATACATAACTGCATAATGAGTTTCTAATTATTTTGAGAAAAACTTTGAAAATTTCTATAAACTTATAACGTCATCCTGTTTGTAAGATCATCTTATTCAATTATGAACAAATGGAATAAGGGAAATTCCATAAAATAACAAAACATTACGCAGCCAAACTTGCGAAAACCTTTTTCTTTCTTAAATATATCTTGAGAGAAAGGAATATATAAAATTCTGAGTGAAGGGGAAGCTTTCGTTCTTTGTTTACCCTCAGGGGTGGCTGCTAGAGATGAGCAAATTTTCAGTATTACCAAATAGATGTGCTTTGTTAGCTCAGCATTCAGCTTATCAGCGGCTGCCTTTAACTCCATGCTGCTTTGCTTCGGGTGCCTGGAAAAACTGCATCCAGTCCTGGCAAACTTCTCACAGTTTCCCCTGCTTTGCTTCGGGTGTCTGGAAAAGCTGGATGCAGTTTTTCCAGGCACCCGAAGCAAAGCAGCATGGAGTTAAAGGCAGCTGCTGATAAGCCGAATACCGAGCTAACAAAACGATTTGTTTCCTTAATACTGAAAATTTGCTCATCTTTAGTGGTTGTATGTAGCTTAGAAATTTTTCATGTAACATTTGAATAGGCATTGTGTAGCTAAATGTATCAGAATAATGGACCTTCAACAGCACAAAAATGTATTATGAAATTGATGAATTCATAATATTGGACCTGATGATACTTTAGAGTTAATTGTAAAGATTTTTATGTAAAGTTATTTTATATATGTAATTCTTTCAAGACCTAAAGTATACCTCTCTCCTTTGCGTAGAAGTTCAAATCCTTCGTTGATCTTCTCAAGTGGTAATCTGTGTGTTATCAGCCCATCAAAGTCAAATTTCTTATTTAGATAGTCTGACACAAGTTTTGGGACATCATCTTTGCTCTTAAATCCTGTACCAACAAATAGAAATTATTTCTAAGTATAGTATTGTTACACATCACATGACACTTTTAATATGATGTAAGGGTGGGTTCACACTACCGATTTCATGCTGAGAGTTTGATGTGAAATGCGCTGCGGATACGATCCCTGTGGATACGATCCCTGTCATCCCGCTACGATTATGTAAATGCCGGCGCCCTTAACCCCCCGCCTCCCAGAGCATACTTTACCTGCTCCACGCTCCGGCTGCATCTGAGGCTCCCAGCTTCTGTAGGTCCCTAAGCGATGATTAAATATTTTTACTTTTGGGTTCAGGTGACCATAAATCAAAGATTGGCTGAAATGCAGACTTAGACCATTTTCTGAGAATTGTTGGTTAATTCCTTTATATGGCGTGACAAATCGAGGGGCCTAGGCTGCACAAACAATCCCTGTATTGTTCATGCAGCCCGGGAAACTGTGCTGTCAATTTAATGAAAACAGGCAGGCCACCACCTTCTCCAACTGTAAAACATTCCGAAGGAGTCGGGCCCTGAAGATTCAGCCAGCGGGAGGATTGAACGAGATCACAAGCAGCACAGCCAGGACCTTCCTCAGGCCATGGGGTCTCTGTCCAGAAAAGAAGAGCGAGAAGACTCCACCAACTCTTCTCGCTCTTCATTGCTGGATAGAGACCCCATGGCCTGAGGAAGGTCCTGGCTGGACCGAAACGTTACTCACATGGTCTTTTGCTCTTATATACTTTCTACAACAGTCGGAGTATAATCCTGTAATTTTTTCACTGTACAATAAATATCCACAGTTTCATGACTCAAAGAGTGCCGTGGTCTTACTATTAACACTAACCCCTTTAAATTCAGTCCATCTTTAGGCTATGTTCACACTGCGTATATTTTCGCGGCCGGACATATACGCTGTAAACTCCAGCCGGGAATTTACACAAGTTGCGGCCGGGTACGTACGGACCGCGAACTTACGCCCGTAGTCTACTTACGCTTCCCGAGCGCCCTACGTAGCGATCTGACAGCGGTCTTTTACTTGGAAATCTTCGCCTAGCCCCGGACACCCCACAAAACTTTTTGGATCGGCACAAAAAGCTTGCAAAATGAAGAAATCACCACTACGTACGGGACCGCATGTTACGCTACGGGCGTAAGTTACGGCATTTTTGTCCTCAAACAATGGTCTGGTTCATTTTTTACGGCGCCGCATACGAACCGGGCGTAAGTTTGTACGTTGTGTGAACTGTGCAGCCGTAGATCGTATACTTTCCATTGTACGCAAACTACGTAAGTCTCCGGCCGCTTATTCACGGAACACGCTACGGCCGGAAACTTACGTAGTGTGAACATAGCCTATGTAAGGAAGAGACAAAGATGGAACACAGGAAGTGGGGGCATGGCTTGGCTAGAGCTGTGTACAGAAGAGTAGGAGAGGGCTTCTCTCTTTTGTCTGTTGTGTTACCCAATTTTTTCTCCCCGGATGATGTAAAAAATCTTAACCAATTGAAAAGTCTGTATACACAAGTTATAATACACAAGTTCAAAAATGGGAATTTCATTCTGTGTAATGTATTACCTCCAAAAACAGCTCCAGCCAGAACACGTCCAGTTAGAACTTGCAACGGATTAAAAGTAATGGTAGCATGTGAATGTGCCACACCTACAATCACAGTTTTTCCGCAGCCAAAGTGACTGGATAAAAGAGCAGCTGTCTAAAAAAATAAAAATAAAAAATACAGTTCAGTACCAGCATTTAACATTGCTAATGTATTTATAATATTAACTAGTTTTTGTCATCAACGTACCATGACTCCAGTGTTTCCAATAACCTCAAAGGCATAGTCCACTCCGTCATCAGTCTTCTCTGCCAACACTTCATTGATAGGACGGTCATAATCTTTCGGGTTGATACATTCAGTGGCTCCAAACTCTTTGGCCTTTGCAAATTTGTCGCTATTTATATCAACTGCGATAATCCTGGAAGCTCCTGCTACTTTACATCCAATAACGACCGACAAGCCAACTCCTCCCAAACCAAAAACTGCGCAAGTAGAACCGGGTTTAACCTGTAATAAGAAAAACAGTATGCTGGTAGTGTGTAATCATACTACTCTATTGTATGTCACCTAATTCTATACCTAGATTATTATGGTCTACATCGTAGAATACATCGCACAATAATAGCAATTGTAAATATATGCCAACATATCAGATTTGTTCTAGAAATCTGGAATATCTAAATGGGATTATTTTTGCTTCTTGCGCATGGTCACATACATTTCTACAACAACTGACCAGTATAAACACAATCTGATGATTGCTTATAAAATTCCCTAGGGGGACTTGAACAAAAAATACTTAAATTTTACAAAGCTCCTCCCTCTCTTAATAAAAGTTGAAATCACTCCCTTTTCTTATTTTTTAAATAAAAGTATGTAAGAAAAAAATAAACATATTTGTTAGTGTGCAGAATTGTCCGACATATTAAAATATAACAATATTTTGATGTGTGAAAACTATTTTAATATGTGAAAAGTACAAATAAAAAAAAATACCAGGATTGCTTTTTTTTTTTTATAAAAAACCCTATCTACACCGATATGGAACCATTAAAAATGATAGATCATGGCGTTAAAATGTGCCCCTAAACAGGCTTGTAGATACAAATAAAAAATAAAAATAGGACAATTTTAAGGCAAAAAAAAATGTTTTACAGCTTGAAAAATTGTAAAATATTAGAAAAGCTATTTAAAATGGGTATTGTAATCAGACTGACCTATAGAATAAAGAAACAGTTTTACTGTAAAGTGCATTGTGTAAAAAGAGTGGGGTCCCCTCCCAAATAGTACATTTCTTATTTTTCCCCAGATTTTCCTCACAATAATAGTTTTGGGGTCCATACAGTTTATGGTATATTGAAAAGGGTTGTTCCGGCAAACCTGTCCTACATCAGTATTGGCTGTGTAGATGGAAAAATAAAAATGACGGCTCTTGAATAATGATGAGCGAACATCCCAATGTTCAGTTCGGATCCCAAATATGAACATTAAAAAAAAAAAGATTTTAATTGGTTTGGTTTGTGTTTACCGAACATGCATGCATGTATCACGCAATACGCACGAGCAGAAGCAAAAAAGGAAAATTAATAAAAAGAAAATATATATAAAAAAAGACTGTTGGTTTTTTAAGTTTTTTTTTCACAGAGGATGCCTGGTCACTACAGGGTTAAGAAATTAATCCTTATATTGCTAAAACTCTGGATTCTGTCACCCTCTCTACACTGACAACTTTCTAAGCCCTACTCGTCAGCTCTCCCTCCCTGCACTAACTATCACTGTGACTATAGCTGCCTTACTAAATTCAGATGCTGTCCCTGCTCGTGTCACTCTCCCTACTGAACGGCACAAGAATCAGGAAAGACTGTGAGAAAATTGGTCTCAGCGTTGCGTTTTTTATAGCGTGTACATAATGACGCTAATCGTACAGCCAATCACAGTAATGCCAGTAGTGAACATGGCTACTACATTACCTGATGTGCCCTTCGTTCCCCACGCGTTCATTGGCTCTTTCAAATTGATGGGAAGAAGCTTACGCAGTTGCATACATCGCAAAATAAAGGTTTGCATGTTCAAAAATTTTCAAAAATTATCATTAGCCATTTCAAGCATCGAACAAATTGCTTGTGATTGGTGAACACGAACAATTAGCGGTGTGTGTGTACGACCATACATTTATGAACATGTTCTCTCATCACTAGTCTTGAAAGCCAAAAAATTTAATTGTCTGTGTCCAAAGTCAAAATCCATTGTGTCAATAAGGGGTTAATTCAGTTATTTAATGTTAACATGTTCTTTGCAGTACTGCAGCATTTTTATTGAAATTATTATGCAGTACCGCAACAGTAAATTGTAATGTGTGAACACATTGAAATACAATGAAAGCACAAATAAAACTTACTTTACCAACATTGACAGCAGAGCCATATCCGGTGGAAAATCCACAGCCAATGAGGCAGACCTTATCCAGCGGTGCATCCTTGTGTATTTTAGCTACAGCAATATCATCAACCACCGTGTACTCAGTGAAAGTACTAGTACCGACAAAGTTATAAACAGGTTTCCCTTTGCAGGTAAATCTAGTAGTGTTGTCCAGTAGTACTCCTTTATATTTTCCAATGCTGTTTAAAAAATGGAAGAAAATCATTGACTGAAAACTACTATGGACTATATTGTATAAGTCAATGTTACATGATTATCTTCTGTATTCACACTAGATACTAGGCTGGGTTTATCCGTTGTCCATTGGTATTTGATCCTCATTTTGGTTTGTAAGGCACAAAGGGGGTTCATCCCTCAATGGAATATGGGGGAGGGGATATAGTTAAAGGGGTATTTCCATAACCTAAAAAAAGTTCCTTTGCAAATGTGGGCAGAGGTGGCAATTTGCCATTATTTACACCTACAGGTGGTGGAAATCATGGGAAATCTGTGCCAGCTCAGGGCTAATGTAGGTTTGTGAGAATGCCATTCGGCAGATTAAGGCTATGTTAACACTACGTATGAGACCGGCCATTCTGTGACCCAGACAGATCATCCGGCCGGCCGGATGATTTTTCCGGCCGCAGGGTTCTGATGGGGGCGCATCAGCACGCGCCCGCATCAGAACTTCCCACAGCACACAATGAAGCAAGCGGCCTGAGTTGTGTGAACTGACAGGTCTTTCTGCGGACACAATTCACTGAATTGCGGCTGCAGAAAACTGACATGTCAGTTATTTGCGGGTCCGCATGGGATCCCGGCTGGAGAGTATATCATGTGTATACGCTCCGGCCCGGGATCCCATAGAAAGAAAGGCATTGTTCCACCCCGCACAAAGTACGGCTGCTGTTGCCGATGGCAATAATGGCTGGACTTTTACGTAGTGTGAACATAGCCTAAGGCTATGTTCACACTACGTATGATTCCAGCCGTAGTTCGTACGCAGCCGTACATGTGCGGCTGATACTACGGCCGTGGGAAAAATCGTCATGCGCCCGAATGTGTAGGCATTGCAAACATACGCCCGTAGTACAGTTCTGCTTCCCTAGCTTGTTTTGAAGCGATCTGAAGCAGGTCATTTACTTGGAAATCTTCGCCCAGCCCAGTAAACCACACAGAACCTTTTGGATCTAAAAATCAAGTTCAATTTGGCTGAAATAAGTACTCCGTACGGGACCGCATGGAAATCCACGGCCGTGAGTTGAAAATTTCCGTCCTCAAACAATGGTCTTGTTCATTTTTCACAGCGCCGTATATGATCCGGCCGTAAGCTCATACGTAGTGTGCATTGTGCGGCCGTATATCGTATACTTTCAAGCAAACGCATCAACCTCAAAACTACGGGCGTATATTCACGCTTCGCACTACGGCCGGAATCATACGTAGTGTGAACATAGCCTAAAGCTGTATTTGTATGTTCATAGTTGTGTCCACAGTTGCGGAAAGAACATAATTCCTATTTATTTTAATGGCCTCGTTCAAACGTTTATACACGTGTATGGGGCCGAGATCATCTTATGGTGCAGACCGGCATTTGCCGCACGGAGGTTATCTTCATGTAGTGCTCTGTTAAGCACAGAGCACTACTGATGCACATTCATAGTGCAGTCTGCGGTCGTGGGCTGCATTATGGACGTGTGAACAAAGTCTATGATTTGCATAAGCCTCTCAAGAAATCCAGCGTGGTGCAGGGGGGACGGGATTTAGTTAAAGGACTGTGTACCCACAATCTGCCCCCCCCCCCCCAAATGGTTTTGCCGTCGGATAGCTGCTTTCAATCCAAGATCTGTCCTGTTCAGCAGGTGATGCAGTTATTGTCCTTAAAAACAACTTTTAAATTTGCAGCGCTGAGTCAAATTGCAGTGGCCTAGAGTGTCTGTGTCCTAAGCCTGCACCGCCCCTCCGTCCCTCCTCCCCGCCCTCTTCATCATTAGGAATGCCCCTGGGTAGGATTTCTCCTAATCACCACTTGTCTGAACACTGCACATGTGTTGGATCAGTAAGGCCTATGTGCATTGTTCAGACAGGTGGTGATTTGAAGGCATCCTGCCCTGGGGCATTCCTAATGGTGAAGAAGGCGGGGAGGAGGGACAGAGGGGTGTTGCAATCCTAGGGCATGGGTACTCTAGGCCACACCAATTTGACACAGCGCTGCAAGTTGTTACTTTGGACAATAACTGCATCACCTGCCATATGGACCCCAGGACAGATCTTGGATTAAAAGCAGCTATCTGATGGTACAAGCAGTTGGGAGGGGGGGCAAATTGTGGGTACAGAGTTGCTTTAAGACTAGTATACAGATACATTGGTCTTGATAAATCACCTATGTATCTAAGGACCACCTAGTTTGGAATTATAATTCAAACAGGTCCTCATTAGAGATAAGCAAACCGGGTTCGGGTTCGAGTCCATCCGAACCCGAACGATCGGCATTTGATAAGCGGGGGCTGCTGAACTTGGATAAAGCTCTAAGGTTGTCTGGAAAACATGGATACAGCCAATGACTATATCCATGTTTTCCACATAGCCTTAGGGCTTTATTCAAGGTCAGCAGCCACCCCTAATCAAATACTGATTGTTCGGGTTCGGATGGACTCGAACCCGTACCCGGTTCACTTATCTCTAGTTCTCATAGATTAATATTGCGTGCAAAAAAAAATTTTTTTTAACAGCTTGAAATATTTTGTAATAGATTGCCCGCTGCTTGGGATAAGATTGATTTTCATCCCTGTCTTCCAGTGTTTGCACATGTGGTCTCCCACCACGGGTGTTCATTGTATGGCACCTGTCACAAAAGTCTTGGCACTCAAAAGTAAGGTGGTGATGAAGATATGTATTGGTTTCGCCACCAGATGTCAGTATTTTGTATGTGAGCTTGTATATAGCTTTTCCTTCTACCTATCTCTATACTTCTTTCTTTGCACACTCCATTCTCCACCACTCACAGGGGCTCTTACACACCCTGGTAGGAAGTAGTCACTTGGTGGGAGGAAGTGTAGCGTCAGTTTCCCTCTTATTTTGTGGGGAGGACGACACACACAAAACAGGCATCCCTGCTGAACTTAGCCAGAGCCTTGCTCTGCCAGGATCCCTGTCCGGACAGTCCACCAGTGTTAAGTGTGAAAACACACATGTATGGAGAACCTTGAGACTTCACTTCTAACAGTATCATTATGTACACCATGCAGTGTTAGACCCCAAAAGGAGAACTAGTCAGAGATCACGCCAGCCCACGCTGTAAACCTCTCAAAAAAGTGCAGGGCAGTATCCTAGGAAAGAGGAACTGACCCAGATAGAGCAAAGCAAACGTGACGAAAGTCTATACGTTCTCTATCTTGCAGTGTAGGTGACACCGGATAATTTCGGACACTTAGCTAATCTAAGGCAACCAAGACTGGGGCTTGTGTCAGCCTGATAGGACGAGTCCCCCAAAACTGCAGGGCAGAAGGTGGCTAAGTGAAACACAGGCACAAGTATTATTCTCTCAAGTATCTCTCTCTCAAGTTCTGGCAGAGCTCACTTCTACCCTTGCTTGGGGCTCTCACGACAAACTCTTCTCTTCTCTTCACTGCTCAACACTAAGCTACACCAGCATCACTATTCTACCTCAGCACTTAAAGTATCTCCCAGCACAGATCCAGTGAACACAAGTCTGTACCAAAGAAATTGTCAATTACCAGCGTATCCTGTATCCTAAGAGACTGTTAGTAAAGCCATTTTATTTATTTTACTGGGACTCCGTCATCATTGCACCAACACCTAAACCTATCAGTTACTCAGTACTCCCCTTGGCTTCATCTGTGAAACCTGTTGGCATGAGAAGCTGAGGATGCAAGTCTGGCACTCATCAAAGTCAATAAAAAGTGAATTATTACATGATAATGGGGCCAGACGGGTTTAATAGCTAAACTTCAGCTGTCTAAAGTCATGCTACTGGTTTAGTATCCCAAAACCAGCCGACAGGTTCTCCTTAAGTTAACTACTTACTCATTTTTGTAGCAAAGATTACTGTTTGGATTTACACAACATCTGCATTTTCCGCATTGAGGAACAAAGAGTGGGATGACCTTGTCTCCTGTACAAAAGGAAATCGGGATGAATGTGTTATTCACTGGTTACTGCAGCAAATTCATGTTGCATGTACATTCGAGTACATCAACTATTTTGACATTTTTTGGGGAATATTGGACAAGCTGCTACATCCGCCGACTTAATGTTATAAATAGGAATGGTCCGAAACTGCCGAGGTTCGGGTTCGTATGAACCCGAACGCTCGGCATCGGATTCCCGCTGTCTGGCCTCCGTGCAGCGGGTGGATACAGCGGGAGGAACGCCTGGAAAACTAGGATACAGCCTATGGCTATGGCTGTATCCCAGGTTTCCAGGCGGTCCTCCCCCTGTATCCACCCTCTCCACGGAACGGCCAGACAGCGGGAATCATTTCCGAGAGTTCGGGTTCGTACGAACCCGAACCAAACTCGGTTCGGACCATCCCTAGTTATAAATTAGATGTCCTTTTTTAAAGCGTAACTGTCATTTCAGGGTCATTTTTCTGAAAACATTAAATATCTATAGTACAAACTATTTTAAGAAACTTTGTAATAGGTTTTATAAACCAAAGGAGTTTCCTTCTGTACTGAAAAATCAATCTCCCAGCCTCCCCCCTCACATGAAATAAAGCAGGATTTCTGTCTCCATTATGTGGCTATGGAGAGGGGAGGGGCTGTTAGGAGTGACTGAGCACGGAGGATTTCTGCACAGCACAACACCCTGCAATCTTCTCTCAGTAAGTTCATAGATAAGCACTGACCTTTCTGACCCCAGAATCCTGCGTTTAAGGTGCCCAGAGAGTCTACAAACAGCTGACCTTCATTTCACCTCTTCCTGCTCCCTTATCTCCCTCAGCCCCTCCCCCTCCATAGGCTTACAATGGAGAGAGCAGAGCCCGTCTTCACTGGCTTCTCTGTAATGAAGACGTGTTTGCCTGATAATGCACAGATAAGAAGTCAGGGGGGAGGCTGGGAGATTGCTTTTTGAGTACAGAAGGAGGCTTTTTTGGCTGATGAAACCTATCGCTTATACTACTAATTTCTGCAATAAAAAAAAACATGACAGTTACGCTTTAAGTCAGTTGTACCCAGTGCTATTCAGGGCTTCTTTAGCTGTAGGGCAGATGGTGCATTTGCACCATGCCCCCTTGCTTAAGCCCAGAACGCTGCACTCTGTCTCTGCCAGGCAGCAGGACCTGCAGCAGTCAGTCAGTCAGTGTGTGCAAGCTTTCACCTGACTGGCGCTAAACTTACCCAGTCAGATGGCAGCCAGTGTGGGGCTACAGTCTGGGGGGCTGCTCCCCCCCATGCTCTTTGTAATTTACCATTGGACCATACATACAGCCACGGCGCAGGACTCCCAATTGGTGTTTTGCAGTGAGGGGTAGCTTGATAAAGGTGTCAGTCCCACACCGAAACGCGTCGCTCATTTTTAAGCCTAGTGTGAATAAACTCCCAAGAAAGACACTCGTGAGGTCCTTGGAGTTATTTTGGGAGTCCTGTGCCGTAACTGTATGTATGGTTTAATGGTCAATTCCAAACTGCATTTTCGTGCTTTGACATCAGGACGGGTGTTGGGAGCAGAGAACCAGAGGCCAGACATCGGACTGATATAACAAAAAGGCCTACTAGTGTTGTGCCTAAGGTTTGCACAACACCACCAGGTTAGTTTGGTCCACTTTCTAGTAATTTCCCCACTGATATTGTCCATGCTACACTACATTAGCGCCCCTCTTTGTCCATATATGTTGTTCGTCTGCCTCCCCATGCTGTGTGATGGTCCTGCCAATGCGCCCCCTCCTCTCCATCAGTGAACTGATCGGCTTTTTTCCTCCCTTCTCTGCTGTCAGTGCAGAGGAGGAGGGGTGGAAAAACATGGTGCCAGCATGAAAAGGAAGATGGAGGCGAGACCTGCGGGATGCTGATGAGAACCTCTGGACTTTCTGCATACAAATTGTGTATGTTTGCCTGTCTGTGTTTATGGGAACTTTGGATGTATATATGAAGTGTGCAAGTTTGGAAGTATATATGAAGTGTGCAAGTTTGTATGTGTAAAAAGTGTGTTTATGTGTTTAACCCATTAAGGACCAAGGAAATAATTGTACGTCCTTTTTTGCGTTGCTTTGCCGCTCAAGGACGTACAGTTACGTCCTAGGATGAAACGGCCACAGGAGCTGCGCCCGTGCCATCCCACGGCAGGTCCCGGCTATCCGCACCCGTCGCACTTGCCGCGACCCACACAGATCGCGGCAGTTAACACTATAAGTGCTGCGATCAGGCCGATCGCAGCACCTATAGTTTGGAATAAAGGGAGAATCTTCCCTCTATTCCCATCAGGGCCATGCAGAAGTTATGACACCCTGAAGCCTCCTGTGTCATAGCTATGGTGGCTGAGCAGGTTCAGCCTAAGGCTGAGCCTGTTCAGCTTTGCCTGTTTCACAGGCAAATTACAATGTAATGCAGATCTGATCAGATAGTAATGTCCCCATGGTGGGACAGTAAAATAAAGTAGTATAGTAAATAAAACACACAAATAAATAAATAAAAAAATGCAAAACACATAAAATCCCCATAGCCCCCAATGTAATATTAAATGTAAAAAGCAAATAATAATAATAGAGTACACATATTTAAAATTGCTGCGTGCGCAATAACGCTAGCAATAAAATTATCACATAACTAAACCCGCACAGTGACCGCAGGGGGAAAAAATGAAAATCAATAATTTTGTCATTTTTTTCAAGAAATGTGGGCATTTTTCACACCCAAATTGTACGGATATCGGCCAAATTTCACCACTAATCTAAAGTACGATATGTCACGATAAACAATAGAATTGCTAGGATAAGTTATAATATCACAGAGGTACAACCACATAAAGTGAGACTGGTCAGATTTAAAAAAAATGGGCTCTGGTCCTCAAGGCGCTATCTGGACTGGTCCTAAAGGGGTTAATGTGCGCAGTATGTATATGGTGTATGCATGTACAGCATGTGTGTTGTGTACTGTATGTGATGTATGTACTGTATATTGTGTATGCATGTACAGTATGTGTGTATATGGTGTACAGAGGGGCTATTACATCATGGGGCTATTACATCATGAAAACCTTATGGGGGGCACTCTTGAGGTCTTTGCACTAGGCCCACCAGTGTATTAAAATAGACCTGTTGCTATCCCATTTAGTACATAATCCCAGTCTGGATTTTAACTTCACATGTTCATAACCTTACAGTTATCAGTGTTGAACCTCACCTGCCATGCCCCAGCCCTAGCCTCAATCTATCCAGGTCCATTGGTAAAAGTGCACTGTCCTTTATTGTATTTTTTTAGTATCATCTGCAAAAATTGGCATTTTACTGTGTAATCCCTCTACAAGGCCATTAATGAATATATGAGTGAATAGGGCCCATATGGTCCCCCATAGTAGCAGTGACCCACTAAGAGTATGCGCCAATATATGACATCCAATGAGTTGCCCAGTGCTATTATTGAGCTAACCCTTTGGTCTGTTGGGTAAAGCTTGAGTAGAAAGGGTAAGAGAAGCCCTGCTTTATATTATAAGTCTTACCAGGCTGCAGATCTGTCACTCCTTCACCAACACTCTCTACAATCCCAGCAGCTTCATGGCCCAGTATCACAGGAAACTTCACTTGTAATCCACCGGTTATAACATGATCATCTGAACGGCAAATTCCAGTTGCCACAATCTGTAGGAATACATGTGATTTTATTGTACACTTCAGAAATCCGACAGACACATCAAGTACAATGGAAGAGCGCTATTAAAAAATCTCAAGTCTTCCCGTACTTATTAGCTACTAAATGCCATGCAGGAAATGTTGTTTTATTTTCAGTCTGACACAGTGCTCTCTGCTGCCACCTCTGGCCGAAACAGTAACTGTCCAGAGCAGGAGATGTTTTCTATGGGGATTCATATAAAACCGAGACAGAGTTCCTGTCTCTGCCAGAGATGTCAGCAGAGAGCACTGTGTCAGACTGAAAATAAAACACTTCCCGCAGGACATACAGCAATTGATAAGTATGGGAAGACTTGATATTTTTAAATCAAAGTAAATTACAAATCTATATAACTGATATCAATTGATTTAAAAGAAAAAGATTTTCGCTGGACAAACCCTTTAAAAAGACAGCTGTACACTAGAACCTGACCCTATTTAACCCAAATCTGCCCCCATCCCCGCAAAGAATTTTTTTAGACACTGAAGCAGCATTCCTCAGAAGGATGGAAAGTGGGAAGGTGGAGATTGGGGTAAATGCTGTGATTATAGCACAGACTGAGTAATACAGAGTCCTGTTAGATACCTTGAACATAAATATCCAGCTTTTTTAAAGAAGTCTGCTGGATTATAAAAGCTGGCAGCCGGCAGGGGCAGGTGGGAAATTGATTACTAAAAAGTACTAACTTACCTGTCCTCATGCCCACGGTGAGCATTGGGACCAGCTGCTGGACCCCTGCCGTAAGGCAATTTCCCCAGAGTTGCTCAGCCAATCAGTGACTGGAGCAGCGTCTCGCCCCAGTCACTGACTGGTTGAGTGGCGAGTCCATCAGCCTGGTAATAAATAATATAATAAAATTACCAAGCATAAATGTTACCTTTATGCGAACTTCATGTGCCTTTGGTGGTGCAACTTCAATCTCTTCAATGCTTAATGGTTGGTTGGGTCCCCAGCATACCGCAGCCTTACATTTGATTACCTGGTTATGAAATAATATGCAGCTAAAGCTATTTAGTTAAATCAAAATTATCCTCTATTCACATTTGTCACTGTTTTCTGGTCAAATTGTAAAATGTTCAAGGGGTTGTTTCAGATAATGAAAAGTACGAGGCCACAGGTGAAGCAGACTTCCCAAAGCCAGAACAGCCGTGTGTTACACAATAGAATACATAGGCTAGTTGCAGCTTTGTTCTACTGGGATCAGTGCCTAACTGGATATGAGTCAGTGCCCTGTACTGTTTTGAGATTATCCCTGGCATGGACAAGGTGATCCTCAGAGGACGTCTTTTCCTCCTGAGAAGTCTAGCAGTGCATGCTAGCAGTGTTTACTTGCTTAATAATAAAAACTTAAGTCTCTGGTCCCTGACAAGGGTCCTGGCCTAAGCCACACCCTGGCTTTACTGCAGCAGGAACTGTGTGTTGCTCTTTCTAGTGACTCAAACTATACGATGACCCTCCCACCAGGAACTAGCTCCTAGTTATAGGGTTCCCTTAACTAGCCTGTGACTGCTGGGGCTGTGTAGTGCAAAAGAAAGGAGCATGAGGATAGTATAGAAAAAGAGGGAAAACAGACCAGCACCTGTGACAGGAGGGAAACAAACATGTGACAAACAGTTTTAACCCAGTGTTTCCTTCAGCTGTGCATAAAACAAGGCTTACAAAAATACAGTAGTGACACCTGGTGGGGAAAACGCATAACACCTCTGACCATATCCCACTGTGAGAACCTAGAAGGAGTGACTTTACCCAAGTGAAGTGGCACACCTGTGCTGGGACACTACAAGTGCTGCTATTAGAAGAGGTGCAGAGGGGGGTCAGTGCTCCTATTAGGGTATGTGCACTTTAAGGAAAACACGCGGAGGACTTGCGGTGGATTCTGCCGCTCGAGCCCGCACATTCTTGCTTCACTTTCCACCTGTACCATAGACTCCATTCTATGGTCAAGCAGATTCCGTCATTCTTTGGTCAGATGGCGGAATCTGCCTGATCATAGAATGGAGTTTATGGTACAGGCGGAGAGTGAAGCAGGAGCTCGTGGGGATGAGCGGTGAATGATCCGCCTTGGTTTCCGTAGTGTGCACATTCCCTAAGAAGAGGTGCTGAGGGGGGTCAGTGCTGCTATTAGAAGAGGTGCTGAGAGGGGTCAATGCTGCTATTAGAAGAGGTGCTGAGAGGGGTCAATGCTGCTATTAGAAGAGGTGTTGGGGGTCAGTGCTGCTATTAGAAGAGGTGCTGAGAGGGGTCAATGCTGCTATTAGAAGAGGTGCTGAGAGGGGTCAATGCTGCTATTAGAAGAGGTGTTGGGGGTCAGTGCTGCTATTAGAAGAGGTGCTGAGAGGGGTCAATGCTGCTATTAGAAGAGGTGCTGGGGGGGTCAGTGCTGCTATTAGAAGAGGTGCTGGGGGGGTCAGTGCTGCTATTAGAAGAGGTGCTGGGGGGGGGTCAGTGCTGCTATTAGAAGAGGTGCTGGGGGGGTCAGTGCTGCTATTAGAAGAGGTGCTGGGGGGGGTCAGTGCTGCTATTAGAAGAGGTGCTGGGGGGGTCAGTGCTGCTATTAGAAGAGGTGCTGAGGGGGTCAGTGCTGCTATTAAAAAAGTTGCTGAGAGGGGTCAATGCTGCTATTAGAAGAGGTGCTGGGGGGGGGGGTCAGTGCTGCTATTATAAGAGGTGCTGGGGGGGGGGTCAGTGCTGCTATTATAAGAGGTGCTGGGGGGGGTCAGTGCTGCTATTATAAGAGGTGCTGGGGGGGGTCAGTGCTGCTATTATAAGAGGTGCTGAGGGGGGGTCAGTGCTGCTATTAGAAGAGGTGCTGAGGTTGGGGGGGGGGTCAGTGCTTTTATTAGAAGAGGTGTTTGGGGGTCAGTGCTGTAATAATAATAATAATAATAATAATAATAATAATAATTATTATTATTTATAAAGCACCCTTAGTTCCAGAGCGCTATACAATAGATAGGCAACAGGCAGGAACAATACAAGATCAGAAAACATTACATGAAGGCAAAAGACAGACTGGTACATGGGGGAAGAGGACCCTGCCCGCGAGGGCTCACAATCTATGGGGTATAGGGAGAGAAACAGGAGGTAAAGTGCAGCCAGTCAAGTGTGATGCAGAGTTATTGTACGTTGTAGCCTTGTTTGAAGAGATGGGTTTTCAGGTTACTTTTGAAGGACTTGATGGTGGATGAGAGGCGGATGTGTCAGAGTAGCGAGTTCCAGAGTATGGGGGACGCTCGGGCAAAGTCTTGGAGGCGGTTGTGCGAGGTACGAACAAGGGGGGAGCGCAGACGGAGGTCACTGGAGGATCGAAGGTTGCGTGAGGGACGGTAGCGGGATATCAGGTCAGAGATATACGGAGGGGACAGGTTGTGGATTGCCTTGTGTGTCATGGTCAACAGTTTAAAGTGAATACGTTGGGCAATGGGGAGCCAGTGGAGGGATTGGCAGAGGGGAGAGGCAGAGGCAAAGCGAGAGGAAAAGTGGATAAGTCGGGCAGCAGAGTTAAGGGTAGACTGAAGGGGATCAAGGGAGTTAGCTGGAAGGCCAGAGAGGAGGATGTTACAGTAGTCCAAGCGGGAGATAATGAGAGCATGGACCAGCAGTTTGGTGGCGTCAGGGGTAAGGAAAGAGCGGATTCTGGAAATGTTTTTGAGGTGAAGGTGGCAGGAGGTGGTCAGGGTCTGAATATGTGGTTTAAAGGACAGGGCAGAGTCAAAGGTGACCCCAAGGCAGCAGACCCGAGTACAGAGCCTTGGGGAACACCAACAGTAAGGGGACGAGGAGAGGAGGTGGTGTGGGAGTGGGAGACACTAAAAGTGCGGTTGGAGAGGTAAGAGGAGATCCAGGAGAGAGCTAGGCTATTGACACCAAGGGATGAGAGGATTTGTAAGAGGAGAAAATGGTCAACTGTGTCGAAGGCAGAAGATAGGTCAAGGAGAAGGAGCACAGAGTAGTGGTGCGAGGTTTTGGCAGTCAGCAGGTCATTAGCCACTTTGGTGAGGGCAGTTTCTGTGGAGTGGTGGGAGTGGAAACCGGATTGCAGGGAGTCAAAAAGCGATTTCAATGAAAAATGTGAGGAAAGTTCATGGTAGACATGTTGTTCCAGGAGTTTTGAGGCAAAGGGGAGAAGCGAGATGGGGCGGTAGCTGGATAAGGAGGTAGGATCAAGGGATGGCTTTTTGAGGATGGGTGTGATGGTTCATGTTTGTATGGAGATGGGAAGATGCCAGAAGTTAGTGATAGATTGAAGAGATGGGTAAGTGCTGGGACAAGTGCTGAGGAGAGGTTGGGGATAAGGTGGGATGGAATAGGGTCAAGTGCGCAGGTGGTGAGGTGCGATGTGGAGAGTAGTTTGGATAGATGTTCTTCTGTGATGGTGGAGAGGTGAGTTAGTGGGGACTGGCAGTAGACAGGCATGAGGGGGGGCTGAGGGGACTGTGAGTTGAAGCTTCCTCTGATGTCATCGATTTTCTGCTTGAAGAATGTGGCAAAGTCCTCAACAGAGATGAGAGATGTGGGGGGTGGCAGTGGGGGGCGGAGAAGAGAGTTGAAGGTGTTAAACAGTTGCCTAGGGTTATGAGATAAGGAAGATATGAGGGAAGAAAAGTAGTCCTGTTTAGCAGAGGTGAGGGCAGATTTGAACTCGAGGAGTGCTCTCCTGTATGTTTGGAAGTGTTCCTCAGAGTCAGTCTTCTTCCAGCGCCGCTCAGTAGCTCTGGACACTTGCCTTAGTTGTTTGGTTAGGTCGGTGTGCCAGGGCTGTCTGTTCGTGCTTCGTGTTTTCTTTTTCGTGAGAGGGGCAACAGAGTCGAGGGCTGAGGTTATTGTGGAATTGTAGAAGGTTGCGGCTGTGTCAGTGTCGTTCAGAGAGTGTATGGTGGAGAGAGGCAGAAGGAAGTCAGAGAGTGTTTGAGTGTTGAGGTTTCTGAGGTTCCTGCGAGGGTGGGCAAGTTTCTGGACTGGGGGGGGCAGATGAAGAGAGGAGAAACGAGAAAGTTAGGAGGTTGTGGTCAGAGATGTGGAGAGATGTGCTGGTGAGATCAAATATGGGGCAGAGGCGGGAGAAGATGAGGTCCAGTGTGTGGCCCTTTTTGTGAGTGGCCATGGAGGACCACTGTGTAAGGCCAAAGGAGGAGGCTAGGGATAGGAGTTTAGAGGCGGGTGATTTGGTTGTGTCGATGGGGATGTTGAAGTCGCCCATGATGATGGTGGGAATATCTGTTGAAAGGAAATGCAACAGCCAAGTGTTGAACTGGTCAAGGAAGGTGGTTGCGGAGCCTGGTGGTCGGTAGATGACGGCCACTTGGAGGTTAGAGGGGGAATAGATACGGATAGAGTGTACTTCAAAGGAGGTGAGGGTGAGAGCAGGGAGAGGAGGGCTTGGGGTAAAGGAGCAGTTGTCCATTAGCAGCAGGCCAACCCCACCACCCGGCTTATTGCCAGGGCGAGGGGTGTTAGTAAACTGGAGCCCACCGTAGGAAAGTGCAGCAGGGGAAACAGTGTCAGTAGGGGACAGCCATGTTTCAGTTATGCCTAGGAAGAAGAAGTTGTGGTAAAGAAAGAGATCATGTATGAATGTAGGTTTATTGCAGACAGAGCGTGCGTTCCAGAGAGCAGCAGAGAAAGGGACAGGGGGAGGGGGGGTCGGGACGGATGCGTATGGTGTTAGAGGGGCGCCGCCGTGATCTAGAAGAATGTGGACGAAAGGAGGGCAGTGGAGTATATGAGTTCAGGTGGGGAGGGCCAGGGTTTGGTGAAATGTCTCCAGCAGTGAGAAGTAGCAGAGACAGAGACAGTAGGTAAGAGGGCGCAGACATTGAGAGCATTTACAGGTAAAGGTTTTAGTGTATGGAAAGAGGATAACAGGAGGGGTGAGATCAGAGGGTAAAAGAGCTGGAGAAATAAAGAGATTGTTACTTGGTGTGGGGAGTGGAGGGTTAACACAGAGTTTAAAGATAATGGAAGCAAAGGTGAAAGCCAAAATAAACATTGTGAGCAAAGAGAGGGAGAGGAGATGAGAATATGGCGGAGTGTTACCTTTGGGTTAATTCTGGTATTAATTCATTTTTCACACTTAAAATGGCTCACTTAGATGGACTCACATATGACCCAGAGTCCAGAATATATAGGGATTTAGCAATCACTAGTACCAGGTGTGATACATGGGGTGGGTGGGGACTGGAGTTGAGTGAAGACAGGGGAAACAGATAAACAAGGCTAATGAAAGCAAACTATTACAGCTCAGTGCTTAGGAGGTGCAATAAATGCCAATACAGATGGGATGAAAGACAGACATACCAAAATTAAACACAAGTATTCAGGGATCAATGAATGAGATGGTGAGGGCAGTAGTGGGGGTCCAGTGATGGAGAGGCACACATACCTGTGAATGAAAGATGGTGCTGAGGGGGGCAGTGCTGCTATTAGAAGAGGTGCTGGGGGGGGGTCAGTGCTGCTATTAGAAGAGGTGCTGGGGGGGGGGTCAGTGCTGCTATTAGAAGAGGTGCTGGGGGGGGGGGTCAGTGCTGCTATTAGAAGAGGTGCTGGGGGGGGTCAGTGCTGCTATTAGAAGAGGTGCTGGGGGGGTCAGTGCTGCTATTAGAAGAGGTGCTGGGGGGGGGTCAATGCTGCTATTAGAAGAGGTGCTGAGGGGGGCAGTGCTGCTATTAGAAGAGGTGCTGGGGGGGTCAGTGCTGCTATTAGAAGAGGTGCTGGGGGGTCAGTGCTGCTATTAGAAGAGGTGCTGGGGGGGTCAGTGCTGCTATTAGAAGAGGTGCTGGGGGGGTCAGTGCTGCTATTAGAAGAGGTGCTGGGGGGGTCAGTGCTGCTATTAGAAGAGGTGCTGGGGGGTCAGTGCTGCTATTAGAAGAGGTGCTGGGGGGGTCAGTGCTGCTATTAGAAGAGGTGCTGGGGGGTCAGTGCTGCTATTAGAAGAGGTGCTGGGGGGGTCAGTGCTGCTATTAGAAGAGGTGCTGGGGGGGGCAGTGCTGCTATTAGAAGAGGTGCTGGGGGGGGCAGTGCTGCTATTAGAAGAGGTGCTGGGGGGGGGGGGTCAGTGCTGCTATTAGAAGAGGTGCTGGGGGGGCAGTGCTGCTATTAGAAGAGGTGCTGGGGGGGTCAGTGCTGCTATTAGAAGAGGTGTTGGGGGTCAGTGCTGCTATTAGAACAGGTGCTGAGGGGGTCAGTGCTGCTATTTGAAGAGGTGCTGGGGGGGTCAGTGCTGCTATTAGGAGAGGTGATGGGGGGGGTCAGTGCTGCTATTAGAAGAGGTGCTGGGGGGGTCAGTGCTGCTATTAGAAGAGGTGATGGGGGGGGTCATTGCTGCTATTAGAAGAGGTGCTGGGGGGGTCAGTGCTGCTATTAGAAGAGGTGCTGGGGGGGTCAGTGCTGCTATTAGAAGAGGTGCTGGGGGGTCAGTGCTGCTATTAGAAGAGGTGCTGGGGGGGGTCAGTGCTGCTATTAGGAGAGGTGATGGGGGTCAGTGCTGCTATTAGAACAGGTGCTGAGGGGGTCAGTGCTGCTATTTGAAGAGGTGCTGGGGGGGTCAGTGCTGCTATTAGGAGAGGTGATGGGGGGGGTCAGTGCTGCTATTAGAAGAGGTGCTGGGGGGGTCAGTGCTGCTATTAGAAGAGGTGATGGGGGGGGTCATTGCTGCTATTAGAAGAGGTGCTGGGGGGGTCAGTGCTGCTATTAGAAGAGGTGCTGGGGGGGTCAGTGCTGCTATTAGAAGAGGTGCTGGGGGGGTCAGTGCTGCTATTAGAAGAGGTGCTGGGGGGGGTCAGTGCTGCTATTAGGAGAGGTGATGGGGGGGGTCAGTGCTGCTATTAGAAGAGGTGCTGGGGGGGGTCAGTGCTGCTATTAGAAGAGGTGCTGAGGGGGGTCAGTGCTGCTATTAGAAGAGGTGCTGGGGGGGTCAGTGCTGCTATTAGAAGAGGTGCTGGGGGGGGTCAGTGCTGCTATTAGAAGAGGTGCTGGGGGGGGTCAATGCTGCTGTTAGAAGAGGTGCTGGGGGGGTCAGTGCTGCTATTAGAAGAGGTGCTGGGGGGGTCAGTGCTGCTATTAGAAGAGGTGCTGGGGGGGTCAGTGCTGCTATTAGAAGAGGTGCTGGGGGGCAGTGCTGCTATTAGAAGAGGTGCTGGGGGGGCAGGGGCGCCGCAATCATGAGGCGACCTGAGTCGTCTGCCTCAGGCGGCGCCACCAGCTGTCACCATGGGGGCCGCATTCAGTGGCAGATTATAATATGAGCGGTTCGGGCGGCCGCCCACATTATAATCCGCCACTGATCGTACCATGTACCGGAGTCCCCCCGCGCCCGGACAGCATCTGTAATGAGATGCTGTGAGCAGGGGAGACTGTATTCATAAGCGCCGCGCTGTAATGAATCAGCCGCGCGGCGCTTATGAATACAGTCTCCCCCGCTCACAGCATCTCATTACAGATGCTGTCCGGGCGCGGGGGGACTCCGGTAAATGCATTCCACGTCCGTGATCCGTCAGGATCACGGACGTGGGAATGCAGCCTTAGTCCCCCGGGTGATGTGTGGCTGCCGGAGGTGTCCCATCCTGTCTCCGGCAGCGCGCGCATCAGAGAGCTCCCTGTGCGCCGGAAGTCACAGCCACAGGCACACGGGGAGCTCTCTGATGCGCGCGCTGCCGGGGACAGGACGGGACACCCCGGGCAGCCGCACATCAGCCGGGACCAGACCAGAGAGGCTCGACGGGGGAACGGAGGGCAGGTGAGTTGTGTGCTGTTTGTTGTGTTTGTTTTATCTGCTGTGCAGGGGGGGGGGGAGAGGGGACCATCTATAAGGTAGGGGGGGAAGGGGACCATCTATAAGGGAGGGGGGGAAGGGGACCATCTATAAGGGAGGGGGGGAAGGGGACCATCTATAAGGGAGGGGGGAAAGAGGGGGACGATCTATAAGGTAGGGGGAGAGGGAAGAGGGGGACCATCTATAGGGGGGGGGGAGGGGACCATCTATAAGGGAGGGGGGAAAGAGGGGGACCATCTATAAGGGGGGGACCATCTATAAGGGAGGGGGGAAAGAGGGGGACCATCTATAAGGGAGGGGGGGAGAGGGGGACCATCTATAAGGGAGGGGAAAGAGGGGGACCATCTATAAGGGGGCATCTATAAGGGAGGGGGGAGAGGGGGACCATGTATAAGGGGGGGAGGGGGACCATCTATAAGGGAGAGGGGACCATCTATAAGGGAGGGGGAGAGGGGGACCATCTATAAGGGGGGGGGAGAGGGGGACCATCTATAAGGGGGGGGGGAAGAGGGGGACCATCTATAAGGGGGGGAGAGAGGGAAGAGGGGGACCATCTATAAGGGGGGGAGAGAGGGAAGAGGGGGACCATCTATAAGGGGGGGGGAAGAGGGGGACCATCTATAAGGGAGGGGAAAGAGGGGGACCATCTATAAGGGAGGGGGGAGAGGGGGACCATCTATAAGGTAGGGGGGGAAGAGGGGGACCATCTATAAGGGGGGACCATCTATAAGGGAGGGGGAGAGGGAAGAGGGGGACCATCTATAGGGGGGGGAAGGGGACCATCTATAAGGGAGGGGGAAAGAGGGGGACCATCTATAAGGGGGGGCCATCTATAAGGGAGGGGGGAAAGAGGGCGACCATCTATAAGGGGGGGACCATCTATAAGGGAGGGGCGGGAGGGGGACTGTCTATAGGGGGGGGAAGAGGGGGACCATCTATAAGGGGGGGGAAGAGGGGGACCATCTATAAGGGAGGGGGAAAGAGGGGGACCATCTATAAGGGGGCATCTATAAGGGAGGGGGGAGAGGGGGACCATCTATAAGGGAGAGGGGACCATCTATAAGGGGGGGGAAGAGGGGGACCATCTATAAGGGGGGGGGAGAGGGGGGACCATCTATAAGGGGGGGAGAGAGGGAAGAGGGGGACCATCTATAAGGGGGGGGGAGAGGGGGACCATCTATAAGGGGGGGGAGAGAGGGAAGAGGGGGACCATCTATAAGGGGGGGAGAGGGGGACCATCTATAAGGGAGGGGAAAGAGGGGGACCATCTATAAGGGAGGGGGGAGAGGGGGACCATCTATAAGGGAGGGGGGAGAGGGGGACCATCTATAAGGGAGGGGGGAGAGGGGGACCATCTATAAGGGAGGGGGGAGAGGGGGACCATCTATAAGGGAGGGGGGAGAGGGGGACCATCTATAAGGGAGGGGGGAGAGGGGGACCATCTATAAGGGGGGGGAACATCTATAAGGGGGGGAAGAGGGGGACCATCTATAAGGGGGGAAGAGGGGGACCATCTCCTAAAAGATCAGCACCCTCCTCTCCTGACATCCTCTGTGCTGCTGTGACCTCTCCTAAAAGATCAGCACCCTCCTCTCCTGACATCCTCTGTGCTGCTGGGACTTCTCCTATAGGATTAGCACCCTCCTCTCCTGACATCCTCTGTGCTGCTGGGACCTCTCCTATAGGATTAGCACCCTCATCTCCTGACATCCTCTGTGCTGCTGGGACCTCTCCTATAGGATTAGCCCCCTCCTCTCCTGACATCCTCTGTGCTGCTGGGACCTCTCCTATAGGATTAGCCCCCTCCTCTCCTGACATCCTCTGTGCTGCTGGGACCTCTCCTATAAAGTCAGCCCCCTCCTCTCCTGACATCCTCTGTGCAGAAAGGGACCAAACATTATGTTTATTGGGGACAGCAGTGGGGGGGGGGGCAGTAGTGGATTATAATGTGGGCGGATTGACGGGGGGGGGCGTCATTCTATAGTTCGCCTCGGGCAGCAGAGAGGCTAGAATCACCCCTGTGGGGGGGGGGGGGGGCAGTGCTGCTATTAGAAGAGGTGCTGGGGGGGTCAGTGCTGCTATTAGAAGAGGTGCTGGGGGGCAGTGCTGCTATTAGAAGAGGCACTGGGGGATCAGTGCTGCTATTCAAAGCAATGCTTCAAGACTCTAAAGTATGACCTTGGCTTGTTGCTGGAGAAGAAGTTTTTGAAGTACTATATGTTTGTCAGTGAGGCCCCAGAATCAATAGACTGTCTTATGAGGCCCCAGTAGAAAAAGTATGAGAAGCCCTGTTGTAGAGACAAGTCAAAAGTTTTTATCGGTTGGGGTCTGAGGTAAAGTCGGGAGGTGTATCTATTTAGACGGAGCTCAAAAACTGTGGTTAGATTTGCAAAGCCAGTTGCAATCCTTGTTCTAGTGATCACTGGGGTTCTGAATGCTCAGGCTTCACTAATCAAAACTTTTGACATACTGTATCTCTAAACATATGAAAAGTTCTTTAAAGTGACAGGTCCACTTCAAGATTCATCACTTTTAGATAGAACACAAATGCTGCGGTGAGGGTGCCTTTACACAGAGAGATTTATCTGACAGATTTTTAAAGCCAAAGCCAGAAACAGACTATAAACTGGGAACAGGTCACAAAGGAAAGCCTGAGATTTCTCCTCTTTTCAAATCCATTCCTAGCTTTGGCTTCAAAAATCTGTCAGATAAATCTTTCCGTGTAAAGGCACCCTTAGATATGCAAATTCACATTCAGGTGAGAGTATGTAGGTAAACAGTAGCATGACATTATAAGTTATATTTAACAAAATTTTTAGATCATATAAATAAAAAATATATACTAATTATACATACACAGTGGTGCCTTGGATTACGAGCATAATTCGTTCCGGGACCGTGCTTGTAATCCAAATCCACTCTTATACAAAAGCAAATTTTCCCATAAGAAATCATTGAAATGTAGACAATTGTTTCCACACCCCAAAATCATTTTATAATCATTATAGCAGCAATGTGTATAGCTGAGTGTGGGTGCAAGCACATTATAGCAGCAGTGTGTATATCTGAGTGTGAGTGCAAGCATATTATAGCAGGAATGGAGAGGATGGGAAACACAAGGACTGATAGAGACTGCAGGGAGCATGAAGGGATGAGCAGGGCAGATGTGGGCACAGTATAGCAGCGCTCTCTGTCCGGGGAGAGAGGGGTTAAAGCTATAAAGAGATTACCCCCACAGTCCTGTCCCCTGATGCAAGCCCCAGCCTGAAGTGGATCTGCTATAAATTGGAAGGTGAGAGAGACTTCCTGGGTCAGAGTACTGTGCTGCAGACCCCGCTATGCAGGCCATGCCCCTCCCCCACTCACGCTCCCACCCAATACCAGGAGCTCTTAAACCAAAGCAATGCTCTTAAACCAAGTCACAATTTTGAAAAACTGTGAGCTCTTCTTGCAAAACACTCTTAAACCAAGTTACTCTTAAACCAAGGTACCACTGTATATATATATATATATATACACACATATATATATATATATATATATATATATATATATACACACACACACACGGTGTATATATATATATATATATATATATATATATATATATATATGATTCCTTACAAACTAAGAGCATTTATACTGATTAAAAGCAGTACTTACTTTCCCAGCAGTAGCCATGTTATACCTCCTCTCACAAACTGGAGATGATCGTGAATTGTAAAAAAATTTTTTAAAGTCCAAAGTCTCATCTTCCTCTGCCTCCACATGGGGTTGTGCCTAGCACTCCTCCCTTGATAGTAACCCAGTGAGGTAAGCTGAGGCCATCCCCACCTAACTATTAACCTTACTTACCAGTTAACCCTTTGTCTGCAATCAGGTTTTACCGCATAAGGGCCCTTGCACTCTGAGCAAAATAGGCGTTTTTTTGCGCGGATTTCGCGGTAAATGGTGTTTGAAAATCTGCCCGTTTATATTAAGCAATGCATATTTCAATAGTTTTTAATGGGTTTTGTTCTGTGTTTTTCACACAGCGGAATTTCCATCCATAATTTTCTGTTGTGGATCTGCTTTCTGTCCAAAGAAGTTACATGTCACTTCTTTGGCCCCGTTCACACTGAGCAAGAACGGCGGAATTCCGCAGCGGAGATCGGAATCCCGCCGTGCTCGGTGTCCTGCTTTGAGTGAATGAGATAATGTGTGCTCCTTTGCTGCCGTCTCTCTCCGCTCAAAGAAGTGACTTGTAATTTTCTAGAGCGGAGAGCGGCAGCAGCGGAGGAGCGCGCGTCCTCTCACTCACTCAAAGCAGGACACTGAGCACAGCGGGATTCCACAGCATAGAGCTCTATTGTCTATGGAGCCGGCGGAAAGGCGCGCGTCCGTGAGCGCGTACAGCCGTCTGAATTCCACAGAGTTTATCCGCGAGAATTCCGTAGTGTGAACCCGCCAAAATTCATCTTCTATTCTACTCCTATTCTGCCAGAGCAGAGTAGGGGTGGGTTCACACTGAGAAATAAGTGAGCAATTAGGTAGGGAATTGAAGAGGAATCCGCTCTTATTTCAGCTTGAAATCCCTAATGTAAAATATGTACTGAGCAATGTCCCATTGTGTTCAATAGGATTTCTGTTCTGTTGTTCACACTGCAAAATTTCCAGGCAGAATTTTCTGCTGCAGATCCTCTTTCCGCCTTAAGGCCCCTTTCACACTGAGCAAGAACGTCGGAATCCCGCCTCCGCTGCCGCCGCTCTCCACTCAACTAAATGACGTTCTTGCTCTGTGTGAACAGGGCTTAAGGGTATGTTCACACTGAGGAATAGGCCGCAGTAGGGTTTACTAGCTGGAGCCCTGCTGCAGTCAAGCAGAGGTTAACTGCAGCTAAAGAAAAAACAAACAAACAATCAACTCACCTGTGACCTGTTCTCAGCGCAGGCAGTGAGAACAGCCTAGCAGCAGAGCGTCTCATCGGAGAGGCTTGGAGATACTCGGCTGCTGGGAGAGCTTTGGGAGAATGGAAGAGGTGCCGGAAGTTCCCGAAGCCTCTGTCATTCTCCCGAAGCTCTTCCGGCAGCCGAGCATCTCCGTGCTTTTCCAGGAGAGCTTTGGGGACCTCCGGAGAAGGCAGTACGCGTAACACTGACTGCGCCGGAAATGGGACTGTTTTTTATATAGTGGTTGCCCCATACGATGGGGATGCGCCCATTTTTTAACTCCCCCACCGTATGGGGCAACCATACCCTGTGTATAAGATGACCCCTGACTTTCAGGGTTAAAAAGTCGTCCTATACGCCGAAAAATATGGTACATACAGCTATTAAACCGGCTAGCAGCACACTGTGTTTAGGTAGGCAGGCAGCTGGAGTGCACTGTGAGGAATAGGCTGCAGTGTATCTACTTGGTGAAAACCTCAGATATAGGGTATACAACTGTATACTGTACAATAACATCAGGGCCGTCTTAACAGCATTATGGGCCCCTGGGCAGATGTGCGAATTGGGCCCCACCCCCCGCGGCCGCCGTCATCAAAACCCCCCCATCTTTGCAACCCCGCCCCTAGCCAGTACAATTACGTACAATAAAAAATACAAATTATTGTTAACATAAACTTTAATTCACAACACAGTCTTTCAGCAGCGCAAAAACAAAAAATAACCGTGCGTGCATGCCGCACCAAACCAGACCAGGTTGGCTTCAAAGTATCTAAAAAACGCAATGGAGACAGCAATCTGCAGGGTTTATTGTCACACCAGTGCAACATGTCTCATATATACAGAGGGGCAACAACATGACTATTATATATGAGAACCATGTTGTCTCCCTGTATGTATACTGTATAATACAATATACAGGGAAACAACACGGCTTATATATACAGAGGGGCAAAACAACATGTCTAATATATATAGAGGGGCAACAACATGACTATTATATTATATATGAGAACCATGTTGTTTCCATGTATACAGAATACAGGGAAACAACATGGTTCATATATAATATAATAGTCATGTTGTTGCTCCTCTGTCTATATGAGACATGTTGTTTTGCCCTTCTCTATATATATGCCAGATAACAAGCAACAAATATTACCACCGCATACTGACTAACACCACCGCTGCTACTGACTAATCCACTGTACACAGATCACTATCACCTCATCCAGTCATATAGAGGTACCCAGCTCTACACAGGTTCTGTACACCATATACATTACAGTGCAGATACATCAAGTGACTCACATGGGACGTCTTCTCTGATCGGAGTTCTTCCCTTTTCATCTTCTTTTCCATTTGCCCTGTGCCGTTATGAGAACTTCTCTGAGCCACGAATCCACAGAATCTGCCAGACAGACATATTAGGCTCCACACTCTGTCACCATCCTCATCTCTCTACACACTGCACATCTGTATTGGCCCCTTATAGATAGCTCCCCCTGTATTACCCCCTTATAGATGGCTTCCCCCGTATTACCTCCTTATAGATGGCTTCCCCCTGTATCCCCCCCCCCTTATAGATGGCTCCCCCCTGTATCCCCCCCTTATAGATGGCTCCCCCTGTATTACCCCCTTATAGATGGCTCCCCCTGTATTACCCCCTTATAGATGGCTCCCCCCTGTATCCCCCCTTATAGATGGCTCCCCCTGTATTACCCCCTTATAGATGGCTCCCCCCTGTATCCCCCCCTTATAGATGGCTCCCCCTGTAACCCCCCTTATAGATGGCTCCCCCTGTATTACCCCCTTATAGATGGCTCCCCCTGTATCCCCCCCTTATAGATGGCTCCCCCTGTATCCCCCCTTATAGATGGCTCCCCCCTGTATTACCCCCTTATAGATGGCTCCCCCCTGTATCCCCTCCGTATAGATGGCTCCCCCCTGTATCCCCCCCTATAGATGGCTCCCCCTGTATTCCCCCCTTATAGATGGCTCCCCCTGTATCCCCCCCTTATAGATGGCTCCCCCTGTATTAACCCCTTATAGATGGCTCCCCCCTGTATCCCCCCCCGTATAGATGGCTCCCCCCTGTATCCCCCCCCTTATAGATGGCTCCCCCTGTATCCCCCCTTATAGAAAGCTCCCCCCTGTATCCCCCCCCTTATAGATGGCTCCCCCTGTATTACCCCCTTATAGATGGCTCCCCCCTGTACCCCCCCCTTATAGATGGCTCCCCCCTGTATCCCCCCCTTATAGATGGCTCCCCCCTGTATTACCCCCATATAGATGGCTCCCCCCTGTATCCCCCCTTATAGATGGCTCCCCCTGTATCCCCCCCTTATAGATGGCTCCCCCTGTATTACCCCCTTATAGATGGCTCCCCCCTGTATCCCCCCCCTTATAGATGGCTCCCCCTGTATCCCCCCTTATAGATGGCTCCCCCTGTATTACCCCCTTATAGATGGCTCCCCCTGTATTACCCCCTTATAGATGGCTCCCCCCTGTATCCCCCCCGTATAGATGGCTCCCCCCTGTATCCCCCCCCTTATAGATGACTCCCCCTGTATCCCCCCCTTATAGATGGCTCCCCCCTGTATCCCCACTTATAGATGGCTCCCTCTGTATTACCCCCTTATAGATGGCTCCCCCCTGTATCCCCCCCTTATAGATGGCTCCCCCTGTATCCCCCCCTTATAGATGGCTCCCCCCTGTATTACCCCCTTATAGATGGCTCCCCCCTGTATCCCCCCCCCGTATAGATGGCTCCCCCCTGTATCCCCCCCCCTTATAGATGGCTCCACCCTGTATCCCCCCCCTTATAGATGGCTCCCCCTGTATTACCCCCTTATAGATGGCTCCCCCCTGTATCCCCCCGTATAGATGGCTCCCCCCTGTATCCCCCCGTATAGATGGCTCCCCCGTATTCCCCCCTTATAGATGGCTCCCCCCTGTATCCCCCCATAGATGGCTCCCCCGTATTCCCCCCTTATAGATGGCTCCCCCCCTGTATCCCCCCCTCGTATAGATGGCTCCCCCCTGTATCCCCCCCTATAGATGGCTCCCCCCTGTATCCCCCCCTCGTATAGATGGCTCCCCCCTGTATCCCCCCCTATAGATTGCTCCCCCCTGTATCCCCCCCTCATATAGATGGTTCCCCCCTGTATCCCCCCTCATATAGATGGCTCCCCCCTGTATCCCCCCCCCTATAGATGGCTATCCCCTGTATCCCCCCCTCGTATAGATGGCTCCCCCCTGTATCCCCCCTATAGATGGCTCCCCCCTGTATCCCCCCTATAGATGGCTCCCCCTGTATCCCCCCCTATAGATGGCTCCCCCTGTATCCCCCTATAGATGGCTCCCCCATGTATCCCTCCTATAGATGGCTCCCCCCTGTATCCCCCCCTATAGATGGCTCCCCCTGTATCCCCCCTATAGATGGCTCCCCACTGTATCCCCCCTATAGATGGCTCCCCCCTGTATCCCCCTATAGATGGCTCCCCCCTGTATCCCCCCCTATAGATGGCTCCACCGTATTCCCCCCTTATAGATGGCTCCCCCGTATTCCCCCCTTATAGATGGCTCCCCCCTGCACAGCAGATAAAAAAACAAACACCCAACTCACCTACCAGCGCTCCCCCGTCGCTGCTTCCTCACCTCATCTGCCCCCGGCTGATGCGTCGCTCCCCGGGGGATTCTCCGGGAGCGCACACATCCGGAAGCTCAGTGTGCGCCCAGGCCGGGACTTCCGGTACAGGAAGCCCCAGCGACGCGCACTGAGGTTCCTGATGCGTGCGCTCCCTGAGAATCCCCCGGGGAGCGACGCATCAGCCGGGGCCGGATTTCCTCTTGCGACCGCAAGCAAGAAAGTGCTTGCGGTCGCAAGAGAAGGGGAAGGGGGGTGCGCAGGGCCGTCTTACCCATTGGGCATGGGAGGCGGCTGCCCGGGGACCCTTGCGTCCTAGGGGGCCCCTGCCCGCTGCCCTGAATAACATTAACCATTGGAATGCCTGTTACCTGAAGGCATTTCTAAATATTAATATATAGTGTATAAGGCTTTATACTGAGAGTGTGCCAAAAAAACATAATCATTTTCTAAGGACTGGTCGCTCAGACAGATAAGATGGCGGACACGGACAGTGGACCCTAAGCTGAATCCCGCCCACTTTTCCTTCCTACTTGCCTCAATCTGTCCTAGGTGACAGCGAGCAACTGGGCGGCAGCCCCTGCACCAGCTAGGTGGAACAAAAAACAAGACAAACAAACACAATAAAGAAGAGTCAACAGTCTGGGTCACAACAATCGGGTAGCGCAGTACAAACCACGATCCAATAAGCAAGGTCAATAAACAGGCAATATGGTCGGGGCAGGCAGCCAGCAGGGATGGTCAGAATACAAGGCAGAATGGTCAGAATAAATAGAGAATAACAGAGGCAGAGACAAGCTCAATAACTGGCACTGGAATGAGACTCAGCTGAACAATTGTAAGGAACAAGGAGACAGTCCCAGTCCCTATTGGACAAGTCTCCTGGTTCCAAACAAAATCACCTGTAGCCAGAACTGGCAGCAGAGTAAGGGCCCTTTTACACGTAAAGATTATCTGACAGATTATCTGCCAAAGATTTGAAGCCAAAGCCATGAATGGACTATAAACAGAGAGCAGGTAATAAAGCAAAGCCTGAGATTTCTCCTCTTTTCAAATCCATTCCTGGTTTTGGCTTCAAATCTTTGGCAGATAATCTGTCAGATAATCTTTCTGTGTAAAAGGGCCCTAACTCCTTGATAGCCAGAGCACATTGCGTGGGGCTGAACATCCTGATGAAACAGGCCAGTGTTCAGACAGGGTTCAGGTTAATGCACAAGACATACAAAACCACTGAATATTAGCATCGTCTCGGCAGCACAGCATGAGCCGAGGGGTGCACAGAGTTTAGCACAGGCACATTCATGACACATTTGGTACTACTTTATTGCATTCTGTGCGTAACATTAACCATTGGAACACCTGTTGCCTGAAGGCATTTCTCAAAAATCATATATAGGGTATACGGCTGTATACTGTGAGTGTGCTAAAAAAATATAATTATTTTGTACTACTTTTTTGAGTTCTGTGTGTAACATTAACCATTGGAATGCCTGTTGCCTGAAGGCATTTCTAAAAAAATAATATATAGGGTATATGGCTGTATACTGAGAGTGTGCTAAAAAAATTATAATTTGGTAGTACTGTTTTGTGCCTAACATTACCATTGGAACGCCTGTTGCCTGAAGGCATTTCTCAAAAATCTTATATAGGGTATACAGCTGTATGCAGAGAGTGTGCTAAAAAAATTTAATTATTTGGTGTAATTGGTAGAAATATTGCAGAACATGATGGAAATATTCCCACCTACCATCATTGGCGGCAGAGAGAAGAGTTCCTCCCAGAGTCTGACAACATCCATCAGGTCCACAGCCACCAGGGGAACACTCTCCAAAGTGTGGGACACGTTCATGGTACACTCTTGCAAAACTTCCATCACTGCAAGGCCTACTATAAGCAGGAGGGACAAGTATCGCGGATGTTGCGGGAGTACCTTGCCAATCGCAACCCTGTCCTCCTCGATCCCTTGGCTCCCTACACCTATTGGGTGTCCAAGTTGGACACATGGCTGGAGGTGCTGGCCTGCCCTGCCACCCGCGTTGTGTCAGAGAGAGTGTTAAGCACAGCCATGGGCATCATCACAGACAAGCGCAGCCACCTGTCAACTGATAGTGCTGATCGGCTGATGCTCATATAAATAAACAGTCACTGGATTGACCCAGACTTTGCTTCTCCACCGAAGGAAAGCAGCCAATAGTGAAATGCCATGTGTCTGCTCCAGCTCATTTCCTCCTCCTCTTCCTTCTTATCCACCATATAAATGAGGCATTTGAAAAAAACAGCATTAAGGCTCACTTAACCCTTTAAGGACGGGGCCAATTTTCATTATTGCGTTTTCGTTTTTTCCTCCTTGTGTTTAAAAGGCCATAGCACTTGCATTTTTCCACCTAGAAACCCACATGAGCCCTTATTTTTTCAGTCACTAATTGTACTTTGCAATGACAGGCTGAATTTTTGTATAAAGTCTACTGCGGAACCAGAAAAATATTCAAAGTGTGGTGAAATTGAACAAAAAAAACGCATTTCTTTTATTTGGGGGGACTGTGTTTTTACGCCATTCACCCTGGGGTAAAACTGACTTGTTATGCATGTTCCTCAAGTCGTTACGATTAAAATGATATATTACATGTATAACTTTTCTTTTATCTGATGGCCGTTTATTTATTTATTTACTTTTATTTAAAACCTGGGAAAAGGGGCGTGATTCAGACTTATTGGGGGAGGTGTTTTTTTACTTATAAGAACAATTTTTTTTTTTACACATATACTAGAAGCCCCCCTGGGGGACTTCTAGTATATACACTTTGATCTCTCATTGAGATCTTTGCTGTATACTTATACAGCAAAGATCAATGAGATCGGCACTCGTTTGCTTTCAGCTGCTGCAGCCGAAAACAAACGAGTGACGAGCCGGGGACGGCGCCATCTTGGAGAGGTCCCCGGCCGGCAGCAGGTATGGAGATCACTCCTCCGGGACAACGTATATCATAGTATATGACAGATATGCATCACAGAGGTGCCTGGCCTCGGGGAAGTGAACCTCATCTCTAAAACCCAGTGCATCAATAACCTCCAACCTGCTGTTTTAAATTTTTTACATCCAAATTCCAACAACTTCTATAAAACATCTGTGAGGTTATACACAATAAGGTTCCAGTAAAATACCCGAATAAAAAGAAGGCCACAAAATACACAGGACAGTCCTTTAATTCTATGGCCTGTGCCTGTGAGTCAGTTAGTGCACGGTGGCCAAACATATGGTATTTCTAAAAACTGTAGATTTAGGGAAATAATATTGAATTTAATTATTTTCTATTAACACATTCTGTGTGTCAGGAAAAATTACTTAAAATTTTAAATTTGTAAAAAAAAAAAAATGACATTTTTTAATTTAACCTCCAGTTAGCTTTGATTCCTGTGAACCACCTAAAGGGTTAACAAAGTTCCTAAATCCTATTGTGAAATCTTTTGGGCAGCAGTTTTCAAAATGGGGTCATTTATGAAAGTTTTTAGCATTCAGAACACGATAGAAAAATGAAAGTACTAGAGCTCTTAGAAGGGGAGGAGGAAAAAAATTAAAAAGCAAAAACGGAAATAATTTTGGGCTTGGTCCTCAAAGGGTTAATGGTCTTCTATTACACATATTTGTATGTAATAGTCTGAATTATACTTTTATGTATCCTCTGTATTGTAGGATTAGGATGCATTAGGATTTGCTTTTTCTGGAGGTGCTTTGGCTACTATAGCTTGAATTTTTTCTCCTTTGTCCTTCATTGTTCTATTTGCCAGACTGTGATGTTAGTAAATTTCTGTGTTGTAATATTTACAAAACTTCAATAAAAAATTTTAAACATAAAAAACGTTATGGACGATTTGAACTTCTACTGCCTCTAATGTCTGAAAATTTTTTGGAATGTTTATTAAATTATGATAACATGAAGTAGACATATTGTAAATGTAAATTATTAACTAATGTATGTGGCATGACTATCTTACTAGCAGTAAATTCCAAAGTTAGAAAAATACAAATGTTTCCAAATTTTTTACAAAGTTCTGGAGTTTTACCACACAAAAAAGCTAAATGTATTGACTAAAATGAACCACTAACAATCTCGGAAACATCTGGATAGGTTAAAGCATCACAAAGTTATTAGCATATAAAGTGAGACAGATCAGATTTTAAAAAAGGGCCTCAGTCATTCAGTGATGTACAGACCTTGTTAACCCCATAGTTAAAGGGCTAAAGTAATTCATAGGCTCATATGACAAACTAATGCTGCGTTTACACAGACAGAATTATCTGACAGATTTTTTAAGCCAAACCAGGGAATGGATTAGAAAAGAGGAGAAATCTCAGTCTTTCCTTTATAACCTGTTCTCTGTTTATAGTCTGTTTCTGGTTTTGGCTTCCAAGATCTGTCAGATAAATCTGTCTGTGTAAACGCAGCATTAGTTTGTCATATGAGCCTATGAATTACTTTAGCCCTTTAACTATGGAAAAATTACTTAAAATTTTAAATTTGTAAAAAAAAAAAAATGACATTTTTTAATTTAACCTCCAGTTAGCTTTGATTCCTGTGAACCACCTAAAGGGTTAACAAAGTTCCTAAATCCTATTGTGAAATCTTTTGGGCAGCAGTTTTCAAAATGGGGTCATTTATGAAAGTTTTTAGCATTCAGAACACGATAGAAAAATGAAAGTACTAGAGCTCTTAGAAGGGGAGGAGGAAAAAAATTAAAAAGCAAAAACGGAAATAATTTTGGGCTTGGTCCTCAAAGGGTTAATGGTCTTCTATTACACATATTTGTATGTAATAGTCTGAATTATACTTTTATGTATCCTCTGTATTGTAGGATTAGGATGCATTAGGATTTGCTTTTTCTGGAGGTGCTTTGGCTACTATAGCTTGCTATGATCAATCAGCAAGAAATCACCTTGGCAACCACCCTTTTCCTCGGCACACTGTTCATATAGGCTTTTTAACCTGACAATCAGGAGAGGAAGTGCCAGACCTAGGCGTGAAACGATCATAGCCTGTTGTTTTGTTTGCACCCACGACTATGTAAGCAAAATAAAAGATTCACTCTAAATTGGATGTGTGCCGTGGCATTTCTGTTCTCCTTTGAACTTATTGTTGATCAACATGTTGACTCTATGTTAATTAATAGTATTGAGCGAGTACTAAAATACTCGGGTGCTCTTTACTCGAGACGAGTATTTCCCGATACTCGGGTGCTCGTTTCGAGTAACGAACCCCATTGAAGTCAATGGGAAACTCAAGCATTTTTGCAGGGGACCCAAGTTTGGCAGAGGGAAGGTTGCTTGAAAACCTGTCAACCACAGAAAATGATGGAAACACCACAGAAATGGACAGGAAACATCAGGGGCAGCATGTAGGGAATCAGTAAAACAGGGATCGGCATTACCGGGGTTAGCGATCCTCTGCAATAACGCTGATCCCTGTATTGGTTAATATATTTCATTATTAAATCAAAGTTTCGTTCTAAAAAAGTTATTTTCGTTGTTCAATAGCTTAATCAAAATGAATCCATACTTGTGCAATTAAATATACTGTTGATAAAAAAATAAATATATTAATAAATGTGTGTATATATATATATATATATATATATATATATATATATATATATATAATTAATTATTTATTTATTTATTTACAGTATATTTGTAACGCCTGGAGTAGTGGATCAACTGGACCGTCACTAGCGATAGCACTAACCTCACCAGGGAGCGGAGTCTGGCTCTTTCACCAGAGCCCGCCGCAAGGCGGGATGGACTTGCTGCGGCAGGCGACCCCCAGGTCGCTACCCCTGGCTTGGTTGCTAGTGACAGCAGGCGAGGCGTGGCAGGAGCAGTAGGCAGGAGATAGTGCAGGCAGAGGACTGTAGACGTGATCGCAGGTGGCGGACAGGACTCAGGAACAATGGGAAGGCAGGTGGCAAGGACTAGGGACAAGGACTGAAGACAGGAACAAGGGACAAGGACTAAGGTCAGGAACAACAGGGAGCTGGGCCAAACGCTATGGGAAGCATGTAGAGGCTCCAACACCTGGGAGGGGGCAGGGCTGGAACTTATAGGAGAGTGTGATGTGCAACAACCAATTAGGGGCAGAACTGGCCCTTTAAATCTGAGACAGCCGGCGCGCGCGCGCCCTAGGAGGCCGGCACAGTGAGAGACAGGAGCGGAGGAAGGTGAGGCGCCCCCAGGGGCTGAACTAGCAGCAGCGCCGGGTCCCTGCACAAGGACCCCGGCGGCTGCATGGGGCAGGAGGAGGTTGCGGCGGCGGCCCGGAACACGGGACGCCGCCGCGGCCGTGACAATATTTAATTGCAAAAGTATGGATTCGTTTTAATTAAACTATTGAACAACGAAAATAACTTTTTTAGAACAAAAATGTGTTTTATTAATTAATTATATTAACTATTACAGGAAGCTCTATTAATGCCGGTAATTCATATTCCCGGTAAAACAGCTCATGGTAATAATTAATACTTTACTTTAATTAAAACATCAAATGTTTCTTCTAATTATGCTATCACAATAGCATTATTAGAAGAAACATTTTGATTCATATGTGCGCTCAGCTGATTGGCAGAGCGCACATATAATCCGACGAATAGGCAACATTGGACATAGGAGGATGAGTATAAAGCTCTCCCCACCCCCTCCCCTGCACTGAACCCATCCCAGCAAGAAAGGGGGGGGTCACTTAACCCCTTCCTTTCTGGTATGGGTGCAGTCTGACATCAATCTGGCCCCCAAGGGGTTAGGGGGGATGCAATGCATCCTCCCTTAACCCCTTGGGTGCCAGATTGTAAGCAGCGATCTGTAAAGATGCTGCATACTGTAAAGTGCACAAGACTGCTCACACTCACAATGATGGGTGTTGTGCTCCTGTTTGTGTGTTTTTTGTGTGTTTCTCCCTTTTTGTTTTTCAGATATTGGTATCCTGGGGATTACGTCGGATTTGCTGGACTACGTCGATGACCAGCGGTTGTTTGGATTTTTTTTTTAAATAAAATGGTCAATTCACTTGTGGCTTGTCTTTATTTCTTTACTTTATAGACTTAATAGTGGAAGCCGTCTAATAGCCGGAATCCATTACTAAGTCGGGACTTAGTGTTAGCCATTATAAAATGGCTACCACTAACCCCCCCATTATTACCCCAGTACCCAATGCCACCAGGGGTACTGGGAAGAGCCGGGTGCCAGTGGTCCCGGAGCGTCAAAATTGGCGCTCCTGGACTGGGCGGCAGCAGGCTGGTAATATTTAGGCTGGGGAGGGCCTAAACCAATGGCCCTTCCCACCGTGTTGTTACTAGGCTGCTGTTGCTTGGTTTTTAACCCAGCTGGTCATAAAAATTTGAAAAAAACCTGTAGGGCTATTGGTTTTGGCCCTCCCCAGCCTAATATTACCAGCCTGCTGCTGCCCAGTTCAGGAGCACCAATTTTGACGCTCCGGGACCACTGGCACCTGGCTCTTCCCAGTACCCCTGGTGGCATTGGGTACTGGGATAATAATGGGGGGGTCAGTGTTAGCCATTTTACACCGGCTAACACTAAGCCCCGACTTAGTAATGGATTCCGGCTATTAGACGGCTTCCACTACTAAGTCTATAAAGTAAAGAATAAAGAGAAGACACAAGTGAAAATTTTTTTTTATTTAAATAAAACACCCCCACACCCCTCATTGACCATTTTATTTAAAAAAAAAAAAAAATCAAAACAACCGCTGGTCATCGACGTAGTCTAGCGAATCCAACGTAATCCACAGGATACCAATATCTAAAAAAAAAAAAAAAGGGAGAAACACACAAAAAACACACAAACAGGAGCACAACACACATCATTTTGAGCGGTGTTGTGCACCTTACAGTATGCAGCATCTTTACAGATCGCTGCTTACAGTCTGGCCCCCAAGGGGTTAAGGAAGGATATATTGCATCCCCCTTAACCCCTTGGGGGCCATACTGATGTCAGACTGCACCAATACCAGCAAGGAAGGGGTTAAGTGACCCCCCCTTGCTGGGATGGGTGCAGTGCAGGGGAGGGGGTGGGGAGAGCTTTATACTCACCCTCCGATGTCTGATGTTGCCTCTTCGCCGGTCCGCGGCACAATGAAGTCACTCAAATTGAGTTAAAGATAGCCGTAAAACAGGCAGAAAGAGACTTGTGGGAACATATGCTGTTATTATTTTACTATGATTTATTATTTTCCTTATCAATATATGATCAGCACTGCAACTGAGTGTCATTACCTGATCAGATTTTTATCTGGATATAAGCAATGACCAAAAAATTTCCAGTGACTAAAACTGAATTTTCATTAAAGGAGAAGTCTGGCCATTTTTATTTTGGGGCAGCCGGCAGGGGCAGGGGGGATTTACTACAGGATGCTAACTTACCTCTCCTTGGGATTCCCGCCAGAAGGCATTTTCCCCCCTGAGTCCTGATGATGTCACAACAAAGGGAAAAATGACTTCCCGGCTGATGGATTGCCCGCACAGCCAGTCAGTGACTGCAGCGGCGTCCCGCCCCAGTCTTGATTGGCTGAACGGGCAGTCAATCATACGGGTTGTGACACCGGCTGGGAGCAGATCCCGGGCTGGAGCAGCGATCTGACGCTGGAGGGACATGCTTTTTATGTTCCCCCGCCCCTGTCTTAAAAAAAAAAAAAAAAAGTCTCCTTGTTGGACTTCTTTAAACTAGGGGGTTAAACAGACAAGATTTGCATTCTCTCTGATCCTGGCAGTTGCAGAAGGAGTGGGGCTGAGTATTACATCCCAATTCCTGCCTCTTATCTCCATGAAGAAAATATATGTCATGGAAAAAGTAAAGACAGCCATCCATTATGTACATTTTCATCATCAGTGGCTGTGGTGGGAAAGAACAGTGATTGGCTAAGCGGGCTGCCAGTTAGATGGAAACCAAAGAATCAGACAGGATCACACTAGAGGAACAGAGGCAGGTAAGCACAGTGTTTTTTATTTTTACCGTCAACAGTGCGTCAATAACCGCTTCTCCCTTCTACATGCCATATAGAGTATTGTATTGTGTAAATCATCAGCCCAGCATAGTGCCAGCCTTCTTAGTCCTGTGTACTTTCTCCAGCACTATGTTGTATGAAAAGTTGTTACTATTAAGCCGTAATAAATGCCCCCTACGATAGATGATAAACGTCTCCCTATGTGTACCTGAATAACAAAAGATGTATTGAAAATGTATGTATAAACTAACCGTATTGTGCAACCTGACACTATTCAGTTATATAACAGAAAGCAAAAAAAAGTGTGTTATAAATGAATATTCCTTCTTGGAAGCAGACAGCATTAGGGAGTTCTTCCTTAGATGACCACCAGGACTGGGCTCTTCAAAGAGACAACACTGTACGGATACTTAAGAAAAAAATACATTAGTTAAAGACATATACGGCATATAGAGTACTAAACAATTTATATTTATTTTTGTACCTTTTTAACCCCTTCATGACCGAGGTCATTGGTGCCCGGATGTCCAGGTCAAATTTTTCCATCTACAGGGCTGGTTAAGGTGTAGTTTTTTTTCTCTAGTTTTTATCAATATCATATTGGTGTAAGAGAAAAAATTGGATTGCTTGTTATAAATTTTTTCCTGATATAAAATTTTAAAAAATCAGCAATCCTGGTGTTTTTTCCTTTTTTCCCTCGTTTACGCAGCTAACTGCGTGGGAACAATAATGTTATACTTTAATAGATCGGACAATTCCGTACCCTACGATATGTAATATGTTTATTTTTTCCCTCTTTTTTTACATACTTTTATTTTTATAATGGGCATGGAGGTATTTTATACTTTTATTGTGGGGAGGGTTATAAGGGTTTTTTTTTAAACTTGCATACTTAATTACATATACTGATCTATGCTATTCCATAGCATAGCATAGATCAGTGTTATCGGCATAGAGCCTGCATGAGAGAAGACTCTATACACAGAACGCCAATCCTATAGGACGGAGGTAAGTGGCTTACCCCCACCTGTCGGTACAAGCGATCGGACCCCTGAAGCCATGCCCGGGGGTGTTTGTCCTGTCATTGACTACCTTAAACACCGCAATCACTATAGATCGCATCGTTTAAGGGGTTAATGACAGGCAGCTGTGGGCATTTGGCCCTTTGGCCATTTATTTTTATAACAAAAACACTTTAATTCCTTAATAAATCTTTATGGCAGTTACTACTACTTGTACTTGATATTATATGATATTACTTGGTTATTAGAAGCTGACGGTGAACCAGTGCTGCCTGCCATGGCTCTTCTACCTGCACCTAATTCTTGTACGTAGCCTGCGGGCCACTACCATCCTCATCTGTGATTAAGCCGCGTGAGACACCAGAAAATGTGGCATTTCTTATCTCCCACTAGACATCAGGTGGACATCTTCGAATTGGTACTGCATTATATAAGATGCTCAGCACTGTGTATAGGACTTTGGTACCTTCCATGATTGCACTGTTTTGGATACATTTTTATGGTACTGTTTATACTTTGATGGTCCTGTCCAATGGTTGGTTTCCTCTCTTCCCTCATTCTAGAACACGGTAAGGTCTCTGTGCGAGTTTTATAAAGCTTTCCCAAAATAAGGCCCTATGGAGCATGAAGCTGAGCCGTGGACTCCCATAGACCTCCCATCATCATGTATTAATATGATACGGGAGAGCCGAAAGTTACAGGAAGGAATAGAGTGGATGAAATGGGAGCTGCCCTTCTTTCCCATAATTTCCAAAAAGTGTATTCTGCATAAGTTTTAGATCATGGGTCTCCAAACCGTGGCCCTCCAGCTGTTGCAATACTACATTTCCCATCATGCCTGGACTGCCAAATCCGAAGCTTTAACTGTCCGGGCATGATGGGAATTGTGTATTTTCAACAGCTGGAGGGCCGCAGTTTGGAGGCCCATGTTTTAGACCCAACTTTAGATGGATAAATGTATTTTCTACAAGGGAACCACCCTGGTTGTTCAAATTTTCCACTTTACCACTTAGCCTACAAATGCCTTTTCAGCACGCACAATTCCTACATATTATAATGTATATAACTGGGTCATTTTAAGATGGTAACCATACCTCTCTCCTCTGCGCAGAAGTTCAAATGCTTCATTGATCTTCTCAAGTGGTAACCTGTGCGTTATCAGCCCATCAAAGTCAAATTTCTTATTCATATAATCCGACACAAGTTTTGGGACATCATCTTTAGTCTTCCATCCTGTCCCAAAAATTATAGGTATTATTTACTGTAGTATTGCTATTGGATACATGTCCCTTTTATCTTGGTGTGAGCCATTGTGAATATAAATAAGAGATAAGGATGTTATGGATTCTTGGTAGTTTTAGGTGACTGAAGTGTAAGGCTATGTTCACACAGTGTATTTTTTGAGACAGAAATGGCCGTTTTTGTCTATTAAAACAACATCCGTTCTTGCCTTAAAATAATGCACTGCATCAAACTCTATGGGAACAATGGCCGTTGTTCATGCACTGTATTGAACAACGCTCATTGTTCCCCTATGACCACACAAATAATTGACTTGTCAATTATTTGTGGCTGCTAATGTAGGAACGTTGTTCTCGCTCTGTCCACACAATGTATGGCTGTTCTGACAGCATGGACTTTAATGGTTAATTGGAATGCAGGCGCAACCAAATGTGCCTGCAATCCAAATAAAATGATGTTAATGGTAATATCGGCCGCAGGAACATGTCAAACAGTGGTCATTGTTTATAAACAGTAAGAACATTTTGGGGACTTTTTGTAACAAAAAGAGAATGACAGATACAAACTGATAGCAAATGTTTTTCTGGGGGAAAACTTGATGTGATATTTTGGTCATTGTAAGGTTCAGTTGTTCCCAATTCACAGTGATCATACGCATAGTATAAACTCAAGCCTGGCGGCCGCGTACAGGTACTGACGTCAGTTTTGTACGGCTGCTACTCATTGAATAGCGGACGTACAAGCCTGACAAGTCCGCACACTCCATTTTCAGCTGTGGTGAATTGGGATGCGGGCACACACAGATGCACCTGCATCCCAATTCAGCACAAAGAAAGATCCGGCCGGGATGATCTTCACAAACACTGGCCATTCTGTAACCCGGCCGGGTCCACAAACCCCCTCAAGCTCCTAAACAATCTGGCTAGTGAATGCGATAAAATAACAATTCCTTCAAACCCTTTAATTTCTTTTTTTTTTTTTTTTTTAATAAAAAGTCAGTGGGGGAGCTTTATCAAACATGGTGTAAAGTGAAACAGGCTCAGTTGCCCCTAGCAACCAATCAGATTCCACCTTTCATTCCTCACAGACTCTTTGGAAAATGAAAGGTGAAATCTGATTGGTTTCTAGGGGCAACTGAGCCAGTTTCTCTTTACACCATGTTTGATAAATCTCCCCCAGTGTTCACATTACACCAGAAATGCCATAGTTACTGGCGTCTTTACTGCAATATAAACAGGGGCAACAATTAAATGTAGTTTTTAGCAGGGGGCCCAAGGTAACTTTTTGAAGAGGGACCCATGAGTCATTAGCTGCACGCCTGATGCAATGCAAGCATCTACAACTAGCTGATGAGATGAAATGTCCATAACAGTGGAGGACTGACGGCATTTTTATCAGGAGGGAGACCTCTGGTGGACAAAAACATAGATGTGATTTGAAAGCATAAAAATACATATTTTTCAATGCAAATGTACGAGAACATTGCTTAATTTCATTAAAGGGGTATACCAAGATAAATTAACTTGTCCCGTATCGCCCCCACCCCACCCCCGTGATCTCTTACTTGTCCCCTATCTAGGGGACAAGTTAATTTTTCTTGACATACCCCTTTAAGCCAATTGAAAATGTAAAAAAAAAAAGTAGTTTTAAAAGCCATTGGCCTAAAATAGGTCATTTTTTAAAAAGTTAATAGAAATTATCTAAGTGTATAATCTTCTTTACTGTTGAACTGGAAATCAAACATCAGTGATACAAACTTATGTCTGAATGATTGCCCTGCACTCTGTTGCAAAAAACAATCTTCACCAAAGATAAAGCTTTTATATACAATTAATATGACAATGCGTTACCTCCATAAAGAGCTCCGGTCAGGACACGTCCAGTTAGTAATAGCAATGGATCAAATGTCATGGTAGCGCCAGAAGAAGCTACGCCTACAATCACAGCTTTTCCACAGCCAAAGTGACTGGATAAAAGAGCAGACGTCTAACGGAAAAACACAAAATAAAAACATTGTTCAACTAAAAAAAAAAAAAAAAAAGAATGATGTCTAGACAGAGCCACAAATGTTTCTGAGAGGTAACATAGCTGAGCTCAACAAAACTTAAGAGATGTCTATATGTTTTGAACCAGGAGTGGATTGGCCCCCTCAAACCGATCCATTATACTTACCGCATGGACCCTCTTCTGTGTCCCAGTGTGGTCCCTGGTTCAGCTATTGCTTCAGGCTACCTGAAGCAGCCTGAAGCAATTGAGTGTAGATTCCATGGATCAAGGCAATAAATACTGTAGGTACTGTACTGCATTGATCATGGTATTGCTCATAGGAGTGCCCTAGGGGACTGTAAAAGTCCAGGGACACAGCTAAAGGCTGATAGGCCCCGGTGAAAAATTTTAGCTTGGGCCTCCCCCTATCCCCCCTATCCCATCGGATGAGGCACAGATAGAGGCCAAAAAAAATGTTATATCCAATTACTCTAAGGTGATGCCTCCTAATGTGCCACCCAGTGACATACCTACCATGGAGGCAAACTAGGCAGCTGCTATGGGGCCATGTGACTCTCTGGCAGACTTTGACTTGCCTCCATGGTACTAGTAGCCACTAGGACTACATCTCCCAGCATGATGTGTGTGGTAATATACAGGACTACATCTCACAGCATGGTGTGTGGTAATATACAGGACTACATCTCACAGCATGGTGTGTGGTAATATGCAGGACTACATCTCACAGCATGGTGTGTGGTAATATACAGGACTGCATCTCTGGTTTCTTAGTTGTTGCAACCGAGAGCAATAGATTGCCGAGACGGGATCAGCGCCATTACGGCGCAGACCCCCCGGCCCATGGAGATGTGGGGATCGCTCCTCCGCGATTGGGCCCCCCCCCCATAGAGCACCAGGGATGCGGAAAAGAAGCCTGCTAATTGCCGCGGTCCTGGGCTGCCGTGCAGCCCCCCCTATGAACGCCCTTAATGATGCCGGGGTGTACATTTATGCATGAAAGACTGTTTTCTATTGTCTTTTGTATATTCATTATTTAATGGCCTATTTGCCATTAAATGGGGGCCATCCACTAAATTTCAACAGTGTGTAAGCAGAGCCTTTCTGTGTTTTCAAGCCACGCCTGGTTTTGGTTGAAAAATACTGACTGAAATACTGAGCAAAAATACTGTGTGTGACCATAGCCGTAGGGTAGAAACAAACATGCCCTATCCGCAGCGGATTTCACTCTGTGAGTTCACAGAGAAATCTGCTGTGGATGCCTATACTGTCAGCAAGGTTTGTCATCCCAGTACAATTATGTAAATGCACAGCCACACCGCATTCACTGATTGGCTGTGTAGGACCTACGGGAGCCAGGAGCCTTAGATGCAGCCAGAGAGCAGACCAGGTAAAAGTATGGTTCGGGCGGCGGTGGGTTAAGGGGGGCGGCATTTACATACTTGCAGCGCAATGACAATCCCGCAGAGAGCATGGAATCTTATTGAGACTGACAGTAAAGGTATCCACAGGGGATTATATATATTGCAGACACAAAGAAGTAAGTAAGTTAAATAAAACAGACCCAGAATATTTTGCTATTTTATGTACAGTATAATAGTATAATGTTTTTGTCATCAATGTACCATGATTCCAGTGTTTCCAATGACCTCAAAGGCATAGTCCACTCCGCCATCAGTCTTCTCTGCCAACACTTCATGGATAGGACGGTCATAATCTTTCGGGTTGATACATTCAGTGGCTCCAAACTCTTTGGCCTTTGCAAATTTGTCGCTATTTATATCAACTGCGATAATCTTGGAAGCTCCTGCTACTTTACATCCAATAATGACCGACAAGCCAACTCCTCCCAAACCAAAAACTACACAGGAAGAGCCGGGTTTCACCTGTACAAGGTAAAAGAATATAACAGCTGCTGTAAACAATGTTGTGTGGTGTAGCTGTGTCATATTATTACTTCATGATACCATTCTTTTCATCAAATCATCAGAATGCAAATAGTAGGCACACAAAAGACGTCTGTTGAGAAGTTATAAATCTGTATATTATTCTTTTTTCCCCTAAATTGTTTGTTTAGAACTAAAATACAACTAGAACCTACTATGGTGCCCCACTGTTAAGTGCCTTATACACCTGTTGTAAAGTTCTCACTCCAGGTTAATTGGTGATGAAGGTATTTTTACAGTTTTGCCACTAGATGTCAGTATTCTTTATATACCGCTGTTTGCACAGCTGAAGTTAGGAAAGGGTCACCATTACTGTTGCACCATGTGTTCAGTGCTAGCCTTGAGGAGCTGCTTTCTCTTCTCCACCTTTCCCTGCTCTCCACACACACAACCCAGTAGGAGCAGTTAGTTGGCTTTGTGTGGAAGGAAGTTAGTTCAATTCAGTGGAGTCTAGTATGTGACATGTGTGTACAGAAGAAGCTACAGACAACCAGTTCTTTCAGTATTCCTACTATATCTACTATGCAGTGCTAAATACTAAAAAGAGAGAAGAGTCTAGTAACACTCTGACCCATGCCGTGAACCATTCTAAAAAGTGCAGGCCAGTATCCTGATACACAAGAGAAACTAGCCTAGATAGGACAAAGCTACCAAGGAAGGTCTACGTATCCTATCTCGCAGTGCAGGTAACTGGGACACCCCCAGAAACTTAGCTTTACCCTGATAACCACGACTTGGGTTTGTATTACCCTATTAGGACGGGTCAGACCAAAATCTATACACGGGTACAAGTAACTTCTTGCTCTTCAAGTATTCTCTTATGTTTCGGCAGAGTACATTGCTACATTGGGTTGAGATTCCCTCAACAAACTCTTCTCCTCTACTTTCACCTCTTCAAGCACCGCTACAACTACCTCTCTTCTCTTCTACTGTTCAAGCACCTCTTCAAGCACAACAGAGTTAACCACTAAAGTCTGAGAGAAGATTTATCTATTCTGCCAAAGTGTATTGTACTATTGAGAGACTGCACAGTAAAAGCTATTCTATTTTTAAAATCACTGGGACTCCGTCATCCTTATACGCACCAGCATCCATACACACTAGGCACACACCTTGGGTTATTTTTCCCCTTTCTGTGGGTGGCGGTACCGATAGTCCGGGTGGGTCACTTGCCACTCAGGACTACCGTGACAAGAGCCCAAGGGACCCATCACAACCCGGCAGGTCACCGACCATTTGGGGTTTGCAGCCAGCCACAACACAAAGCAGGTATCTTCATCACACCTGTGTGCTGGACTAGCACTAGCATCATGACAATACCATCTCTGGCTAAGCTGACAAAACAACACCTATACCTCTACCTCACCACACCTACCTTAGCAACATTGACAGCAGAGCCATATCCAGTGCCGAATGCACATCCAATGAGGCAGACCTTATCCAGCGGTGCATCCTTGTCTATTTTAGCTACAGCGATATCAGGAACCACTGTGTACTCAGTAAACGTACTGGTGCAGATGAAGTTGTGAATAGGTTTCCCTTTGCAGGTAAATCTAGTAGTGTTGTCCAGTAGCACTCCATTATATTTCCCAATGCTGTTTAACAAATAAAAGGAAATTGTTTACTGTGTATTATTACCTCCTACAGTATATTCTGCTGGTCACTATAACATCTCTAACCACTATATCCCAAGGACAGGACTGTCTGGGACATATCGGTTAATGACCTAACCTAAAAATAATCAACCTCTATTGTAGATCTACAGTCATGGCCAAAAGTTTTGAGAATGACACAAATATTATATTTTCACATGATCTGCTGCCCTCTGGTTTTTATGTGTGTTTGTCAGATGTTTTTTATCACATACAGAAATATAATTGCAATCATATTATGAGTAACAAAAGCTTATACTGACAGTTAGAATGAGTTAATGCAGCAAGTCAATATTTGCAGTGTTGACGCTTCTTCTTCCGGACCTCTGCAATTCTCCCTGGCTGCTCTCAATCAACTTCTGGACCAAATCCTGACTGATAGCCATTCATTCTTGCACAATCAGTGCTTGCATTTTGTCAGAATTTGTTGGTTTTTGTTTGTCCATCCGTCTCTTGATGATTGACCACAAGTTCTCAATGGGATTAAGATCTGGGGAGTTTCCAGACCATGGACCCAAAATCTCTATGTTTTGTTCCCTGAGCCATTTAGTTATCACCTTTGCTTTATGGCAAGGTGCTCCATCATGCTGGAAAAGGCATTGTTGATCGCCAAACTGCTCTTGGACTGTTGGGAGAAGTTGCTCTTGGAGGACATTCTGGTACCATTCTTTATTCATGACTGTGTTTTTAGGCAAGACTGTGAGAGAGCCGATTCCCTTGGCTGAGAAGCAACCCCACACATGAATGGTTTCAGGATGCTTTACAGTTGGCATGAGACAAGACTGGTGGTAGCACTCACCTCGTCTTCTCCGAATAAGCTGTTTTCCAGATGTCCCAAACAATCGGAAAGGGGATTTATCAGAGAAAATGACTTTACCCCAGTCCCCAGCAGTCCACTCCCTGTACCTTTTGCAGAATATCAGTCTGTCCCTGATGTTTTTTCTGGAGAGAAGTGGCTTCTTTGCTGCCCTCCTTGAGACCAGGCCTTGCTCCAAGAGTCTCCGCCCACAGTGCCTGCAGATGCACTCACACCTGCCTGCTTCCATTCCTAAGCAAGCTCTGCACTGCTGGTAGCCCAATCCCACAGCTGAAACACTTTTAAGAGACGGTCCTGGCGCTTGCTGGTTTTTCTTGGGCGCCCTGGAAGCTTTTTGGCAACAATGGAACCTTTCTCCTTTAAGTTCTTGATGATGCGATAGATTGTTGACTGAGGTGCAATCTTTCTAGCTTCGATACTGTTCCCTGTTAGGCCATTTTTGTGCAGTGCAATGATGACTGCATGTGTTTCTTTAGAGATAACCATGGTTAACAGAAGAGAAACAATGATGCCAAGCACCAGCCTCCTTTTAAAGTGTCCAGTGGTGTCATTCTTACTTAATCATGACAGATTGATCTCCAGCCCTGTCCTCATCAAAACCCACACCTGTGTTAATGGAGCAATCACTGAAATGATGTTAGCTGGTCCTTTTAAGGCAGGGCTGCAATTATGTTAAATGTGTTTTGGGGAATAAAGTTAATTTTCTAGGCAAATATTGACTTTGCAGGTAATTGCTGTTAAGCTGATCACTCTTTAGAACATTCTGGAGTGTAAGCAAAATGCCATTTTAAAGACTGAAACAGTAGACTTTGTAAAAATTAATATTTGTATCATTCTCAAAACTTTTGGCCATGACTAAATCTAAAGCTAAATCTGTTTAATAGCTACTGTATGAAATGTGACCAAAACACTGACCCAGCTGAAACTCATTTTAGTAACATTGTAAGGCTGAATAAGACATTGCTCTATATGTTTAAACTATTAGAATACTATATGAATCCAAGGAAAATTGGGTTATAGAATAACTTATCAAAGATTTGAGCGTCAGCTATCCCCTAACTAGTCAGGGCTCCCGACCTCTAATCCTTCCTCTCTGTGCATCCTTTGGATGATGTAGCAGGTGCCTGGGCTGGGAAGCACCCCCAGAGAGGCAGGATTATAGCGCAGAGAGACGGTATTACAATACAGAGGGGGCATCATGGCTAGTTAAAGGGAACCTCTCACCACAACAGTACTGTCTAATCTATCGCCATCATGTTATAGAGCAGTAAGAACTGAGTATATATATATATATATATATATATATATATATATATATATATATATTTTTTTTTTTTTTTTGTGGGAAAAGGTTTAGTATAACTTGTAACATGTTGATTGAAATCTCTCCTCGTCCTGTTTTAAGGAGTCCAGAGGGCGGTGTCACTCAATGGACTGGTCTTTTTGGCATGGAAACATCGTAGATTTCAATCAATAAATTTACAAGGTATACTAAATATTTTCCAATAAAGATATTTATCAATTCGCTTAGCTTCTTCTGCTTATATATATATGTATATATATATATATATATATATATATATATATATATATATATTAAAAAAAATATATATATATATACAATAAAAAATTTGCATTAAAAAATGCACCCCAGCTGCAACAGGAAAACACAGTCTTAGGCCCCATTCACACGTCCGTGTCAGTTTTTACTGTCAGGAAATCCTGATCAGGAGACCTCAAAAGTCATCAGGAAAGTATCAGGATTTCCTGACAGTAATCCGTTTTTACCATCAGGAAATCATCAGGAAAAACCTTCAGGATTTCCTGATGAGTAAAAAAAAAAAGTGTTTCCAACAGGGGCATGATGAGAGTTGTACTTCTGCAACCTAGATGGCCACAGGCTGCAGAAGTACAACTCCCATCATGACCTGTCAACAGGGACATGATGAGAGTTGTACTCCTGCAACCTGGATGGCCACAGGCTGCAGAAGTACAACTCCCATCATGACCTGTCAACAGGGACATGATGAGAGTTGTACTCCTGCAACCTGGATGGCCACAGGCTGCAGAAGTACAACTCCCATCATGGCCTGTTAGCAGGACATGGTGGGAGTTTTAGTATTGGGGGTGAGAGGGCTGTGTATCTCACCTGTCGGCGGCGGAAGAACAGCGGCGGCAGCTGGTGGGAGTCCCGGGCGGGCGGGTGCAACCTGCTGCGGACTCGGGGAGGGGGGGGGAACAGAAGTCGGGGTGGCGGCGGGGTGATGCGATGCGGCGCGGTCATCGGCGTGGTGATGCGATGCGGCGGCGGGGTCATCGGGCGGCAGCGGCGGGGTCATCGGGCGGCGGGGTGATGCGGTGCGGCTCGGCGGGGTGATGCGATGCGGCGGCGGGGTCAGTGGGCGGCGGCGTGATGGGGCGCGGCGGGGTCATCGGCGGGGTGATGCGATGCGGCGGCGGGGTCAGCGGGCGGCGGCGTGATGCGGCGCGGCGGGGTCATCGGCGGGGTGATGCGATGCGGCGGCGGGGTCAGCGGGCGGCGGCGTGATGCGATACGGCGCGGGGTGATGCGATGCGGCGCTGCTGGGTCACCGGGCGGCGGCAGCTGATGTCCGGGTGCAGGGATCCCTTGGGTGGTGGCGGCGCGGCGTTCGGGCAGCGGGGGTGCCGGCGGGCTGTCAATCATCCGGAATCACGGGTACTTTCCTGATGTACATCAGGAAAGTGCCCGTGATTCCGGCGCCCCCATAGCCTTCTATGGGGGCGTCCGGGACGGAATTCCGGACAAAAATAGGACATGTCCTATTTTTTACGGATGTATTTTCCGGAACGGACACCCTTCCGGAAAAATCCGGAAGGGTGTCCGTGACCAATTAAAGTCTATGGGTCCGGAAATGGTTTTTCCGGACGTGTGAAGGGGGCCTTAGGCCAGACTCACACCTTCAACGGACTGGACCTCAGAGTTCCCTGCATTATAATTCATTATGATGCTGTGATCTCTGAAACAGCTAATCTTCACAGTACTGTCCCGACAAAGCAAAATGTGGAAACACAGCCTAAGGCCATGTTCTCAAATAGCTTGAAATGCATACGGTCAAAACTACACACCCGCCTGTTTAGCAATAGCCGTGTGATGTTGCAACATAGAGTTATAGGGGCATAGGGGCATGGTTTCAGACACATATGTTCCTAGGTATGTGAAAATTCAGCCTTGGGCTGCTCATAGATGTAACCTTAAAAAGGTTATCCACGTAAAAGCTAGCTGGTCTTACTCACCAATTCCCCCTAAGTATTTTAAAACGTCTCCTGTCTTTCTAGCTGCTTCTATTCCCAAGTTACAAGTTTTTCTAAAAGCAGATCTATATCCAAAATGGCAACTACATTTCCCATCATGCATCTCCCTCTTTGTCCATTGGCATACTCGCCCCCTTAGCTTTCTTTCCTGACCCCTGCTGTTATTACTACTGCACAATAAACCCAGCACTGTTTTTTTTTCAGTGATTTTGCATCACATCACCTAAGTATGTATTCCATACTAAATGATGATGTAGCAGAGCTGATGCACACATGGTGTAGCTATGTGCTGCATAATGGACATCTGTTCACTGGGGGTGTAGTGTAGGTTTAGTTCTCTGCTTGCTGACTGTGAATGCAGAGATAGAGCCATAACTTTTCATATTAAAGAAACCTAAGCTTAGGGACTCATAGAAGTCTTTAAAAGCCGCACAGGTGCATGGAGATGATGCAAATAATGACTCCTGCGGGACTGGATCACCAAGTCAATAGACAGCTAACCCCGCCCCAGAAGAGGAGATCACATGTCCTGTGTTTACAAAAGGAGGGGGGAAAAGGAGCAGTGTGTTGTCAGAGAGGACACAGGGAAGATGAATTTAGACACCCAGAGAGGGTAAATATGAGGGGGAAAAAACAGGGACACGTTGCAAGATACGTTATACATGTATATTAGACATAGGGTGGTATTGAGAAGGGAGATTGTTTAGAATATTGTTTTTGTTACCTGGATAACCCCTTTAATATCTGGCACCAGGATTTGCCCCTTTAGGTGTCAGGTAGTCCGGTTCTGAGTCACAATTATAAGAGAATCTTGAGCTCTACTGCCTTGCTATATAACTAGCTGTTACCCACTGTTGCTCAAAATTTCCTGAAAACTGTAGTCGGCACCTGGACTCATCACTACTTAAAGGAGACCTGTCACCCCGGCTGCGGAGGTGAAGGCCGCCCGACCCCCGCTGGAGCCCCTAACACTTACCCCTTCTACAAAGTCCCGGTCCCAGACCCCGTACCACCGCCGTGAAATCCCCGTCGGAAGCCGTGCACACGCTTACCAGAGATGAGTCCGACGCCCATAGAGAATGACTGCTCACATAGGCTATCAAATGGAGGGAACTTGTCTGATATGATGTTGACCATTTAATTACTTACTCATTTTTGTAGCAAAGATTACTGTCTGGATTCTCGCAACATCTGCATTTTCCACACTGAGGAATAAACAATGGGATGACTTTGTCTCCTGTAGAAAAGGGAATATAACAATGAATTATTTCAGAGTCCAGCAACCCCCACAGACACAATGTATTCAGAAGTCTTCAGTCCACCATCTGCTTCTTACTTACAGAATGTATATTATACTGGGGTATGAAACCAGGGCTTATATTCTACAGGGGGTCTTTTAATGGGGTTTTTATTATACTATGGTCAGATACTGGGGTCTTCTTTACACTAGGGATCATATAATGGGGTTCTGTATTATACTGGGGTTTGAATTATAGTGGGGTCTGATACTGGGTGCTATATAAGGGTGGGTTCAGGGGATTAACCCGCCATGGACTCCGTCGCTCACGCCTACTTGTGCTCGTGCACATCTCCACCCATGCCATAGACTCTATTCTATAGTCGGGAAGATGTCAATTCTTTCAGCAGACGGCGGAATCCGCCGGACCTGTTAGGGGTCTGATCATCAGCTCCATAACCAAAAAGGAGTACCGATTGAAATGGCTGCTGGAGGGCTATACTTACCTTCCATTGCAGCCATAGTGTTTGATAGTGCTGGTTGAGTCTGTCTCAGGCACACTTAGCAGACGCCGATATAACTGATCAACCCTATACAGAGGCATAGCGTTGATCAGTATAAGCAGTCTAATGATTCCTTTTTATAAAACTCAAGGGGGACTTAAAAAGTTAAAAGTACAAAAAAAAACCCTAATAAAAGTTTTAGTAACTACCTAGTTTGGTATTACCGCTTGTAGAATTTTCAGAATTAGTAAAAAGTTAGTAAAAGTAAGTAAAACAGAGCAAAAAGTATATAAACTGCCTATTACTCTAATCGTACTGAACTACAGAATAAAGATAACATATCAGTTTTATTGCAAAGTAAACAATGTAGGAAAAAATCCCTTAATTGTTGTAGAAATGCACCTTTTTTTCTAATCTCATTTCAAAAATATTCTTTTTTTTTTTTTTTTTTTCTCTTCATTTTTGCAATACTTAACGAAAAAAATTAAAGATGTTTTTGCAAAGGACTATTGGTCCTGCAAATAAATAAGCCCTCATATGGCTTAAAGCGTAACTGTCATATTTTTTTTATTGCAGAAATCAGTAGTATTAGCGATTTTAAGAAACTCTGTAATAGGTTTGGTAATCAGCCAAAAAACCCTCCTTCTGTACTCAAGAAACAATTTCCCAGCCTCCCCCCCCTGACTTCTTATCTGTGCATTATCAGGCAAACACGTCTTCATTACAGAGAAGCCAGTGAAGACGGGCTCTGGTCTCTCCATTCTATCCTTATGGAGGGGGGAGGGGCCGAGGGAGACGAGGGAGCAGGAAGAGGTGACATGAAGGTCAGCTGTTTGTTGACTCTCTGGGCACCTAAAACACAGGATTCTGGGGTCAGAAAGGTCAGTGCTTATCTATGAACTTACTGTGAGAAGATTGCAGGGTGTTGTGCTGTCCAGGACTGCTCCGTGCTAAGTCACTCTTAAAAGCCCCTCCCCTCTCCATAGCCACATAATGGAGACAGAAATCATGCTTCTTCTGCAGTGAGGGGGGAGGCTGGGAGATTGCTTTTTCAGTCCAGAAGGAAACTCTTTTGGTTTATAAAACCTATTACAGAGTTTCTTAAAATCGCCTGTACTATTGATATTTAATGTTTTCAAAAAAATTGCCCTGAAATGACAGTTACGCTTTAATATATGAAAATATAATAGTTATTGCTCTAAGTATGTGAGGTGTTTCAAATTTGGCAAAAATCTTGTACGGGGCAACGGGATAAAGTGTATGGGGCTCCCCCAAAATAGGCATCAGACATGACGGAAAAATCTCTGCCTGATCCCTTTGTTCTCAGAGAGATAAGCTGCTGCCAGAGCAGTCTGGCTGTAGAGAACACAGGAACACTTGAAGAAAAGAGGGGAGATTGTTGGCTGCCGGTTTTGAAGTTATATGCCCACCTTATGGGGGAGATCTACAGTATCAGTCAGGCCAGAGGATTGCCCAGATGACTTGGACACAGTTCCTGGGCAAATTTATAACTGAAACAGCAGGACCATCGAGAGTGTACAATATATCACTGTGATATGGGAGCTTGTAAGTGCTACCATGCAACCCTTGGTTCGGGCTGCATGAAAATAGGGACAAATTGCCTTTAAGCTACTTGAAGTGTTTGACATAACTCAATTCCTATGATTGCAATGCACCAACAGCTACCTAGTTCCTATGTTTACAATGTTTTCGATTATAAGTCTTACCAGGCTTCAGATCTGTCACTCCTTCACCAACACTCTCTACAATCCCAGTACCTTCATGTCCCAGTATCACAGGAAACTTAATTTCAGCTACTGCGCCATTTATAACATGATCATCCGAACGGCAAACTCCAGTAGCCACAATCTATGAGAATACATCAAATTTTACTTTGAGAATTCAGAAAATTCCAAGTGCAGTAAAAATATTACATAATATAACATAATTATCCAATGGTCACCTTTTGTAATAGACATTGATACAAGAGTAAAACTGAAGTTCACCTTATTCAGCAAATTACTTTTTTACTCTAGACATAGAAAGAGGTGTGCTTCAATCTAATACAGGTCATCGTAAGCACATAACACATATACATGGATGTGGGTTTGGTCCTGTGACAGTGGGGTTGCAGGGCTATTCTGTGCATTCTTTTACAGCCAAACTGGAAAGTGACGGTTAGGACAAGGAGACACATGGTACCTTTCATATACTGTATTCATCTGTGCTTCCAGAGTGTAAATAAAAGTGCATTTACTTTCCTGTGAAGAGGCTTCTCCAAGTTCCTGAAGTGAAGCAAGCTATAACACCTCCTTATGCAGTGTTTACACGGAACGATTATCGTTCGCATAAACCATCGCATTTGAGCGATAATCGTACCGTGTGAACACAGCAAACGATCAAACGACGAGCGAGAAATCGTTAATTTTGATCTTTCAATGTGTTCTTAAATCGTCGATCGTCGTTCGCTGAAAATTCGCAGATCTCTTCGTGTAAACAGTCTTTCATCGATTTACCCTATGTAAAAGATGGGCTTAAGCGATCTTAAAAACGATCGCAAGAATGATTTTTCTTACGAATTTTCAAACGATTTTTCTAACGATTTTTTCGTCTAAACGCTGATCTTTATAAAAACCAAATTGTTGCTTCAAAACCGTTAAACGATTGATTGGGCGAATTATCGCTCCATGTAAACGTAGAATTACTCCCCCTCCCATACCTGAGCCTGGGTGTAACTCAGCTTCCAGGTGTCAATCAAGCATGAAGAGGAGATGAGAGAAAGCATTACAACCTGCTGCTGTTCAGGAGCTTGGACCAGAGAATAAAATCATTTTTCTATATTCTGGAAGTACAGATGGGTATATGAAAGGTACCATGGGGGAGATTTATCCAACTGGTGTAAAGTAGAATTGTCTTAGTTGCCCCTAGCAACCAATCAGATTCCACCTTTCATTTTCCAAAGAGTCTGTGAGGAACGAAAAGTGGAATCTGATTGGTTGCTAGGGGCAACTAAGACAACTCTACTTTACACCAGTTTGATAAATCTCCCCTCATGTGTCTCCTTGTCCTTATCTAAAAGTGTTAGCGGTTTAAAACTAAACCTGAATTAAAGCTAACAGATTCCCTTTAAAGGGGTTATCCAGCATTAGAAATACATGGCCACTTTCCTCCGTGGGTAGGGTTATGCAACTCCGTTCCATTGAAGTGAATGGAGCTAAATTGCAAACCACAACCTAACTGGAGATGAGTGGTGACGTCTCTGTTTTTCTAACACCGGATAACCCCTTTAAGTCTTTTAAAATCCCCCTAATTTGAAACATAGAACATGCCTTTGGTTGATATTTCAATTCCAGAAATGCTGCATACCCCTAACAGATCTGGAATATCTTATCTAACTAGTTTTAATAAAATTATTAACAAGCATAAAAATTACCTTAATGCGAACTTCATGCGCTTTTGGTGGCGCAACTTCAATCTCTTCAATGCTGAGGGGTCGTTTAGGTGCCCAGCACACTGCCGCCTTACACTTGATGACCTGAATGTGAAATAATAATAAAACTGAATATCCCATCTGTCTAAGGTAGAAATGACATTTCTTTTATTCCTATTGATCACTCTGTTTTCACATCTAGGTTTAGGCTATGTTCACAATACGTAAAACTACAGCCGTAGTTCTCGCCGCAGAACTACGGACGTAGTTTTGCAGTGTGTAACATAGCCTTATGTTCAATGGGCTCCGGCTGGGATCCCATGTGGCGCCGGATAAAGCTGACATGTCAGTTTTCTGCGGCCGGAATTCAGTGAATTCCGGCCGCAGAAAGAACTGTCAGTTCACACTGTGGGCTATGGGAAGCTCTGATGCGGGCGCACACTGATGCGCCCGCATCAGAGCTCCGCGGCCGGAAAGATCACCCGGACGGTACTTAAGTACCCAGCCGGGGTCACGGAACGGCCGGGTGTTCACGTCATGCGAACATTGCCTTAAAGTGCTAGGTATATATGCTTCCCGTACCCAGGAATATCCTTGTATCAGACTTATTAACACCTAAAGGGGTATTCCCATGTCAACTAATATAGTTATGCTTGTGTAGATTTAGAAAGATATGAAAGCCGCGCCAGTGGCTTTTGCAACAGACAAGGCGCAGATTTTACCTTCTCCGTGTTGTACGCGAGCCATAACCCAGCTGGCCTAATGGGTGTGCAGAGGCATGGCAAGGAAGGGAGCAGCTGTGGCTTCTAGCAGGTGTAGATTTTGGCACCTGCAGTGTAGCAGGCACAGTGTCCGGTTCTCTTAGTAAATCCGGCACAGTTTCTCTTAGTAAATCCGGCATGATGAATGGGGGTCTAATTTAGGACTGACTTACAAATACACTGGTCTTAATGTTCCCTATAGTCAGGGCCGATTCTAGCTTTTCTGCCGCCTGAGGCGAGAACTGGCCATATCGCACCCCCCCACCCCCACCCGGCCGATATGGCCAAAAAAAAGTTTTTTTATTTTGAGACAATTCTTGATTTAAATCTCGATTTTCTATTTTTATGTTAAATAAGCAGAGAAAATACACAAAGCCACAGATAAAGCAGTACTGGCAGCTGTACTTGAATGAGCTGAAAAATTGCATTTCAGCATTATATCCTTGTTCCCCCACATTCCCCCTACAAGATTATCATGCCCCCTGCCCTCCTCACATTCCCTGTAATATCACCATGCCCATAGTGCCCCTCACATGCCCCCTACAAGATTATCATGCCCCCTGCCCTCCTCACATTCCCCCTACAATATTATCATGCCCCCTGCCCTCCTCACATTCCCTGTAATATCACCATGCCCATAGTGCCCCTCACATGCCCCCTACAAGATTATCATGCCCCCTGCCCTCCTCACATTCCCCATACAAGAACTCCAGTGCGATGCCCTGGCCCCTGGGGGCCACTTCCGCAGTGCTGGTGTTATGAGCGGGCAATGACCGGGGCAGCTGCAGGGGTGTATACTTGTCACGGTATAGGCCTGAGGGCGGCACAGCTGTAGGGACGGTCTGTGGAATCTGCGGGTGATGATGGGCATGCGATTCTTCGCTGCACTTAGTCAGGGCACCAGTTAGTGGACACCAATGCCAGGGTTCAGTAACAGCGGTTTTATTATAGAAAAGGTAACTAGTAGCAACAGTTCTGTCCGGATGCAACCGGGTATATAGCAGGCTTTGACAGATAAAGCAGGAGTGGTGCTGCATAGGCTGTGAGAATACGTGCCGGATGATGGGAGTAGGAGTATGAGAGGAATAGCGTTGCTGGGTGGATTAGCTTGAGAATAATACTTGCTGTGAATCCTTGCAGCGATGAGGAGAGATAACGGAATGACACCCAGATGAGAGAGAAGACTCCGGTCACTTGAGCAGGCAGATACAGCCGAAGACTGGTATATAGCAGCAGACTTAGTCACTCTTCTGTGGGAGAGGATAGAACCACACAACCTCCTTGCTTGGAAGCAGGAGCTGAACTGACTTGTCAGCAGGAAGTGGGAGGTCACATGGTTGCTCCTGGCCAGAGCTAGTCAGCCATTGGAGGAACCATGGTTACAGGTCACGTGATCAACAGCCTTGCATACCACTGTACACTGTAATAATACACAGGAATACATGAGAACACACATGAGAATGCACATTACCAGAGAATACTAGGGGAAAACCAGCAGCAGTTGCAGTGCAAACACTTACCAGAACAGGCATTGACACAGCAATAGAAATGACCATAATAGGAGTAGTAGTCTGCATGTTCTGGGACACTGCATACCTCCCTAGCAAATTTGAGCCGAACTCGGCGAATCTAGAAGGCAGCAAACATGAATAGACTGGACAATCAAACAACAGGAATGAATGATGAGAGTGAGTGTGATGAGGTGTGTGTTTCCCACGCCCAAGGCACAGGTGAGAAGAGAGAGAGGATGAGAAACCCTAGTGGCAGGACTTCACCTAGGGGTGCCTAACGTACTCTGGCGACCAGGTAGCTAGTGCGTGAACCATCTGACGTGTAAGCCAGGACAACTTAACTGCTGGCGGGGGACCCTCAATATTCCAGCCAGTTAGACAGTAGGTTTTCTGTTAAATGCGTTACCCTACTGGAAAAGAGAACTGTGAAGACCTGTGTACTACCTTGGCGTGTCTGAGTAGTGTCTTGGATACCTGGAAGAGAAAAGAACAAAATAATAAAAGCAAACATACATGGGGAGCTCCCTTTCATACCACTCAATCACACACACAAGCACTCCACAGGCCAAACACCCCAAAAAGATATCCAAAGTGCGATATGTATGGACAAGTGTGAAGGTTAGGTATGACTATGTGTGATAACTACTGTGTTGGGACAAGACAGAGGCGAACAAATACTGGAAACAAAAGGAAGGGAAACACAACAGACAACAAATACTGCGAGGTCTTGAGGAGAACTGGCTCACATGAATCTGAATGAAAATCTGAGAAAAATCTGAATGAAAATCTGAGAAAAATCTGCATACAAACTGGCTCAACTAAATCTTTCCAGCTATAGAGATGATATAGACAATAATGAGACTGGATGAGAAAATACACTCCTACATAAACTGGACTTTCTCTGAGGTATATGTAAACTGACTTCTCTTACTCAGAGGAGGAGCTATCTGACTTAGACACTGGAAAATATACTGTTTTACAAAAGAGGCGCTCTACTCTGAGGCAATCTATGTAACCTTGTGCTTACTCAGAGGAGGAAATACAAAGACTTCGATAACACTGGAATGCAATAGTAGAATAAGTGCAATAATACCCTGTGTGGAACACACAATCACAGGAAAGTGCATTAGGAAGGAATGGGTTAAGTGTCTCTGTTAGGTAGAGTCTCTTTTTAGGCAATTAGACATTGTCCATGTAAAAGGCTCTGGGACAGGCACTAGAGAACCTTTTGTTACTGTAAGTGTCCATCAGCTCATGGCTGGTTAGTACAGGGAACTTGGTCAGGAGGACCAGGCACGAACCTTAAACGTTGCAGGAACTGGAACAAAACAGTTAGACAACAAAACAGTTTAAGGGCTCTGGTCTCTGTAACGAAGTGGAGGAATTCCTCTGGTAGAGCGCTCAGACCGTCTCAGCGGAGGATCCTCTTCAACAGTGATTGGTGCAGGTACCGGTGGAAGATCACCCCCAGTGTCTGGTTGTAAAGATGGAGTTGTTGGAGGCACAATTGGAAGTGGAGGGGCCACTGGAATGTGTACAGGGACCGCTGGATAGCCTATGGCCATGAGGAACGGTTCAACTTGGAACATTTCTTCCAGAGAGAGAGGTTTAGCTGGAGCTGCTGGGGGAGCCGTAGGTGTGGATGCAGGTACCGGACACGGTACTGTAAGGCCCTGTAGGTCCTCCTTAGTGCAACGTTTTATCCTATTCCGGTGCACCGTCTGCGGGGCTAGCCCAGGCTTTTTGACTTCATACACATCAGTCTCTGGGTAAGGGATAGAGGAGATGACATAGGGCTCAGGCTCCCAAAGGCTTTCAAGTTTGTGAGAGCGATGATATTTCTTTAGCCAAACTTTATCCCCCACTTGTAGTGGTGTGGCATTCGCCCTTAGGTTGTAGGCATCCTCTTGGCGCTGCTGAGCCTCCCCCATCCTCCGGTCAACAATTTCCCGGGCATCCTGGATTCTCCTCTGATGTTCCCGAACCCAGTCCGTTTCAGGTAGGGGGTTGAAGGTGTCAGGAGCTTGGACTCCAAGAGCACGGTCCTGAGGAAGTTGGCCTTGGCGGCCGAACATCAGGTAGAACGGGGAGTAGCCAGTGGAACAATGAGTGGTATTGTTATAGATCTCCACTAGTTCATCCAACAAGTGGGGCCACTCTACTCTCTTGGTCACTGAAGCCGTTCGGAGCATGTTGATAAAGACCTGGTTAACTTTTTCACACAGACCATTCCCTTGAGGGTGATAGGCCGTGGTGCGGAGCTTCTTACATTCATGGTAGGCACACAGCTCCTGGAAAAGTTGCGACTCGAAGGCCGGACCCCGGTCCGTCAGCAGAGACTCTGGGCACCCATAGTGCTTTACATACTCCTTGTAAAAAGTAAGAGCAGTGGTCTTGGCGGTCAAGTCCCTGACAGGTACCACGACTACCCACTTGGAGTAGTGGTCAACCATGGTGAGGGCCCGCATCTTGTAGGGGCTAGCTTCACATGGTCCAGGGCGACTAGCTGATTCGGCCGGTGGGAGGTGATTGGATGCAAAGGGGCCCTGACTTCTCTTCCCCCAGCTTTGGAGATATTACAGGCAGGGCACTCAGCACACCAGTTCTCGATGTCAGCCCTCATCCCGATCCAGTAGAACCGCTGTCGGATAGTGGCCTCCGTCTTGTGTACCCCGAAATGACCGGACCGGTCATGGTAGGCATCTAGCACCATCTTAGCGTCTCGTCGGGGAATGAGGATCTGGTGGCACCTCTCCCCAGAGACCGGATCAAGAGAGTTCCGCAGGATCAGTCCCTTCTGTAAGAAGAGCCTCTTTCTTTGCCTCCAGAGTCGCCTTAGCTCGACATCAGGATAGGGCCTCTTTATCCGCATGGGGACCCGACCAGTAGAGAGGTAGTCATAGATCTCCCCCAGGACACGGGACTCTTCCTGGATGGTCTGCCACCTGGCCAAGTCTTGCGGGGCCCTAGGTGGAGGCGAAGGCGTTTCAGGCCCGGCTACATCAATAGCACTCTGGGTAGCGAACCTTTGATAGAAGGGAGGCATTTCTACGTCTTCCCAATCGCTGTCCTCTGGGGCCTCTTCGCCCTTGGATAGTCGGGACAGAAGGTCTGCATTGACGTTAGCCTTGCCACTGCGGTACTTAATTTCAAACTGGAAATTGGCCAGTCGAGAAGCCCACCGCTGCTTCAGGGCGCCCAGCCGAGCAGTGTTGAGATGCGCCAACGGGTTGTTATCCGTATAGATGGTAACAGGGGTGGCAGCCAGGTAGTCCTTGAACTTTTCAGTGACGGCCCACACTAGGGCTAGTAACTCCAACTTGAAGGAGCTATAATTGTTATCGTTCTTTTCAGCACCCCGAAGACTCCGGCTGGCATAAGCTACGACTCTCTCTTGGCCATCTTGAACCTGGGACAGCACAGCTCCCAGGCCTTGGAAGCTGGCGTCTGTGTAAAGCCGGAAAGGAAGGTTATAGTCCGGGTAGGCCAGGATAGGAGGCGTGGTCAACAGGCGTTTCAGGGTTTGAAAAGCAACCTCCTGCCGTTCGGACCACTCGACGGGGAGTCGTCGGTTGTAGCTTTCTCGAGGGCAACCCCGGAGTAACTCATTGAGGGGCTCGGCCACTTGGGCAAAGTGGGGAATGAAGCGGCGGTAATAGCCGGCAAATCCCAGAAAGCTTCTCACCTCCTTGACGGTCTTAGGGGTATCCCAGTGTTCCACAGCCGAGATCTTCTCTGGATCGGGTCGTATCCCCTCAGCACTCACAACGTGCCCCAGATAGTTCACTTGGGGTTTGAGAAGGTGGCACTTGGAAGGCTTGATTTTCAGGCCGTGATCGATTAGGACCTGGAACACTTCAGCCAGATGATGGACGTGATCTTCGTAGGTACGTGAATAGACAATCACATCATCTAGGTAGAGCAGGACACTCTGAAAGTTGAGATGGCCGAGACACCTTTCCATCAACCGCTGGAAGGTAGCGGGGGCGTTGCACAGACCGAAGGGCATGCTGGTGAATTCGAATAGTCCCATGGGGGTGGTGAAGGCCGTCTTCTCACGGTCTTCGGGTGCCATGGGCACCTGCCAGTACCCACTGGTGAGGTCCAAGGTGGAGAAGTAGGCGGCTGACCCCAAAGCAGCAATAGACTCTTCGATCCGGGGCAAAGGATAGGCATCCTTGTGGGTGATTGTGTTTATCTTCCTATAATCCACGCAGAACCGGATGTTACCGTCTTTCTTCCTCACGAGGACGATAGGGGCAGCCCACGGACTCTGACTCTCTTGGATAACGCTAGAGTCTTTCATCTCCTTGAGCAGTTTCTTGACCTGCTGATAGCTGGCAGGAGGGATTGGCCGATGTTTCTCTTTGATAGGCAGATGGTCCCCAGTGTTGATCCGATGCTGGACCAGGTTGGTCTTCCCGAAATCGAGGGAGTGTTTGCTGAAGGCCTCGTGATACCTTTTGGCCACCTTGAGGATGCCGTGGAGGTATTCAAGTGGGGTATTGGCATCGCCAATATGGAGTTCATCCCACCAAGGGGCGAGAGCCCTGTTTGAGTCCCTTTGAGTGCCACGGATGGAACTCTGATAGGCGATGGTCTCCTCACAGATGATGTCTTCAGGATCGAGTTGGTATAACATGGCCACGGTGGTGAACTTGGGTAGGTCAGCTGAGGAGTCTCCAAGGTTCACCAGACGGACAGGGACCTGACCATTGGAGACGGTCACCAGGCTCCTAGCGGCCCTGACAAGAGGTTGCCCCTCAATTTCAATAGCATCCAGAAGGGCCACATAATCAGCATTGTTGAGGCCTGGACGGACCCTGCACCAGATGAGGAACTCACTGTTAGCTGGGATGGTGATCGGACGAGCATCTCTAGTGCGGACACGGCAGATTTCTCCTCGAGGATTGGCAAATTTCCGCTGAGCGGCGAGCACCTTTATGGTCTTCTGAACGGCTTGCCTGTACTGAGGAGACATAGCACAAGACATAGAGGCATTCAAGGCATCCAACACTTCAGTGAATACATGGCGGATAATATTCATGCCTAATACCACGGTCCCACTATCTCCCTGAGCCTCAGTAACAATGATACCCTGACGCGCTAGCTCCCGCTTCCCTATGCAGACAGTGGGTTCCCAGTAACCTAGTTGCACAATAGGACGACCATTACTAGCAATAAGTTTCAGACGGTATTTCTCAACTGGACCTAGGGTTCTCAGATCCCAATGTTCTTCAAACACATGCCTCGGGATAGTGGTAACCTGGGAACCTGTATCTACCAGAGCCTCCAGGGGGACTCCGTCCACCCAGAGAGTCACATGCGGGCATTGTGAGAGGAACCTTGAGAACCACTGTGCTTCCTGCGGGCCTGGATCTCGACCTCCTGGGTGTTGGCCCTCGGACCCAGGGGTAACCCGTTTAACTGATAGCACTGAGAGCGGTAGTGTCCATGTCGCCTACAGTGGCGGCAATAGGGGCGCTCAGGGGATCTAAGTCTCGGTGGAGGAGGCCGATCGGGAACTGAATACTCAGGGCAGGGGTCCTGTGGTGGTGGAGGTGTTGGATAGGCCCCTTGTAGCCCCCTTAGGGCTTGGCAGAGAGAGTCAACCACTTGCGTAAGGAGAGCAGGGATCGCTGGTGAATTAGCCGGGATAGATTGTTGGGCAGCTTGTATAGCGGAAACTGGTGGAACCATAGTGGGCACTGGAGGTGGGGGTATAGGTCCCACCGGATCCGGGCAATCCGAATCTGGAGTACAGCCGGCACAGGGATTGTCAATGCCAACCACCCTCAGAGCCAGAGTCTTGAAGTCCAGGAAAGGCATTGTAGGGTTTTGGGCAGCTAGCATACGCAGTTGGCTCTGGATGAGTCTAGAGTCCACCCCCTCTATGAAGCGGTCAGTGATCATACTCTCCACAGCTGAGGGGTCTATGGTATCAACCTGTCTCAGGGCCCGGTAGGCAGATTGGAGTGCTAGTGCATAGTCTCTGAGGGTCTCACCTGGCCTTTGTCGTCGGTCATAAAACTTAAGGCGGACCTCCGTGGGTGACTGTACCTCAAATTCTTTACTCAGCCGGGTCAGGATCTGTTGTACATTAGCTTTCTCCGTAGCTGGCCATGACCGCACCTCCTCGGCAGCGGGACCCTCAAGTTGTCCTAGCAGCAACTGCACCTGCTGAGTGGGAGAGAGTGAGACAAGTTCAAGGGTGCGGGAAATTTTTTCCTTGAAATCAGCCAACGTGTGGGGTTCTCCTTTATAACTGGGAAGATTGTTGGGCCCAATGAAGAATGGGACCGCTGCAGTAGCCATAGCAACGGGAGCCGCGGGAAGCCTTCTTCGGGCCGTCGGCGAACTGCCGGACCCGTCAGAGTCACTGTGATGGCCGGTGGACATGACGAGGGGTTCTGGTGTAAGGCGCCTGGAAGAAAGTAGGAGCGAGGAGAGCTTGCGGGAACAGCAGGCACCGATAGGCAGGGCGTCCGGGACCGGAGAGGAATAGGGCGGAAGTCAGCATCAACACTTCCGGCGGTCCGGGCACAATCTCCTTCCCTCCTGCAACAGAGGCTTGGATACTGCAGGGCCGGGGCGGAGCGCGCGCGCGCGCGAAGACAGTGCGTCACCGGCTGACTTGACCCCTTAGCAGGCCGCAGCGCGGCAATAGCAAAGCCTCTGGGGGGATTAGCAGTACAGTTCTGGGGACACTGACAGTTGGCACAACACAGTCTGTATCCTGTTCGTGACGCCAAAAATGCGATGCCCTGGCCCCTGGGGGCCACTTCCGCAGTGCTGGTGTTATGAGCGGGCAATGACCGGGGCAGCTGCAGGGGTGTATACTTGTCACGGTATAGGCCTGAGGGCGGCACAGCTGTAGGGACGGTCTGTGGAATCTGCGGGTGATGATGGGCATGCGATTCTTCGCTGCACTTAGTCAGGGCACCAGTTAGTGGACACCAATGCCAGGGTTCAGTAACAGCGGTTTTATTATAGAAAAGGTAACTAGTAGCAACAGTTCTGTCCGGATGCAACCGGGTATATAGCAGGCTTTGACAAATAAAGCAGGAGTGGTGCTGCATAGGCTGTGAGAATACGTGCCGGATGATGGGAGTAGGAGTATGAGAGGAATAGCGTTGCTGGGTGGATTAGCTTGAGAATAATACTTGCTGTGAATCCTTGCAGCGATGAGGAGAGATAACGGAATGACACCCAGATGAGAGAGAAGACTCCGGTCACTTGAGCAGGCAGATACAGCCGAAGACTGGTATATAGCAGCAGACTTAGTCACTCTTCTGTGGGAGAGGATAGAACCACACAACCTCCTTGCTTGGAAGCAGGAGCTGAACTGACTTGTCAGCAGGAAGTGGGAGGTCACATGGTTGCTCCTGGCCAGAGCTAGTCAGCCATTGGAGGAACCATGGTTACAGGTCACGTGATCAACAGCCTTGCATACCACTGTACACTGTAATAATACACAGGAATACATGAGAACACACATGAGAATGCACATTACCAGAGAATACTAGGGGAAAACCAGCAGCAGTTGCAGTGCAAACACTTACCAGAACAGGCATTGACACAGCAATAGAAATGACCATAATAGGAGTAGTAGTCTGCATGTTCTGGGACACTGCACCAGCACTTCCAGGTCCCCCCATTCAACATGATTAATGCCTCAGCTGAGTATCCTATCCTGTGACCTGACAGGATAACAACAATCTGCAACTGCTGACCTCTGACCTCAGGAGCCAGAAGAGCCATAAAACGGCTGCTCTGTTAACTCTTTCAGTACTGCAGAATGTAGAGTATTACTGTGCATCACTTACATTCTGCAATACAGAAAGAGTTAACAGCAGAGCAGAACATTACCTTTATGCCTCTTCTCCTCCTCTTGCACTATGCTGAGGTCAGCTCGGAGTTCGGCAGTGCAGAGAAGACATAATATAGCGTCCCCGCTGCTGTTAACTTTTTCTTTTCTACAGTGTGTAAGTGATGCAGAGTATAATAACTGCATTATTGAAAGGGTTAACAGCAGGAGACACTATATCTATGTCTTATGTGATGTGAATACCTGTGAATACGAGGCTTCCAGTGCCTCCTCAGCGCTTCTCATGAGGCAACTGACAGGAAACACGGCTGAGCACTGAGCCGTAACTAGTTGTAATGATAATAATAATAATAATAATAATAATAATAATAATAATAATAATAATAATAATAATAATTTTTTATTTATATAGCGCCAACAGATTCCGCAGCATTTTACAATTCTGGAGGTACATACATAGACAAAAAATCGACATTACAGAGATACATATAATTATCCATACAAGAGGAGTGAGGTCCCTGCTCGCATGCATGAGCTTACATACTATCAGGAGGGGGTGCGAGACAGAATGGCAGAGGGGCAAAGTGCATTGTTGTTCTTATGGTCCAGCCATCTTTATAAATAAGGCAGTGCAGGAAAGGGTGGGTGAACCTGTCACCAGCCAATGCCTGCATGCACAGGGCCAAGTGCTTAAATGCTTGATGTGTGTGTGTGTGTGTGCGTGTATGTATGTGTCTGTGTGCGTGGTGGAGGTGTGTGTGTGTGTGTGTGTGTGTGTGGAGGGGGGGTTGAGGGTTGAGTCAAAATTAGGGAACCTGGTAAGCCTGTTTGAACAGATGTGTTTTGAGGGCACGTTTGAAGCTTTGTGTATTGGTGGTGAGTCTGACAGTCTTGGGTAATGCATTCCATAGAACTGGTGCAGCTCGGGTGAAGTCCTAGAGACGGGAGTGAGAGGTGCGGATCAAGGTGGATGTTAATCGTAAGTCATTAGAGGAGCGTAAGGCACGGGTAGGGCGGTAGACAGAGATGAGGGAGGAGATATAGGGAGGTGCAGCACTGTGGAGAGCCTTGTGGGTGAGCAGGAGGACTTTATATTGTATCCTGTGTTTAACAGGGAGCCAGTGTAGTGACTGGCACAGGGGGGAGGCATCAGTATAACGGCTGGACATGGGGATGAGCCTGGCCGCTGTATTGAGAATGGACTGGAGAGAGGAGAGTTTAGAGGAAGGAAGGCCGATTAGTAAGGAATTGCAGTAGTCAAGACGGGAATGAATCAGAGCGACAATGAGAGTTTTAGCAGATTCGACAGGAAGGAAGGGACGGATTTTAGAGATGTTTTTTAGATGCAGATTACAGGAACGTGAAAGAGATTTAATGTGAGGAGTGAAGGAAAGATCTGAGTCAAACATAACCCCAAGGCAGCGGGCTTGTTGTGTAGGGGCTATGGTCGCACCACAGACAGAGATGGAGATGTCAGGTGGAGGGTGTTTAGCAGAGGGAGGGAAGACAAGAAGCTCAGTCTTAGAAAGGTTGAGTTTTAGGAATAGGGAGGACATAGCGTTGGAGACGGCAGACAGACAGTTACTGGTGTTCTGTAGAAGTGCGAGGGTGATATCACGGGAGGAGGTATATAGCTGGGTATCATCAGCATAGAGATGGTACTGAAAACCAAACTTGCTGATGATTTGTCCGATGGGTAAAGTGTAAAGTGAGAAAAGGAGAGGGCCCAGGACTGATCCCTGAGGAACCCCAACTGTAAGGGGTAGAGAAGATGACGTGGAGCCAGAAAGTGATACACTAAAGGAGCGGTCGGAGAGATAGGAGGAGAACCAGGAAAGAGCAGAGTCCTTGAGGCCGATAGAGCGGAGCGTGGAGAGGAGGAGCTGGTGGTCTACAGTGTCAAAAGCTGCAGATAGGTCCAGGAGGATGAGAAGTGAATGGTCACCTTTAGATTTGGCGGAGAGGAGATTGTTAGAGACTTTAGTAAGGGCAGTTTCTGTAGAGTGGTGAGGACAGAAACCAGACTGAAGGGGGTCAAGGAGAGAGTTGTCAGAGAGGTAGCGGGTTAGGCGGGAATAGACCAGACGTTCCAACAGTTTGGAGATAAAAGGAAGATTAGAGACAGGTCGATAGTTGGCTGCACAGGAGGGGTCTAGGGAGGTTTTTTTCAGTAATGGAGTGATAATGGAGTGTTTGAAAGCCGAGGGGAAGATGCCAGAGGAGAGGGAGAGGTTGAAGATTTTAGTAAGGTAAGTAGTGACAACAGGAGAGAGAGACTGGACAAGGTGTGAGGGAATAGGGTCACTAGGGCAGGTGGTGGGACGAGATGAGGAGAGGAGTCTGGAGACTTCCTCCTCTGTTACAGGTTCAAATACTGAGAGGGAAGAGGAGGAAATACAAGAGGGAATGGGATCAACACTTCTTTGGGACTGGGAGGTGATCTCCTTACGGATGGTATCTATCTTTTCCTTAAAGTAGGATGCTAGGTCTTCAGCACAGAGGTTAGTTACGGGTGTCTGAACTTTGGGTTTGAGGAGGGAGTTGAGGGTATCAAAGAGACGTTTTGGGTTATGGGATAGAGAAGAAATGAGAGAGGTAAAGTAAGATTGTTTAGCAGAATGAAGAGCGGAGTAGTAGCTTCTAAGCACAAATTTGTAATGTAGGAGGTTAGCATCAGTTTTAGACTTCCTCCACGAACGTTCAGCACACCTAGAACACCGTCTAAGAAAACGAGTTGAAGGTGTGTGCCAAGGTTGTGGTCATCTGCGTTTTGCTGATTGAGGTGTGAGGGGTGCCATTTTGTCAAGGGTTGTTTTGAGGGTGTCGTGATAGCACTTGGCAGCCAGATTGGGACAGGAGAGCGAAGAGATAGGAGGCAGTGATGACTGTACAGAGTCTGTAAGTTGTTGGGTGTTGATGGCACGTAAGTTTCTGTACATGACCAAGGTTGGGGTGTCAGGAGGAGAATGAGTATTAGTGATTGAAAAGGAGAGAAGATTGTGGTCCGAGAGACCGGTAGGAGTGTTATTAAGGCGAGAAACTGGGCAAAGTCTGGAGAAGACAAGGTCCAGGGTATTCCCACCCTTGTGGGTTGGAGAGTCAGAATGCTGGGAGAGGCCAAGGGAGGAGGTTAGGGAAAGAAACTGAGAGGCCGATGGGGAAAGTGGTTTGTCAATAGGGATATTAAAATCGCCCATGATGAGGGCGGGAATGTCAGAAGATAGAAAGTAATGAAGCCAGGTAGAAAAATGGTCAAGAAAGCGTAGTTGTGAACCAGGGGGGCGATATATGACTGCGACTCTCAGGGAAAAGGGCCGGAAGAGTCTAATGGTGTGCATCTCAAAAGAGGAGAATGAGAGGGAGGGCTCAGGGGGAATGACCTGGTAGGTGCAGTCCTGAGAGAGAAGTACACCCACTCCTCCACCATGTCTGTTATCAGGTCTAGGAGTATGGGAAAATTGAAGACCTCCATGGGTCAGAGCAGCAGGTGAGGCTGTGTCTGACTCTTGTAGCCATGTTTCTGTGAGAGCCAGCAGGTTGAGCGATTTATTGAGGAATAAGTCATGGGTTTCAGTGAGTTTGTTGCAGACAGATCTAGAATTCCATAGAGCACAGTTAATGGAGATGGGGTCTGGCATGCAGGGAATCTTAATCAGGTTAAAAGGGTTTCTGTAGGTGGCCGATGAAGAGAAGCTGTTAGTAAAGGTTGGAGGACCAGGGTTAGGAGAGATGTCTCCAGCAGTAAGCAGGAGCAGAGATAGAGATAGCAGGTGTGAGTAAGAGAGGGAGGGAGGATGTTTGGAGGGAATGGGAAGAAATGGTTTATTGTATGGGAAAAAGACAGCAAGGGGGGTTAGATCAGCAGGTAGAAGGGAAGAAGAGATAAATATACTATTGCTTGATATAGGAGTTGGGGGTTTGGAGCAGAGTTTGAGTATTAGGGAAGCAAAAGTGATAGCAAAGGTGAACATTTTTGGAGAGCAGAGGAGTATATGGAATGCAGTTACCTTCAGTTCCCTTCTGGTTCAATTCTGGCTTAATTCATCTAGACACTTTGACTGATCAGCACTTAGAGTGATCAGCAATGACCATGGTCAGGAATGACCAGAGCAGTTCACTATATAGTTAGATAACTAGCTGAGAAGTACTACCAGGTGTGAAACATGGGGTGGGTGGGGAAGAGATGGAAGAGGGCAGGGGTAACTGATAGAGAGAAGATTGTAAACAAACAATTTGGGTTCACTGCTTAGAAAAGAGTGCAATAAAAGTCAATGCTGAGAAGAGTAGAGCCAGATATCATACCATGAAATTTAAACAATGCAATGGATAATGGGGGTAGGAGTTGATAGTTGGAGCCAATTCATACCATGAAATTTAATGATAAGGACACAGGACGCTGATGCCGCCCCCCTCAAAGGCTGTGTTATCTGCCGCCTGAGGCGAACACTTCACCTCGCCTCATGGCAGATAAGGGCCTGCCTATAGTATAAATCTGTCTCTTGTGTTGCCAGGTAAGCTGTGATACCTCATCTGTAACCCTGCCCACCACTGACATCACAGAGTGAACACTTGGCTAAGGGTGGGTAAAAACAGCCTCTTCTGAGTAGTATAAGGGATATGAGACACGGTTGTTCCATATCTATCTATGTAGATGAATAGCCACAAGGATAGTAGGCAGCACAGCTTCGAAGCTAGAGGTGGGGGTGGGTGCCAGCTAGAGGACCTAGACCACGGGTGTAGATGAATAGATAGATGGACGGAAAGAAAGATTGACATCGATAGATAGATAGATAGATAGATAGATAGATAGATAGATAGATAGATACTGTGTTTATTGTGCAAAGCAGAAGCAGAACAAGCCAGTGGGTGGATACTATAAGACAGGGGCGGGTACTTGTCATTTGGCTCTAGGGTGCAATGCATGTTGGGAGATGTAATTTGAATTTTGGGCTTGGAGCAGCATAGGCAAGTGGGAAAGATGTCAAACAATCAGTGGGGGATTGATGAGTGCTTCTATATGCATCTATATTGTTATGGGATTGATGGAGTTCCCTTTTTAAGGCTGTCACTGAAGACTTAGATGCAATAAAGTCCTATTACACATGTCCCCTTTAGAGCCAGAGTAATATTAGTAAGTATTTGCTGCAATGAGGCATAGTTTCCATTGTTGCCTCTGCTATTTATATACATAACAGAGCCCCTGGCTGAGGCCATGTATTCCGAATACGTGATAACTGGCATACAAGCAAGAAAGGAAGGGTCATTACATTGTTTTTGCAAACAATTGCCATTAAAATCTATTACAGAAATGCAAAACCTCTGGAAATCATTACGCTGTATCTAAATCCAGGGTCCTGATATCAGGCCATGACATGTTTTATTGCCAACATCAACAATCAATAAACCTCACAATGACAAAAAGCTGGATCCCAGAATTAGATACTGTATATGCTTATGGATGGAAAAAGGGTATGAGATTTCTCAGACCCTTTGGAACCCTTAACAAGCTTAACTTCTACTTTAAGGCAAAACAAAAGTTTTCCTTCTTCAAAGAAGATGTTTATAAATTGTTTAAAATCAGAACACTCAAACAATACCATAAAATATATAACTTGCCTAAGTCCTATGCCTTTTAAACCTCACCTGATTTCAAGTGCTTGAAAATGGCGAAGACTGTTCTCTGAAACGTTGCTCCGGTATCTTTTGTATGCTGCACCGTGTTATTTGTTTGGATTGATACACTTTTTGATCACATTGAATAAATTCACATTTTTTATTGGCATCTACAAGTGCTGTGGATTATTATTTGCATATTTACCTGAGCCTTTAGTCAAGGTAAGATCCGCTAGCACCAGCGTCATCAAGGAGTGCTGCTGAATTATCCTTTGACTATATATATATATTTGTGGAGTGAAATTGAAAAATAACAACAACAAAAAACAAAAACTAAATGTAAAACATTTTGTGGAGTTTTTAATGCCATAAAGGTTATGTTAGAACTGTTTTCTGCATTCTGTGGGTCAGTATAATTACAATGATACTCAATTTATATAGCTTTTGTTTAATTTTACTACTTTTTAAAAAATAAAAAGGTTTCCATGAAAAACTTCATATGCGTAAACTTGCTGTAATCTGACCCCTATAACATTTTATTGTTGCATGATTGGACATTGCTTGCCCTGATTGTACTGTGATATTGTCACAAATACGCCGGACCGAGGTAGGGGACAGGACAAGACAGTGAGCCCTAGCCACTAGAACCCACCTTCTGTCCCTACCCACTTGCCTCAATGGCCCTAAACAACCTCGGACAACCACAGTGACGGTCCCTGTACTACACCAGGTGATACACAAAACAGAGACGGACAAAACAGGGCAGGCAGCAGACAAAGCAGGTAGGAAGATCAAGCAATGGGTCAGGCAGCCGAAGTAATAGAACCAGGAGAGGTGAAGCGCTTAGCAGAGTAACACTCAATAGCCAGCAGGGAAATAAGGAGCCTGTTGCTATTTACCTGGGATCGTGCACTGGGTCCGGCAGCTGATTGGATCAGCCCCGATCTCAGCACCAAGCTCAGCTGGACAGGCCTTCAGAAGGATTAACCCCTGCACTGCCAGAATGTAACAGGCAATGCGGATGTGGCTGGGAAGCTAAGACAGCATTCAGACAGATAGAACAAACAAAAAACAACCAGAGGCTCAGCGCTTCCTTGGTCTCCCAGCACGGACCGAGGAGTGCAAAGTCCCATTCCTTACAGATATGTTATTTTTAGCAGTATCATTTTTATTTACAAAAAATGCTTTTTATGCTTATGCACTTATGCTTACCACCTTTCATTTTCCAAAGAGCCTGTGAGGAATGAAAGGTGGAAGCTGATTGGTTGCTAGGGGCAACTGAGCCACTTTCACTTTACACCATGTTTGATAAATTTTCCCTATAATGTTTATTTTTATTATGTTTACTTTTTTTATTTTAAATGGGAAACAGGGGTGATTCAAATAATAAATCATGCAATTCAATTCAATGCACAGCTCTTGCAATGTATTGTTTTGACTTGTATTGATCTGTGATCTGCCCATCCAGTCTGCCGTAGGCGGGTCAGTCATTGAAGTCATGGAGTAATGATAAAAAACTATTGGAGGTCACGGATTGCCCCCTGCACTCTTATTGCGGGGAGCTGATCAAACCACTATACCTGCAAGGATGTGTGGCACTACTGTAATAATACAACTGTCAATTAAGTGGTTAAATGACCGATCACACTGATAGTGGCCATTAGCAATGGATGCCAGCTGTAGATAATAGTTAGCACTGGCAATGAACCTGCTCTATACTCCTCCTTCTTGCCATTGATATAAGCAATTTGAAGGGTTACATATATTTAACTTGTATAATAAACTTAAAAACTCTTGTGTATTGCTATTAGGGTCTAAAAGACGTGTTAAGATAGCAGATTGGGGGCCCTTAGTAAGGCCCTGGCTACCATGACAACCCATCGGTACCTTGTGGTTTTATCAGTAGGCTAAAGGGCTGATACAAGGAACCCCCTTCCTTCTATTTAGGGGCTTAAAAGACACAAAACTATTGACTGTTCACTCTAAGGGGATAATCTTCTGGGACTGGAGTTATCCCCGATTCTGGTAGTTATCGCAAGAGCTTGGCTCTTTTTTTTCCCTGTGACAGTGTGTTACTTCACTCCCTTTGCTTTATCTCTCTCCCACTGTTCATACAGTATGTAAGAAAGAAGAGGAGATGGAGGGAGCCATGACAACCCCTTAATACTTAATATAATATATATATATATATATATATATATATATATATATATATATATATATATATATATAGTGGTACTTTGCTTTAAGAGTAACTTGGTTTAAGAGCGTTTTGGTTTAAGAGCTCACAGTTTTTCAAAATTGTGACTTGGTTTAAGAGCATTGCTTTGGTTTAAGAGCTCCCTGTACTGGGTGGAAGGGGAGTGGAGGAGGGGCATGGTCTGCATAGCGGGGTCTACAGCCCTGTACTCTGACCCAGGAAGTCTCTTTCATCTTCCAAATCATAACAGATCCACTTCAGGCTGGGGCCTACATCAGGGGACAGGACTGTGGAGGTAATCTCTCCATAGCTGTTACCCCTCTCTCCCCGGACAGAGAGTGCTGCTATACTGTGCCCACATCTGCCCTGCTCATTCCTTCATGCTCCCTGTAGTCTCTGTCCGCCCTTGTGTTTCCCATCCTCTCCATTACTGTACAGTAACTTATAATATCACATATGCTGCTGTTTCTGAATGTTTGTTTCATCCGTTGTACATGTTATTCAGAATAATACATCATTATTTTTGAGGTGTGGAACCAATTGTCTGCACTTCTATGATTTCTTATGGGAAAATTTGCTTTGGTTTAAGAGTGGATTTGGATTACAAGCACGATCCTGGAACGAATTATGCTCGTAATCCAAGGCTCCACTGTATGTATATATATATATATATATATATATATATATATATATATATATGCTGCGACAGAGGGTTACTTTTTTACTATATGATGAAGGGTACAGGGGCAGTATGGCATATAAGTCAGTCATAGAGGGTGATGTAACTTATGATCATATGTTAATGTTAGAAGGGGTTGAAATGGCTCCCTCTGCCACTTCTTCTTCTTCACATTTAAACAGTGTTGGGAAGGGAGCAGAAGAAGTGAAGTACATGACTATGGGATGAAACTGGACAACGGGATTGTTTGCGGTCTAAATTGTCAAATACAATAGGTCTGCATAGAAGCTGTATACGTAAAATAGGAAAATATTCCGAAAATATTTTTTGGACTATCGACGACGTTATTTTATATTGTATCACAGTATGTCTAATAGGGGATACCCAGCACTGAAAAATCTAATTATAAGTCAGACTGTCTTAGTTGGATGCTCATGTACGGCTCATGATCATATAAAGCATGTCAATGCCGGCCTGAACATCCACCTGTGACAGTCTGACTAATAATTATAGTTATCAGTCCTGGGTGTCCCCTATTATATATACAGTGATTCTTCTTCACTGCGGGAATAGGGGGTGCCCCCTATGTACCTAGCTGCATTTTCACATATATACAGTTAACATATCTGCACCTGAGTCTGATATTGCTACATACACAGCTATCAGATGGCACCATTGTATATTTTATATTTGATGAACTGGAACATAAAAAAAAAATGCATTTTGTGAGATGAAGCCACAATACACTATTTCAGAGAGCAGCTGTCATGTATAAAAAAATGTTTTCCCTTTAACTAAGTAACCTTTTGGCAAAGTGGTCCAATCCCTTGCAAATCCCTTAAATTTAAGAATCCCAGATCATGATCCCACAAATCTCACTTCAAAACATATGAAGTATCAGCAAAATCCTAATCTACTGAATACAGGTATGAAAACTTTGCTTAAATGTTCTAATCCACATAATACTTTCAACTGGAAATATGATCAGAGAACAATTTCCATTAAATAATTTTTTTTTACATGTAATGCATTCAGAAATATAATCAAAAATCATCTTTAAAAAAAAAAAAAAAAGTATACAAATATATAGAGGTAAGCAAACAGTCTTGTCAAACCTTACAAACTAGGAAAATATAAAGACATGAGAACTCTTACTTACTTTCCCAGCAGTAGCCATGTTATACTTCCTTCCACAAACCTTTCTAGAGGTGAATGCGACTCATACTTGCTCTTCATTTAAGAAAGTTCCACCTCCCCTTTGCCTATGCTTCTACATGGCTGGGTGCCTAATCTTCCCTCCTACCGGGAAAACGATATGTACAGAATCAGTTACAGAGCACTTCTCTATTTGTGTAGAAACTGTGATCGGATATAAATAAACCAAAGCAAGATATGAACTGATATATTCCTTTTATAAGACATTTAGAGGTATTCTCCATGAATGTGAACAGTGTTTATATTGTTTTTTTATAAAGTAGTTACATTGTATCTTGAAAAAAAAAAAATTTTTTTTTTTTTTGTTTTGTTTTGTTTTGTTTTTATTAACATAGTATTGTTGTCTATGCTGGTAGAATACAATTTACCGGAAATTATTTAAAAAGTCATTAGAAAACAATTTGCCTGATGACATGTCAAAAGTTATTTTTGATGACAGGTACACTTTAAGCATGTTTAAGTAATGCAACTTCTAAATTACTTCTTTCCTTACCTTACCTTACCTAACCTCTTCATTTAACAACCCTTAAACCGTAATGCATTTCACATTTTTGCATACACAGATTAGGGCTGGATGACTTGTTTATCCGCCTTTATGTATATTATCCTAAGATTATTTTATAGTACAAGATTTTTTACTTTGTGTCTCCTTTATTTTTCCCTAGATTGTAAATTTTCTCACTTCTCTTGTGTGGGTTGTTTGTAATTTCCATAATTATTGTTTTTTAATCACTTCCTAGTATACTATCTAGTTTGCTATAATATTTCTCAGTAACCAAATGCATTGAGACTTGGAGGCACCAAAAGTAGTATTATTTCTCATAATCAAAAATACACTCCACAACACAAAAAAAAACCCTCAGACTTGCTCACTGCTATTACAAAATCTAAGTTTTATATGGATCATCACTTAAGACAGCCATTAAAGGAGAAATCCGGCTAAAATTTTTATTAAAGTATTGTATTGTCCCCCAAAAGTTATACAAATCCCCAATATACACTTATTACGGGAAATACACATAAAGTGCTTTTTTCCCTGCACTTACTACTGCATCAAGGCTTCACTTCCTGGATAACATGGTGATGTCACTTCCTGGTGACATGGTGATGTCACTTCCTGGATAACATGATGATGTCACTTCCTGGATAAAATGGTGATGTCTCTTCGTGGATAACATGGTGATGTCACTTCCTGGATAAAATGGTGATGTCACTTCGTGGATAACATGGTGATGTCACTTCCTGGATAAAATGGTGATGTCACTTCGTGGATAACATGGTGATGTCACAACCCAACTCCCAGAGCTGTGCGGGCTGTGGCTGCTGGAGAGGATGATGGCAGAGGGATGCTCAGTGTCCCTCCATTGCCCTGTGTCCCTTAGTGTCCCCCTGCCATCATCCTCTTCAGCAGCCACAGCCTGCACAGCTCTGGGAGTCGGGTCACCATGTTATCCAGGAAGTGACATCACCATGTTATCCAGGAAGTGAAGCCTTGATGCAGTAGTAAGTGCAGGGAAAAAAAGCACTTTATAAGCATTTCCCGTAATAAGTGTATATTGGGGATTTGTATAACTTTTGGGGGACAATACATTACTGTAACAAAAAATTTAGCCGGACTTCTCCTTTAACCTCTTAAGGACATATGACGTACCCCTACGTCATATGTCCTCACTTGCACTTCAAAGCGGGGCCGCGTGCCGCGATCCCGGGTGCCGCGAGTAGCCCGGGACCGCTGCTATTAGCGGGCACGGTCTGATCGCCGTGCCCGCTAATTAGCTAATCGGAGGCAGCTGTCAAAGTTGACAGCTGCCTCCGATTACCGGAGGCAACGTTTCCCTGGGGTCTAGTGGGGGAGATCGCTCCTCCAGGACCTTGTCCCGGAGGAGCGATCTCCGTTACTGATGCCGGCCGGGGACGCGTCCAAGATGGCGCCGTCCTCGGCTTGGCACTCGTTCGTTTTCGGCTGCAGCAGCCGAAAGCAAACGAGTGCCGATCTCATGGATCTCTGCAGCATATCTATGCTGCAGAGATCTCAATGAGAGATCCAAGTGTATATACTAGAAGTCCCCCAGGGGGGCTTCTAGTATATGTGTAAAAAAAAAAAAAAAAAGTGTTGTTTATAGTAAAAAGCCCCCTCCCCTAATAAAAGTCTGAATCACCCCCCTTTTCCCAGGTTTTAAATAAAAGTAAACAAATAAATAAATAAATAAACATGTTTGCTATCGCCGCGTGCGTAATCGCCCGAACTATTAATTAATCACATTCCTGATCTCGCACGGTAAACGGCGTCAGCGCAAAAAAATCCCAAAGTGCAAAATTGCGCATTTTTGGTCGCATCAAATCCAGAAAAAATTTAATAAAAAGCGATCAAAAAGACGTATATGGGCAATCAAGGTACCGATAGAAAGATCACATCATGGCGCAAAAATATGACACCTGACACAGCCCCATAGACCAAAGGATAAAAGCTCTATAAGCCTGGGAATGGAGCGATTTTAAGGAACGTATATTGGTTAACAACCGTTTGAATTTTTTACAGGCCATCAGATACAATATAAGTTATACATGTTATATATCGTTTTAATCGTAACAACTTGAGGAACATGCATAACAAGTCAGTTTTACCCCAGGGCGAATGGCGTAAAAACACATTTCCCCCAAATAAAAGAAATGCTTTTTTTTTTTTCAATTTCACCACACTTTGAATTTTTTTCTGGTTTCGCAGTGTACTTTATGCAAAAATTCAGCCTGTAATTGCAAAGTACAATTAGTGACGCAAAAAATAAGGGGTCATGTGGGTTTCTAGGTGGAAAAATGCAAGTGCTATTACCTTTTAAACACAAGGAGGAAAAACCGAAAACGTAAAAACGAAAATGGGCCCCGTCCTTAAAGGGTTAAAGTACTAAAAATTCACATAATTTGAGATGGGAAAGAGCAGAATTTGAGAAATCAACAGGGGGAAAAGAAAATGGAAAATTCTAATAATATTTTCCATTATATTTTATTGATATTGAAAGTAAAAATACAGAAAAGAAAATTTACAGGACACAGAATAATACTGTATTGTATGCAGTCACATCCAATAGAAACAAAAAATAAATTACTATTTCTTTGGAATAATAACTCACATACAGAAAATATAAAAACAGCTGTAAAAAAGTGAAGAACAATCCCAAAGGAAGCAATGCTGAATACAGGCCAAATCATTTCCTAATCTTCCAATCTATTACACATTTTGGGATAAAATGTATTTATTTTTTTTTCAAATTATGAAAAACATATTGAGAGCTATAACACTATAAAAGACCTACCAAATCACTGACATATCCAACCTACAATGACCACGTCACACTTAAAAACCAAAACCTGTCAAACCTACCTATACCTAGTATTTACTATAAGTACTGACCAAAATCATTATCCCTCATCTCCTGATGAAGACAGGTGTTGAAACGCGCATCGGGGAGCCGTGGATCAGCTATGGCCACTTTCTTCCAGAGACAACATAACTCCAGTTTAGATGTGTTTTCCAGTTCTCCAGATGTGGTCTCCAGTTCAGATGTGTTCTGCACTTAAAGGGGTTATCCAGCACTACAAAAGCATGGCCACTTTTGCCCCACTCTTTTCTCCAGTTCAGGTGTGGTTTGCAATTAAGCTCCATTTTCTTTAGTGAAACTGAGAATCAAACCCCACCCAATCAGGAGACAAGAGTGGAACAAAAGTGGCCATGTTTTTGTAGCACTGGATAACCCCTCTAAGCTTCATTCACTTCAATGGAACTAAGCTGCAAACTCCACCCAAACTGGAGACAAGAGTGATGATATCTCTGGAAGAAAGTGGCCATGTTTTTGTAGTGCTGGATAACCCCTTTAAGTCTGCCATATGGTTAGATGTACTCTTTATGGCCACGGCAGTGTATATAAAGGCGGTTTTGCCAAAACACGATCTACTGAACGTTCACACTTGTATGATAATTGATGCCAAATAAAGACTGAAGATTATGCTATCGGTGAGTGCCAGGATTTTTTATTGAATTGTTTGCTGGGACTTTATTCCTTTTCACGTGCACCACCAGACTTCACACACAGTGCCATTCTGAACTTCTACTATATATGTTGTGTGGCATTTGTGTTTGGAAAATTGTAGGTAACAAATCGCTGGCATATTTTGTATTTTTACAGCCTAGATATAATGGTGAAATAACAGCAACAACCAACCTCACCACGAGGACACTCTGCCATCCAGACTAACATCAGGACCCACAGAGTGGAAGAGCGCCCTGACAGACTGAACCAGCTTGAATCATTTTTATCTGGACAGGTGAGAGGTTCCAGTTGGTACCATCAGTCTATGTTTTTATTCTCCCTTAGACTTATGCGCAGGGATTGTTCAGTCTGTAACATAGTCAGTTACAGTAGGAGCTGTATACATAAAAATAGTAGAACAGTTTTAAAAGGACTATTGGTAACATAAATAATTTTTTATATTTGGTGCATTGGAACGCTGGAAACCACAAACCTATCTAAATAACATGAAGCATCAGCAAAATCCTAACCCACTGACTGCTGGTATAAAAACTTTGCTTAGTTTGCAATTTGCAAATCCATATAATACTTTCAGCTGAGAAGAATATACTAGCGGAGAAGAATTTGTATTAAAGGAGAAGTCCAGCAAATTTTTTTATTAAACTATTATATTTCTCGAGAAAAGTTACACAAATTACCAATATACACTTATTACGGGAAATGCTTATAAAGTGCTTTTTTCCCTGCACTTACTACTGCATCAAGGCTTCACTCCCTGGATAACATGGTGATGTCCCTTCCTGGATAACATGATGATGTCCCTTCCTGGATAACATGGTGATGTCACTTCCTGGATAAAATGGTGATGTCACTTCCTGGATAACATGGTGACCCGACTCCCAGAGCTGTGCGGGCTGTGGCTGCTGGATAGGATGATGGCAGGGGGAGACTAAGGGACACAGGGCACTGAGCATCCCTCTGCCATCATCCTCTCCAGCAGCCACAGCCCGCACAGCTCTGGGAGTCGGGTCGTGACATCACCATGTTATCCAGAAAGTGACATCACCATTTTATCCAGAATGTGAAGCCTTGATGCAGTAGTAAGGGCAGGGAAAAGCACTTTATAGGCATTCTCTGTAATAAAGGTTTGCCGGATTACGCCTTTAAATAAGCAAAGTCTTGTCAAACCATACAAAATAAAAAATGTAAACACAGAATTCTGACTAATTTTCCCAGCAGTTGCCATGTCCTACTTCCTTCCATAAACCTTTCCAGAGGAAAATGTGACTCATACTCACTCTTCATTTACTAAAGTTCCACCTCCCCTTACAGGCCCAATGATCTCTTAAATAAACTTTATTTGATTAACTTTGTTTTCGCTCCTGTAACCGCTCTTGTCTGCTTGCTATAAGCAGTTGTTACTATGTGGCATTAACTGCAATATGTTTCCTACAAGATTACATCAGTTTTTCTCATAAAATTTTAGTTTCTGTTAAAAGGAGAAGTAGCAAGTACACATGTGAGATAAGGAATTTGATCATTTAATAGTTTATATATATTTATAAAATGGGAAAGGGGGGGTGGGATTTTAACTTTTACTATGGGATGGGATTTTTTATTAATGAAAAAACATTGTTAGGAATCAGGAACAGGAGGACACAAGGACAGGTAAGCCCTGAAGCTTGCCTCCGCCCCGCTGTCCCTGCCTACTTGCCTCAAAAGCCCTAAAAGGCAATGGACAACTGGACAGCGAACCCTGTTCTCAACTTCTGCAACACAGAACAAAACAAGACAAACACACACAATAAAGCGAAATCAGAAGTCCGGATCAATAACACTCGAGCAGCGCAGTACAATACAGAATCCAGGAGGGCAATCAAATAGTCAAGAGCCAGATGTCAAATAACCAGTAAAAGCAATGCAGGAATAAATGCTAGGTCAAGATACATTAGTAAACTAGGCACTATCGCAGGCAAGGCCTGAATCCAAGTGTAGGATACTTATGGGACCAGAAGGCACCAGCCGTCAGTCAGCCTAATTAAAATCACTAACACTTAATGCAAACCGTTCGGGGTTGGTGAGGTCCCAGCAGTGGCAACCTCATAGGGAAACGACGATGCTTCCCCCTAACCTGGCCAGCTGCTAAGGACGCCATTGGCGCACCCCTAAAAACCAGCCAGCCCAGTACCCAGGGACCCCGTTGGAGCTGCCAGAGAGCTGGCTGTGCAGGGTGCCATTTTTATTTTACAGTAACTAGTAGTCCCCCCGGAGGACTTCTATTATAACTACATTTATCTCTCAGAGATTTATGCAGTACATATATTCTGCATAGATCCATAAGACCTCTGCTCCATTGCTCTGGCCTGCTGGAGCCCAGAGTAATGGAACACTGAGCCGGAATCAGCATCATTGCGATGGCCCAAGCAGAAGAACGGATGCATTGAAATGCTCAATTAGCCAGAGTGCCAAGCAGCCTGCTTTGGCCAATGATGGTGGTTCCTGGCTGCTAATAGCAGCTGGAAGTGGCACCATACAGAGTGGGGTCATGACGTACCAGGTATGTCAGGGGACAATAAGGGGTTAATTAGCACACATTTCTTATTAACTCTCCAGAATATCGTGGACAGCGATTATGGAGACGAATGATGGTCACCTAGATCAAGGACCTAGACCTTCGGGCCACCTAGATCAAGGAACAATTTGCCAACTCACAAGAGAGGCAGCGCTGACGAGTTTATTAAAAGACGAACCAAGATAGATCTATGCAACTTCCTCAGTATCAGTACACCTACTGATAAAGATGCTGCCCCTAAAATTTGCAAAGAAATAAATCAAGCCACTCACTGCTAATAACTAGACATGAGCGAACCGGCTGAGGTTCGGGTTCGTATGAACCTGAACTATCGGCTTCTGATTCCCGCTGTCTGCAGCCTCCGTGGAGAGGGTGGATACAACCTTGAGGACAGCCTGGAAAACTGGGATACAGTCATAGCCATAGGCTGTATTCCAGTTTTCTAGGCGGTCCTCAGGATGTATTCACCCGCTGCACGGAGCGGGCAGACAGCTGGAATCAGAAGCCGATAGTTCAAGTTCATACGAACCCAAACCTCAGCCGGTTCGCTGATCTCTACTAATAACACAGAGAAATCAATTCTAAACTACTTGTCTCTAAGACATTTGTGAACAAACTAATTATAAACGCGCTTGAGCCAATGGTTAAAGTGCTGCAAGACCTCAAATATGAAGCGAGGCAAGTAGGTGGCAGAGAAGAACAACTAGAAACCACCCAGTCACAACTTATTTTTCATCCTGCTAATCCCACCTTACCAAAATTATTGACTGGTTGGAAGACAAAGATAATAGAGGTGGCCAAAGGAACTTGAGAATAAAGAGACTTCCAGAGTCATTTCTAAATTAGTCCTTCTAACCTAAGCTGAAACAAATCTTCATACAAATTCTAAGGGGACCCGAATGAAATCTAATCCACAGGACCTCCCCCTCAGGGATGTCATATGTTGCCTTCTGAATTCTGAGCTGGGAGACGACATTTTGAAGAAAGCACAATCTATTCCCTAGCTATCCTTAGCTCAGATCACTTTATCAAAGAGAAAAAAAAATGTAGGAATATCTTACAGAACAGCTACACTCTAAAAGTATAGCATACAGATGGTTCATTTCTTCGTACTTTCCTTCTCGGTAGAAGGGCGGAGGTCCTGGAGACATACCAACTCGTTTGCAGTTGCAGATTTGACATCCTTCCTAGGAAAGGGTCTGGACCAGCCAAACATTACAAAGGCAAAAAGAGACCAGGGAAGCTAAAATAATTCATATGAGTTTCATATGCGCCCCCTGGTACTTTTTGGCCCAATTACAGTATTCTTGCAGTCATCTCTAGTACAAGAAATGTGCCACAAGAATGATACACAAGAATGTTAAAGGGGTTGTTCACTAGAAAAAAATTGTTTCAAATCAACTGATCCCAGCAAATGCCAAAGCGACTCTGTACACACAATCTTCCCCCCCAAAACCGATTGTTCCGTCGGATAGTTATTAATATTGTTAATCCAAGATCTGTCCTGGGGTCCGTTTGAAAGGTGATGCAGCTATTGTCCTAAAAAACAACTTTTAAACTTGCAGTACTGTGTCAAATTGACATGACCTAGAGTGTCTGTGCCGTAGGCCTTCATCGCCTCTCTGTCCCTCCTCCTCCTCCTCACCCTTTTCATCGTTAGGAATGCCTTAGGCAGGATTTCTGCTAATCATCACTTGTCTGAACACTGCAGATGGGCCTTAATGATCCAGCTCATGTGCAGTGTTCACACAAATGATGAATAGGAGAAATCCTGCCATGGGATGTTCCTAATGATGAAGAGGGTGAGGAGGAATGATGGAGAGGTGTTGCGAGTCTAGGGCACAGGCTCTGATTGACTTTACAAACTCTAATCTAATTGATAATAACTAGAGATGAGCGAACCGGGTTCGGGTACGAGTCGATTCGAACCCGAACGATTGGCATTTGATTAGTGCTGGCTGCTGAACTTGGATAAAGCTCTAAGGTTGTCTGGAAAACATGGATACAGCCAATGACTATATCCATGTTTTCCAGCCTTAGGGCTTTATCCAACTTCAGCAGCCACCGCTAATCAAATGCCAAAAGTTCGGGTTCGGATCGACTCGAGCATGCTCCAGGTTTGCTCATCTCTAATAATAACCATTGCTGGAGGAGTTAGTTAGTTGGGAACTGAGATCTTTCCTGTAAAATTTGGAATCCATGGAAAAACTATAGGAAATCATCTAGCACACCTCACATCGCATTTCTATACTTTCTTTTTTTTTGTATACAGTTCATAGAAGTGGGTATCGGCACTATCCACTCACCGCTGTGTAGGAGATCCCCGCTGATAGAGTCTCTCTGGATACTGGCGTGGTAATAGCCGTGCTCTACGCCTCTCAGCAAACAATGTCCAATACACTTATAGAGAAATAGAGGCAATGTGGCACTTGCTAAACTTTCCACGTTTTCTTTATTACACCATCTTTACAGTCAGTGATACAAAGTACAGATCGGCAACGAACGTTTCACGCTAGATTGCGCTTTTTCAAAGCCAATCTAGCGTCAAACGTTCGTTGCAGATCTGTACTTTGTATCACTGACTGTAAAGATGGTGTAATAAAGAAAACGTGGAAAGTTTAGCAAGTGCCACATTGCCTCTATTTCTCTATAAGTGTATCTTTTTTTTTTGTATATCGAAAACAGATGTGCATCTTACAAAACTATGTAAACATTTGAATGACTTCTATTAATATCCTGTATTACTTTTCCACAGTTCACACTGACGCCGTGATTAAAGTCCTAGGTTTAAATGTCATTACAAAATAAAAAGGTAAGCAGTACGTTTCCACCGAGCTTCCTTGGCTTCCCTTTGGGAACTCTTAGAACTCCCAAATATAGGCCCAATACTGTGGGATCCACTAACCTTCAAACTCAAGAGCCTATTCTCTGCTTATGGCAAAACTCCAATTTCAATCATGGTGGTACCTGCCTCCCTGTGTTCCAGTTGTGGCATGTCACTGGCTTTTTTACCTATTTTATCTTATGTCAGATGCCTTATGTGGGAACTAAAATATTGCCAGCTTTACAAGCATCTCATAACATTTGTAACTCAAAAATATAACTCTCTATAAAAAAAAAGTTGTAATTTTTTTTCTTTTCTTCTTAGGCCATGTTCCCACGTAGTAAAACACCGGCAGTTCTGTGACCCAAATTATGGACCCAGTCATTTAACCCCTAGCTGCACCAGGACGTTACCGAAGGTCCTGATGCCACTGGGGGAGTTCAGAGGGGGGGTCGCGCGGCGACCCCGCTCTGAACCGCCACAATCCCGGGTGCCATATGCAGCCCGGGACCGCGGCTATTAGCGGGCACGGTCCGATCCCAAAGTTGACAGCTGCAGCTTGCTGTCCCCTTACCCTGGTGGTCTAGTGGGGGGATCAAACCCACCCTCCCCTGCGACGCGATTGTGGAGGGGAGATCCCCGCATCTGCTTGGAGCCGGGGCCTGCGCCGTAATGGCACTGATCCTGGCTCGGAACTCTATTTCTTTTGGCTGCAGCAGCCAAAAGCAATAAAGCACAGATCTCATTGATCTATGCAGTATATCTGTACTGCATAGATCTCAATGAGAGATCAGAGTGTATATACTAGAAGTCCCCCAGGTGGAATAACCTTAACCCCAGGGGGAATAAGCCTAACCACAGGAGGACTTCTAGTATGTGTGTAAGAAAAAAAAAATTATTAATACAAATCCCCTCCCCTAATAAAAGTTTGAATCACCCTCCTTTCCCCTGGATCTCCTCTTACCTCTCCAACCGCACTTTTAGTGTCTCCCACTCCCACACCACCTCCTCTCCTCGTCCCCTTACTGTTGGTGTTCCCCAAGGCTCTGTACTCGGGCCTCTTCTCTTCTCCATCTACACCTCTGGCCTGGGACATATCATAGAATCCCATGGCTTCAGGTACCATCTTTATGCCGATGACACTCAGATCTACCTCTCTGGTCCGGATGTCACCTCTTTGCTATCCAGGATTCCAGAGTGTCTATCGGCCATATCCTCCTTCTTCTCCTCCCGCTTTCTAAAACGCAACATGGACAAAACAGAACTTATCATCTTTCCCCCATCTCGCTCCACCCCGCCTTCTAATCTGTCAATCACTATCAATGGCTGTACTCTGTCCCCTGTCCCCCAAGTCCGCTGCCTTGGCGTCACCTTTGACTCTGCCTTGTCCTTTAAACGACATATTCAGGCCCTGACCACCTCCTGCCGCCTTCACCTCAAAAACATTTCCAGAATCCGCTCTTTCCTCACCCCTGAATCCACCAAACTGCTGGTCCATGCTCTCATTATCTCCCGCTTGGACTACTGTAACATCCTCCTCTCTGGCCTTCGAGCTAACTCCCTTGATCCCCTCCAGTCTATCCTTAACTCTGCTGCCCGACTAATCCACCTTTCCCCTCGCTTTGCCTCAGCCTCTCCCCTCTGCCAATCCCTCCACTGGCTCCCCATTGCCCAACGTATTGACTTTAAATTGTTGACCATGACATACAAGGCAATCCACAACCTGTCCCCTCCTTACATCTCTGACCTGATATCCCGCTACCGTCCCTCACGCAACCTTCGATCCTCCAGTGACCTCCGTCTCCGCTCCCCCCTTGTTCGTACCTCGCACAACCGCCTCCAAGACTTTGCCCGAGCCTCCCCCATACTCTGGAACTCGCTACCCCGACACATCCGTCTCTCATCCACCATCAAGTCCTTCAAAAGTAACCTGAAAACCCATCTCTTCAAACAAGGCTACAACCTACAATAACTCTGCATCATACTTGAATGGCTGCACTTTACCTCCTGTTTCTCTCCCTATACCCCATAGATTGTGAGCCCTCACGGGCAGGGTCCTCTTCCCCCATGTACCAGTCTGTCTTTTGCCTTCATGTAATGTTTTCTGATCTTGTATTGTTCCTGCCTGTTGCCTATCTATTGTATAGCGCTCTGGAACTAAGGGCGCTTTATAAATAAATAATAATAATAATAATAATTTTATAAATAAAAATAAATAAATGAATAAATAAACATGTTTGGTATCGCCACATGCGTAATCATTTGAACTATTAAATTATCACATTCCCGATCTGGCACGGTAAGCGGCGTAAGCATAAAAAAATTCAAAGTGCAAAAAATGTGCATTTTTGGTTGCATCAAATCTAGAAAAATTGTAATAAAAAGAGATCAAGCGATATATTTTTAACAGGTTTTAACTTTTTAAAAGCCATCAAATAAAATAAAAGTTATACAAGTTACATATCGTTGTAATAGTAACAATTTGAGGAACATGTATAACAAGTCAGTTTTACCCTAGGGCGAACGGTGTAAACCCCCCCCCCCAAAAAAAATTGTGTTTTTTTATTCTTGTTTTTTTTCCTATTTCACCACACATATAATTTTTTTCTGGTTTCACAGCATATTTTAGGCAAACATTACATCTGCCATTGCAAAGTACAATTAGTGGCGCAAAAAATAAGGGCTCATCTGGGTCTCTAGGTGGAAATATGTACGTGCCATGGCTTTATATACACAAGGAGGAATTAAAAAGAAAGCGCAAAAATGAAAACTGGCTGTGTCTCCTAAGGAGTAAATGGCCTCGTTCACATGTTTTATCGATCTGTGATCAATTCCGGAAAAAATACTGAGAGGTCCTAGTGCTACAGACAATCCTATGGATGAGACCTTAATGTGTGTTACTGGCAGGTTTACTAAACAAGTCAATTCGAGGTCCTTTCTAGGTCTTCAGGTATACCTAAAAAAGATTTTTCTTGTTATCCAGGCCTCCCTCTTACCCTATGGTATTATAAGTAACTGTAAATAAATGCACATCATATGAAATATAGGTTTAAACAAGGATTATATAATAAATATATGTGAGTATATATATAGGAATATGTGAATTATAGTCGAAATAATAAAGTAAGACTAAACACTTACCATAAATGAATATAATCATGGAAATTCATAAGATTATTGCATGGTTCAAGACGAAGCTCTTTGCTTAAGAGGGTTACTGCAATAAATACATTCCCAGATGTTTCAAGGAGTATCTTGTTTACAGAGAGGGCAAGGAACAAACTTGATAGAATTTTCTTTGGCTTCAGTTAATTTAATACCAGTGACAGAGACTATCACATGTCAAGTCTGTGGATCCTTATCAGGCTACTTTCATAATAAATGTTTGCAACAGTCGGCTGATCTATAAAAGAAAATGCAGAAAATCACATTGTTTGATTATTAAAGTGGCGCTATCAGCAGGTTTTGCCCAGAGAAGCTGCTGATGTGCCGCGGAAGCTAAGTACCTTGTGGGATGATTACTGTGAATAACATTCCTCTCTCTTATTAATTCCCTAAATGCCCTCATGCAAATCTCCTACCTATGAGCATTTGGGGCGTCACCCTCCGGCCCCCCACCACCGCGTCCCACCCAGTCCGCCACCTCCCATCCAGCTCACTATGCATATTCATGAATGCATAGTGGGCTCTATGTACCGCGGCTGTGCAGGGAAGATGCCTCATCGGAGATGGTCTGTTTCCCGTGCATGCGCGATTCCTCCGGGCCGCCGCCAATCCTCCCGGAGGTCACTCAACATGTAAGTATAAGTCTATGTTTTTCTGTGAATGTGTCTGAATTGAAGTGATTGTTTTTTGTTTTAGTTTTTTTGCAAATTGTATGAATGAGAGTTGTAGTGTGTGCCTGTTGAGAGATGATGGGAGTGTGCATGGTGTGGATGATGAGAGTGTGCATGGTGTGGATGATGGGAGTGTGCATGGTGTGGATGATGAGCGTGTGCATGGTGTAGATGATGAGAGTGTACATGGTGTGGATGATGGATCTGTACATGGTGTGGATAATGAGAGTGTGCATGGTGTGGATGATGGGAGTGTACATGGTGTGGATGATGAGAGTGTGCATGGTGTGGATGATGGGAGTGTGCATGGTGTGCATGATGAGCGTGTGCATGGTGTGGATGATGAGAGTGTGCATGGTGTAGAGGATGGGTCTGTGCATGGTGTGGATAATGAGAGTGCATGGTGTGGATGATGGGAGTGTACATGGTGTGGATGATGAGAGTGTGCATGGTGTGGATGATGGGAGTGTGCATGGTGTGGATAATGAGAGTGCATGGTGTGGATGATGGGAGTGTACATGGTGTGGATGATGGGATCACACAATGCTCACTCCCATCATCCGCACCATATACACACTCTCATCATCCACACCATCCACACTCCCATCATCCACACCATGCACACTCTCATCATCCACACCATGTACACTCCCATCATCCACACTCTTTCAACAGGCACACACTACAACTCTCATTCATACAATTTGCAAAAAAACCAATCGCTTCAATTCAGACACATTGATAAACAAAGACTTACATCTTGAGTGACCTCCGGGAGGATTGGCGGCGGCCCAGATGAATCACGCATGCGCGGGAAGCAGCCTCTCTCCAACAAGACATCTTCCCTGTGCAGAAGCAGTACATAGAGCCCTCTATGCATATATGAATATGCATAGTGGGCGGGATGGGAGGGGACGGAACACGGTGGCGGAACACGGTGGTGCTCAGAGTCAGAGGGTTTCGCCCCAAATGCTCTTAGGCAGCAGATTTGCATAGGGGGGAGAGGAAGGTTATTCACAACAATCAACCCATAAGGTACTTCTCTGGGCAGAACCTGCTGATAGTGCCGCTTTAAATAGTGCACACAGAACAGCGGGGATTTTGTCCCACTTCTCCATACAGATCTTTTAGGTTTCAGGGCAACATTGAGTTTCAGCTCCTGTTAAAGATTCTCTAATGAGTTGGAGACTGGCTAGGCCAATCCGGGACATTGAAATGCTTCTTATGGAGCCGCTCCTTAGTTACCCTGGCTGTGTTTCAGGTCATTGTCATGCTGGAAGTACCGGACACAACCCATCTGCAATGTTTTTAATGAGGGAAGGAGGTTGTTGGCCAAAATCTTGCAACAAATAATCCCATCCATACAGTGCAGTCATCCTGTCCCTTTTGAAAAAAAGTACCTACAAAGTATGTTTCCACCCCCATGCTTCACGGTTGGGACTGTGTTCTTGTGGTTTTGCCCATCCTTCTTCTGCCTCCAAACATGGAGAGTGGCGATGATACCCAAATGTTTTATTTTAGGCTCATCTGATGGCATGACTTTCTCCCATGCCTCCTCTGGATCATCCAGATGGTCATAAGGGAACCTCAAATGGACCTGGACATGTGCTGGTGTGAGCAAGGGGACCTTGCTTTCCTTGCAGGATTTTAATCCACGATGGCGTCGTGTGTTACTAATATTAATCTTTGAGATTGTAGATATAGGGAATGTTCATCCGACATCCAACACAACATAGTTATTATAAATGTATGGACATCTTTAGTCCAGGGGGTGCTATCCTATCATATGAAAATTCTTAACTTGAACAAAGTTGCTGTAGCAAGCATAGGTCTCAGAAGAAGACTCTCAGCTCTGTGCACCACAAAAATTAGTCCCATTTTCCTTTCCCTCAACTTCCACACTTCTAGTTTAGATGTCCATACTAGGCAGTGCCAGGGCTCTGACTTTCTCTGTATTTTTGTATATAACTTGTCATGAGAGGGCACACAATGCAAGACATAACAACAACATATCTGGCACTCCTCCTATTCCATTCCATTATCACTTTTCAGCAAGCTTTAACTTATTTCTAAATTGAGTCACGACAAACAGCATGATAATCCGTGCAAAATAAAATGTAATCTTTGAACAGACTGATCATTTTACATCCTTATAAAAGTTTGTTAGAATTTGCGAACATCAATACTTGGGTGAGTAAAAAAATCTTCTCTTGCCATTCAAAACAGATATTTTTAGGGAAAAGCGTTGCATATGTCTAAAAATGTCTGACTCTATCTTGCAGGATACAAAAAGGCAAAAAGCTATGTCAACTATAAATAACGGGCACGCCAACAATAATAATCAAGACAAATGCTTTATTGGGTACATCTCATAAACAATAAGTAGTACAACACCTATTAAAATAATGTAAAACCATAAGAGTCTCGGGGACCATTAACAATAAGTACATACCCCAGGACAAACCAACATACAAAGTGTGCAAGACCTACTCTTAGAAATGAGGATGATGTGCAAACCTGCCTGTATGTGTAAACAATGTAAGGCTATGTTGACACTATGTATGATTCCGGCCGTAGTGTGAACCGCGAATATACGCACGTAGTTTTGAGGTTGATGCGTTCGCTTGAAAGTATATGATATACGGCCGCACAATGCACACTACTAAAATGAACAGGACCATTGTTTGAGGACGGAAATGTTCCAACTCACGGCCGTGGATTTCCATGCGGTCCCGTACGAAGTACTTATTTCAGCCAAATTGAACTTGATTTTTTGATCCAAAAGGTTCTGTGTGTTTTACTGGGCTGGGCGAAGATTTCCAAGTAAATGACCTGCTTCAGATCTACGGGCGTATCTTCGCGGTTCATACGCATCCGGCCGCATGTCTATTTTTCCCACGGCCGTAGTTTCAGCTGCAATCATATGCCGGAATCATACGTAGTGTGAACATTGCCTTAAAGTGCAAATAATATGCGCTGTGAAATTGAAAAAAAAAGAAAAACGCAATTCTTTTTATTTGGGGGGGGGGGGGGCAATTCCTCCTGTGCAAATTGTGATCCTTGTGAGCTTCCATAGTCAACTTTGTGACGTAACAGAGAACTTTCACGGAACGCTGTAGCTGGTAGAGAACGCGCCACCGTCCGGGGCGCGCTCCCAGCTTGGACTTATCATCTACGTTATACCCTTGGAAAAAATCAAGAGTAATTCATTTTATACACCCATCCATACGCGAGTTCTAGGTAGAAGCGCTAGATGCATAAATTTTATTCCTGATTTTAACACTAGTGGTAAGTACGGGCTATTCCTTTGATATCATCTATAAGCAGCAAATTACGAGCCAACATTCAAGCGCCGTGTCACTTATACTCATTTTTTGGGTCGCATTTGTAACAAAAAAAAAAAAGATTTTGGATTAATCATTAATGGTGTGTTCACACCTACAGGATCTGCAGCTGATTTTCTGCTGCGGATCCGCAGCAGATCTGCAGCAGATTTCATTTAAATAACTGAACACAGCATCAAATCTGCACCATCAAATCTGCTCCTGTAGGTGTGAACGCACCCTAAAGAAGTTTGACAGAATACTTAAATGAAACTATCATCTATGTATCTGGTGTAACAGTTCTGCTTTGTTCTCCTCTAATTTCTTGAATCGGTGTCCACAGGATATACCATGTCTTTTACATGCAGTTTCTAACACCCTCCACCCTCATCTCTATAACAAAGATCCTTGATCCATGCCCTACCTCAAGAAGTGACCACTATTCACACTCACACAGGCAGATTTAATCTAAAGTGTAGTTTGAGGGAGGAGTCTCCCAGGTTCAACCTTTCTCTGGGTTAGACCTAATCCCTGCATAGTTAAAGAGGACCTGTCACCCCCGGTGTCGGGGTGACAGGCTCCCAACCCCCCGCTAGAGCCCCTAATACTTACTTGATCGCGCCGGGTCCCGGGATGGAGATATCCCCATGGGAAGCCTGGTGTGCACACCGCTGAGATGAGTCCGCCGCTCATAGAGAATGAATGGTGAGTCAGACCCTTAATTCATTCTCTATGAGCGTCGGACTCATCTCAGCGGCGCTCGCGCCCAGCTTCCTGCAGGGATATCTCTGTCTCGGGACCAGCCAAAGAAGCGGGACCTGGCGCAATCAAGTAAGTATGAGGGGCTCTAGAGGGGGGTCGGGAGCCTGTCAACCCGGCATCGGGGGTGACAGGTCCTCTTTAACTATGCAGGGATTAAGTCCAGACACTCTCCCCTCAATGGGTTGGAACTTTCCAATTAGTCCTGGCTTAATCAGAGTCGTAAGAACAACTATCCATGTCTCCTCTTTTTTGCTAGCCCTCACACTAAGCCTTAAAGTGTACCTGTCATTAAGCATCTTAAAGAAATACAAGTAGACTTGCTTGATGAGTGTCTATGATCCTTCCTAGACCCTTTTTTAGTTTTTTCAAATCTTCCACTTTGGCATAAATTATCCCAACTGCTCACCTAATCTGGAGTTCTAAATTCTGTGAGGGGGTACAGGAAGTGATGTCATCTGCCCTTACAGCTCAAGGAGTGATATAGTAGCTGCTACAGTTTTTACTTATCATTTATGATCTAATTCTGCCTCAATAAAGCAAATAACCACCTAACAAAAAAAAACCTGCGAGCGGAGGATATGGAAAGCGTACGCCAGGGAGAAAGGGCGAATCTGCAACTCTCCCTGGTGTACGCCATGGTCGTAAGTTTCATAAATGTCCCCCAAAGAGTGTTGTCACAAGGGACCATTAGGTTAGTTGCCCTGCTCTAGCCTGCAGCACAATGCTCATCACCCCTATGGATAGCACATATCTATTACATTATAGTGATATAATACTTATATTTTTTCATCTCGGAAAATCTCAGTTTTACAATCTTTTCATTTTAATCATTGGCATCAGTGTTTAATTTCTAAAAACAAATACATTACCATCTCCTAATCATGTATTCTACAAAATGTTCTTCTGAGCTTAACATGCCGAAGCATAGCCTGTTATGCCTGGGTACAATTGTTCTGATCTGTAACTTAAACCACGGGCAAATTGTTGCATATGTACTGTATATAGTCATACTCATATAGTAGCCTGGAGCCGTAACAATGTTATTACATGTTTAATGAACTGAGAAATCCTTTAAAAAAATTTTCCATAAGAACATACATTTGCCTTAAGATGTACTTTTGAAGCTACATTTGATTGTGGCCCACCATGAATATTGTGTGCCGTACATTCTGAAAATACTTTTGCTCAAGACCATAGTTATAAGCTGGTATAGGTATTTACCATGATTTATACCTGCTTGCAAAATTAGGTCATTAGGTTAAAATATAGATAGAAAAAATATATAGAAAAAAATCTCACCGCTCCCTGGCTGCTATTAACAGCTGGGGGGCGGTGCTAATGTCCAGAACAGAGCAATCTTGTGTGCCAGGCATTTAACTATTAAGATGCAGTTGTCAAAACTGATGGCAGCATTTAAATGGTCATGGCATGCCTCATTGAGCGGCGATATAGATCAATGCTGTACATATGTACTGCATTGATCCCTATGAGCAATCATTGTATTGCTCATAGGAGTCCTTAAAGTGGACTAAAAATTATTATGTAAAAAAAGTTTATTTTAAATAAAAAATTCCTTCTACAATATAAGTTTAAATCACCCTCCTTTTCCCATTATATAAAAAAAATAAATATCACCGAGCGTGGAATTGTATAAACTGTCGCATGGTAAACGGCGTAAGCTCAAAACTGCTGATTTTAGGTCGCATCACATCTAGAAAAACTCAAATATAATGTGATAAAAAAAAGTTGCATATACACAATCAAACTACCGATAGAAAGAACACATCATATGGCAAAAAAATTACACCTCAAATAGCCCCATAGACCAAAAAATAAAACTGTTATAAGGATCAGAATAGAGAGTAAATCTTTTTTACTTTTATTTTTATTAATTTTATAAATTATCATTATTAGTTATCATAAAGTAACATCATAGGGAGGGGGGCAGGGGGCAATGGGAAAGGTAGAAGGGTTCTGGAGGAGGCAACATGAGTCCATGGTTGTCCAATATTGGTAAATTCCACTGGTAAAATTTTTAAAAAAATTTATAAATTTTTTGACAGCAGTAAAATAAGATAAAAGTTATAGAAGTTGCCGATCGTTGTAATCATACTGACTTCAGGAACATAGATAACATGTCAGTTTTACAACATGGCAAAAGGCGTAAAGACAAAAAAAATAAATACCCTTTTCAATTTCACAATGCAATTTTTTTCCATTTCACAGTATATTGTTTAGAAAAATTGCAAAGTACAATTGGTGTCGCAAGAAATAAGACCTCATATGGGTAAATGCAGGCAGTTTTAAACAAAAGGAGGGATAATTGAAGGCGCAAAAATGAAAATTATCTCTGTCCTTAAGGGGTCAAAAACAAGGTCGTTCTCTGATGACAGATTCTTTTAAAATACCCAGTTTTCTTCTACTGTGTAGAAAGAACGCCTGACATATTCAAGGCCTCCAGTTTAATGCGTCAGGATTGTGCGAATGCTGGGGAATGAAAAGAGTAAAATTATAACTAAATTAATAGTAATCAATTTAGAAAATTTGTTTAATTTTGAAAAATATATACTGTATGCAATATCCCGGAACAGATCATGCTTCCAGAAAATGTAATTGTTGTTGTACTGTAACTAGATGTCATTACTTTCATACTGTCATTTTGAGTATAATAAGGCTGGGGCTACATGGTAAGATCTGGTTGCACAACCGAAAATGTTGGGTTGCCATCATAATCAAGTGGCAACTCCCCTAATGCAAGTGAATCTTCCATCCATAAAAAGCATAGAGTGTAAGGTGCACACATACCTGTTTGCATTCCTGGAAGTTGCACAGGCCGAGTCCAGAGCTTTGTGAGTGTTAGATCAAATTTTCCTGAACACCTGCATCCTACAGCCGGCACTGCAGCTCAAATTCAAGTTTTGTGATGACTATGAGGGAGATTTATCAAACAAGGTGTAAAGTGAAACTGGCTCAGTTGCCCCTAGCAACCAATAAGATTCCACCTTTCATTTCCTACAGACTCTTTGGAAAATGAAAGGTGGAATCTGATTGGTTGCTAGGGGCAACTGAGCCAGTTTTACTTTACACCATGTTTGATAAATCTCCCCCTATGTGTTTAACCAGAAAATTATCCTTGGGGTTATCCAGGATTAGAAAAAAAAACACGGCTACATTCTTGCAAAACAGCACCACCCCTGTCCTCAGGTTGTGGTATTACAATTCAGCTCCATTCACTTCAATGGAACTGAGCTGCAAAACCCACACCCAAACTGAGGACAGGAGAGATGCTGTTACCTGAAGAAAGCAGACATGTTTTTTTTAAATCCTGGATAACACCCTTAACCCCAGTAAAGTGAAGATCCTTTTAGTGGAGTATCTCACGACTGTTTTCCTTACATCAGTACAATCATCATAACATACACTATACACATCTAACTGCTAGACTAGAAAGCAGTACCTCTTACATGTACTATTGCAGTGGCTATGGTTTTTAAAGCCTGTGAAGAAGTTTCCAATTATTTAACAGTAAAGAACTGTTCCTTTTTGTTGTTAAATTATGTTTCTGACAATGTTATTGCACCTTTAAAAGGACCCTCAATCCCCCCCTGCTGCAGAGAAATCGATGCTCGCCTGTCTGCACACTCAATATGCAAATGAGAAGAGATAAGTCCGATGTCCATAAGAAATCACTGGAGCAATAATTTCCTATGGACACCGGGCTCATCTCTTTTGCAGAGGGTGGCGATTTCTCTGCAGCAGTATTGGGGCCTCTATTGGGGCCTCTATGGCCTCAGGTGCCAGGTTCCCTTTAAAGGTTCAATAATATAGTCGGAAACATATTTAACAATAAAATGGGGGGGGTGTAGGTATCCAGGGCTCTACCGGGGGGTCAGGTGGGTTCTGCCCTTGGTGCCAGGGTACCAGGTTACCTATAAAGGTGCAATAATGTAGTCAGAAAAATAATTAATAAAATAAGGGGTTAGTATCGGGGTGTCGGGTGGGTTCTGCCCGGAATGCCAGGGTGACAGGTTCCGTTTAACACCATGTGCACCACAACTATCATTCACTAGACAAAATATGCAAAGTTACTAAGTCTGCACTGGGGGCCAAATCCGAAAAGTGTACAAGTGTACTAGTGACCACAAGCGCTACACCTCCCATCGGTCTATAGCTTATGTCTATAACTACATTTAGAAGGTTGAACTCTACATCTTTGCACAGAACCTCAGCTTCTTACAAAAGTAGAAATGTTTTCAGCGTTTTGGATTCTTTCCATTATTTATCTCTTAGATGTCTTATGCTGCCAAAAGTTAAGTTGCTAAATAAATATCTGATGTGGTTTTATAATTGGATTTTAAATCAAATGCAGAATAATACTGATAAAAAGGACCACGGCCAAATTCCATTCAGTCACTTGTGAATAATATTTAAGACAAATGTACCACTAGTACATTGCTTTTTTGTTTAACGTGAATAGACCAGCGCCAGTGCGGGGATGCCGGCGGTGTGGATTTTTTTTTGAACTGCCGCCTGATTCCCGCATGAAAGTCACTGGTCTATAACTGAGTAGCGGTCGGGCATGAAGCTCTGGAGGCGGGCCTGCTGACCCCAGTTTGATGATCTTCCCTTCCCTCTGTGACACAACTCCATTGATTCTAATGGAGCCGTGTCACAGAAGGGAGGGGGTTTCATCTCACTGGGGCCAGAGGGCCCACCTCTAGTGTTTCATGCCCGTCCTGTTCTTGGTAATAGACTGGTGACGTGCGTGGGAACCGGGCAACGGTTCAAAAAAAGGACCACACCACTGGCATCCCCGCACTGGCGCTGGTCTATTGATGTTAAACAAAAAAGCTATGTACTAGTGGTACTAGTGCTTTAAAGTTTGGTATATACTGCATAAAAAAATGCCTGGTAAAGAACATATACATTAGAAATTTAATAAACTGATGAAACGAAACACAGTTTAAAGTGATTGCTGATACCTTTGTCCAGAGAGCAGAAGATGAAAACCCTTAGAGATTTGTTCCAATGGTAAAGTGTGGCTCACCAATTCATCCAGATTAAATTTATTTGACAGGTAATCAGCAACTAATCTGGGAACACAATCTTTGCTTTTCCAGCCTGGAAATTTAAAATGAGGACTTAGTTTCATAATTTTGGTCATTCATTAAGTTATTCATTGGCCAAAATATTTAAGGTCAGTTTCACATGACCTCACAAGACAAGATCCAATACTGTTCAGTGATTAATGGAAGAGGCCTCTAAGAAATACTATTCTAAAAAATACTGTATGTAGCCTTGTAGAACAATACTGGGAATTGGAACATCCACAATTATGGCCGTTATGGGAAAACCATAGAGCACAAGAATTCTCCCTGCACTACTAGCCAGTCTGGGAGGAAGGAGGGCACAGCGAGCATGACTAAAAGCCACTGTGCCCCCTCTACCTTGACTGGCTATCAGCCACTGTACCTTCCATTTAGGGTGCATTCACACCTACCGGATCCACAGCGGATCTCACTTCTGCGGATTCGAAGCTAGAACCGCTGCGGATCCGGTACCATTCACCCCTATGATAGCACATATTCGCAGCGGGATTAACATCCCGCTGTGAATATGTGCTTTGACCCCACGCTGTCCACAGCCTCGCCGCCACATTAGCCCATCCTCGGCCGCATCCCCCATTTCCGGCCGCATCCCCCCATCCCCCGCCGCATCCAGCAGCCCGCATCCCCTATCCCCGGCCGCATCCTGCAGCCCGCCGTCGAGAGCATAAAGTACCTGCTTGGTGGCGTGGCTGCAGTGAGGCTCCCGGCTCTGGTCCCGCTCATTAGCGGGACCGGAGCCAGGAGCCTCACTGCAGCAGCACCGCCGAGCAGGTACTTTATGCTCTCGTCGGCGGGCTGCAGGATGCGGCGGGGGATGGGGGGATGCGACCGAAGATGGGCTAATGCGGCAGCGGGGCTGCGGACAGCGAGGGGTTAAAGCACATATTCACAGCGGGATGTTAATCCCGCTGCGAATATGTGCTATCATAGGGGTGAATGGTACTGGATCCGCATCGGTTCTCGCTTCGAATCCGCAGAAGTGAGATCCGCTGTGGATCCGGTAGGTGTGAAGGCACCCTTAAAGTTTTTTTCATCTCAATGCAGAATTACATAGAGTTGAGGAGAACAGAACTGGAACGCTGCCCTTCTAACCTCTCAAGTCCTGGGGTTAATGTGTCACGGACTATGAAACAGAGGACTCCCATAGACTTGGCAAGGCATGCATGGCCAAATTTCTACAGCTCCTCTTATAAGTAGAATCACTAAATAGTCATCATGAGCGGTAGGTTAAGGAGGCCCTTTTCATTATCAATAGCATATGCTGTATGTGTCCTGCCCTGGGTACAAGTTCTGATAATAACATAAAAGTTTTAGGGTGTCTTCACACATAACAGATCCGCAGCAGATTTCACGCGGCGAATTTGCAGCAAAATCCACTGCGTATCCAGTGCCTTTCATCCCTATGAGAACACATACTTGAGTATGTGAGTTAACCCCCAGCCGCCCGCTGCCCGCCTCCCGCCGCCAAGAGCATTTATTACCTGCTCTGCCCGGCGGCTGCATGTAAGGCTCCTGGCTCCGTTCCCGCTCAGCCAATCAGTGCACGGCAGCATGAAATCTGCTCCGGATCCGTTATGTGTAAAGGCACCCTTAAAGTAATAAATTCAGCAATGTGGTTCTAAAATTTTTTAGCCTCTTACCTCCGAATACGCTTCCTTTCCATGTACGACCTGGGAGGAGCAGCCATGGATCAAAAGTTATCTGTTCGTTTGGAGGTGCCTCGCCTATGATCACACTGGTTCCATATGCCATGTGGGTACACTTCAATGCTGCTTTCTAATTGGAAAAAAAAAATATAGGAATCATATAGGACTTGTGTCAGCAACTAAGGATACTGCTCTTTGTGGTTGATACTGATAAGAGATCAATAAAATGATGAATGAAATGTAACAATAAGAGATGAGCCAACCTGCCGAGGTTCCAGTTCGTATGAACCTGAACTCTCGGCTTCTGATTCCCGCTGTCTACCCGCTCCGTGGAGAGGGTGGATACAGCCGGAGGACAGCCTGGAAAACTGGGATACAGCCATAGCCATAGGCTGTATCCCTTTTGTATCCCAATGACATGGATGAAGAGTTTTGACACATATGATGTAACAACTCTGTATAAAAAGGAAGACCATTTTTGCCAGGAATATTTGTAGACAAGTTTAGAGAGGATCTACAGTATTATCTTGCTGTAAAATGAGTAAGGAGGTTGTAGCTGCGGTGTGGCCTTTAACCCAGGAGTGTATTTACCCATAGGCGCTGGAGCGCCAGTGCAAGATGGTGGAATTGCCCCTGCATGCTGATCCACCCCTAGCCAGCCCCCACCCCATGATTATCATAAATGGGTGGGGCTGTCCGGCTCCGGGTGGGCCCTGCCCCTGCCCACAGCGCTCCTAACAGCTTTTTAAAACCTAACAGGGCGGGGACAGCCCCAAGGATGACGGTAAGAGACATACCTTCATCCTTAGCGCCCCGTGCACACTAGGGAGCTATCAGCAGATTAGGTTTCTTTAACCTGCTGTTTGTTTCCCTTCTAACAAAAACTATAGTTGCCTGCAGGAATAGTTGCATTTTTTAGCTTCTTTGATTTGAAAAAAAATATGAATAATTTCTTAGAAATCTCTATAACTTTCCATCACCAGTTGATTTAAAACCATATTCAGAACAGAACTCCAAATACTAAATGAAATGAAATAATATTAGTAAACCATAGTTCATACATTTATGGAGCTTGCATATTTCTAATATCTTAGGAATAATTTAACAATGAAACACTTGAATGTTTATACATACGTACCATGGTATCTGTACTTCCAAAACACTCGAAAGAATAATGGACTCCATGTCCTGTCATTTCAATGATCACCTCTTCTATGGGCTTGCTGTAATCCTTAGGGTTTAGGCAGTCAGTAGCTCCACACATCATTGCCTTTGCAAACTTGCTGCTGTTTATATCTATGGCGATTATTCTTGAAGCACCAGATACTTTACAGCCTATAATGGTTGACAGCCCAATGGCTCCTAAGCCAAATATGGCACAAGTAGACCCGGGCTCCACCTGCACAGACATATAACAAGGTTTATTGTCAATGTTTATTGTCACGGCACATAACTATTGTGTGCTAAGAGCTAAATAAATTTGCCACATAACACAAGTTTTCACATTTTTTAAAATTGTTGAGATCTATTAGAATCAATGGAGCCACGTCATAGAGGGGAGGGGTTTCCTCCCACTGGGGGTAGGCCGGCCCGCCTCCAGTGCTATGTAATGCTGGTACATTCGCTTTAAGCCGCTGTGCATGTACATGAGGTTCAGCACTATATCTGACCGTCATATATCCTATATGTGGCATTTTTCTGCAGATTTCTGCTCTTTAAGCTAAATCTGTAATTTTCACTTCTCTTGAAGGTAATAGGCTTAGCCTAATGTCTATAGTGTCTGCCATACATTGCACACAGGGCTGTTTCTGCCATGAGACGATTTGTAGGGGTGGCAGATTTTATGGAGTTGCCATTAATGATACTGTTACTGATGATACTGCTACACACCACTGACTTCATTGACCCCATGGCCTGCAAATGATAGCTGGACACAGAGGTAGAATGCAAAGAAGTTAGGACTGCAGACACTTTGCAGCTATTCTTATATGTGTCACACATTACTACACTACAAGTGATCACTATTCCTTTATATGGAACACAAGGTGTAATAGCAGTATGACCATGAATAAGATCACCAAGAGAAGTCAAAATGCATTGCCTCTTGTATATGGCAGGGGCTTTTATTCTTGGAGAAAAAAAAAAGATTGAAGAATTGGTTACTCACTGGTGGAATTGGAAACTTTAAAACTTTTTCTGTCCTGTCCTAAAAATATGTTGCAGCATGGAAGACACAATAAAGTTGCAGTGAACAGTCTAAACTGTGTATAAAATCCCGATGTGAGATCCCTTATGCTGGTTTCACACATGGCAGTTCTTTGGAAACTGCAGTTTTTGTGCCAAAGCCAAAAGTGGATTCAAATTGGTGAAAAGTATAGGAAGGACTTGTACTTCTCTTTTATATGTGTGTGTGCCTATGTGTGTCATAACAGGAGAAGAAAGCATGTTTGTCTGATAAGATATAGTACTATCTATATATATATATATATATATATATATATATATATACATATATATATATATATATATATATATATATATATATATATATACACATATATCTATCTATATATATATACCATACTGTATATAAATATATATATATATATATATATATATATGTTTGCCTGTATTATTGATCTGTTGAAGAAACTGTAAATAGGATTGTAATGAATTCACATCCACACACATTTTATAATTTAGTTTTAGAAACTATTTCACATCTACATCAAAGGTTGCTAAGACGGTGGTACTGTTGTATTGATGTCTATGGAGAATTTTGTGACCTGCAAAGTAGTTAAAAGAAATGCTAGGCATATAAATACTATACTATTAATACTATATACACATCTTTATGTTTTTTCATATCAAAAAATGGTTAAAAAAAAAACTCCTCACCTTGGCCGTATTGACAGCCGCTCCATATCCAGTAGAAAATCCACAACCAAAGAGACACGCTTTATCTAGTGGGGCTCTGTCATCAATCTTTGCTAGAGCAATGGTAGGCACTACGGTATATTCTGAAAAAGTACTTGTCCATAAAAAGTGATAGACAACCTTCCCCTTGCACGAGAACCTCGTTGTTTTATCTGGCATTACATTCTGGCTTTCAACAATGCTGAATTGAAAAAAGGAGAATGAATGAAATGGTTACGAGTTTGCCAGTTACATCTCCACATTATCTACAAGAAGCAATTTATATTAGAAGGACATTTTGTATAGTGAAAAACAACTAGTATACAGTACTACGCCTTTTCATTGGTTAAATGGCCTTTTAGCATACATTTATCTGGATACTGTGTATTGCTATAGAGAGTAATGTAGACTGTGGCACTACTATATGCAATTTCAACCCTTCCAGACTGGACTGATTTTGGCCTTCAGGACCAGAGCCCATTTTTTAAAATCCAACCTGTCCCACTTTATGCGGTTATAGCTATAACTTTTCTATCTGTTTTTTTGTGACATATTGTACTTTAGGTTAGTGGTAAATTTTGGCCGATATGTAAAAAAATTTTTTGGTGAAAAATGCAATTTTTTTCATGAAAAAAATGACAAAATTAGCCTTTTTCTCATTTTTAATTTTCTGTACAGGTTTAATTATGTAATAAATTTATTGCCAGCATCATTACGCACACGGCAATACTAAATATGTGCATATTTATTTATTTTTTCAACATTTACTATTGTATTGGGGGCTATGGGGATGACATGTGATTTTTTTTATTTATTATTAATATTTTGTGTGTGTGTGTTTTCTTTTTACTCTTTATTTCATTTTCCCACCATGGGGACTTTACTGTACAATTGCCTGATTACAGGCATATTGCATTGCATTGTTAATCTGCACTGCAATACAATATGCCTGTAATAGGCAAAGCTGATCAGACTCAGCCTGAGCCAGATCAGCTTCCGTAGCTGTGACACCAGGAGGCTTCCTTCCTGACGTCACAGCTCCATCGGGACTGTGCAATCTCACCGCACAGCCCCGATGGAGGAGAAAGGGAGGATTCTACCTTCTTGCAGCACTGTAGGTGCTGCAATCGCACTGATCGCAGCACCTATAGGGTTAACTGCCGAGATCCGGGCTCGGCCCGAATATCAGCAGGTGCCCGGCTATCACTGACAGCCGGGCTCCCCTGCGGATGACACGAGTGCAGCTCCTGTGCCCGTGTAATCCCTGTGAAGTGCCGGCATGTCCACCTGCGAGAAGGGGTTAAAAAAAGATACAGTTTTTTACCATTTATTGGCATGCCCCATTCATATGTAGAACCCATGGGGGGAGGATTTATTAAGATTAGCGTATCCGTACGTATCTGTTAATTTGGCAAATCTGTGGCTGATGTGCAGCAGGTGTGGATTTTAGCCATGGCTTACGCCTTCTTCCATGTATTGAAACAAAGCAGATAAAAGGGGCTTTTCCTGGTGTGATATTGATAGGCTAGCGTATGATAGTATCTATACAGTGTGGGTACAATCCCACTTACCTGAATACGTTGCGCTATGATATAGGCACAGCTCTATACAACACTATATCACAAGACCGTACAGAAACCTCACGCATGCATGGACTGATACAGTACCAATAGTATGTTCAACTATTTATTCAATAATTCGCAACGCGTTTCGGACTCTGTAGTACTATCATTTATCAAGCATTCTTACACGTATATATCATGGTAAATAAGGTGTAGGAGGAGGTTACATCCCCTCCTTCCCGCCCATCAGGTAATCAGGTAATATGTTGGAAAAAAGTCCCACATTTTTGCCCAAACCAGCATAAACATAGGGGACACTGAGCTTAGTGATATCTAGTTAAATAAGATTTGCTGCCGTATTTTTATTATTTAAAGAAACCTGTCATCACCTGCCTGAACTATAAGTCACAGGATGCTCCTTTTAAGGCTCAGTGGTTTCATTTCCGAGAATGTTTGACATATCTTTTATATCCATTCTATAAATCAAGGCTGGTGGGGTTGGAAGAAGAAGCCCCGGACCGTTCGATAACTTGGTTTTGAGGCACCATGAACATTCTGACAGATTCCTCTTTTAGAGCAAAAATTCTGTCCAGATTCATGATATGAACCCATGAGTAGGTCGTATCCTAGCTTACATCCTGATTGATTTGTCTATACATGCATCAGCCTGTGTTGCAAGAGAGGGGTTAGGGCCCCATTACACAGAGCAATCATCGTCCGGATCAGCCCAATTCGGCTGAATATCGCTCCGTGTAATAGAGAGAACGATCAATGAAACGATCCTCGGCTGATTGTTTCTTTAGGTCCAGACCTAAAATCATTGGGCGTTGTGCGTGGATCGCTATGTGTAATAGTGATGTGCTGCAGACAGTTGATGACTGTAGTATGAAATAATGAAATATTAACTCACCTTACCAGATTCCTGGGTGTCCTCGGAGGCCGTCCCCACTGTTTGCAGCTCTGCCTTCTGGTCCGGTCTTTGCACTGTCTCAGCCAGTGATTGGCTGAGTGGCCTGTCAGTGCAGAGACCAAAACAGAAGGCAGAGCTGCAGACAGCGTAACAGGTAATTTTATCATTTTACACTAAAGGCAATGGCTGCACGGACATCACTAATGATGTCCGTGCAGCCCTTGCTGCCCAATAGTCGGCCTGTGTAATAGCTCAGTAAACGAGCCCCAATCTAGCAGATTGGTGGGTGCTCATTTACAGTTTATTATTGGGCCGTCTAATAGGACCATAAGGTCCTTTTACAAAGAGAGATTATCTGACAGATTTTGGAAGCCAAAGCCAGGAATGGATTTAAAAAGAGGATAAATCTCAGTCTTCCCTTTATGGCCTGTTTTCTGTTTAAAGTCTGTTCTTTGCTTTGGCTTCAAAAATCTTCCAGATAATCTGTCAGATAATCTCTCTGTGTAATAGGACTCTAACGGTACTATTACACAAAGCGATTTTTCGAGATGAACGATTAATGATAAACAATCTTGTTTACCCAATTACACGAAACAATGATCGTTACTTATGATCGTTCTTGCGGTCTTTACATCGATATTGCGTTTGTCACTACTGCGAACGACCGAACAACATCTTATTCCATGCGAACGATTTGCAAACGGATCAATGATAAAAATAGGTCCAAATTCTATCAAACGACCAACGATTTCTCGTTGTTTAATCGTTGTCTGCTATTACACTAAACGATTATTATTCTAATCCGAATGATCTAACGATATTTCGAACGATAATCGTCCCGTGTAATAGGGCCCTTAGACTTTCTGTGAGTCAAACAGAATTTTCTTAGGTTTTTATTTTTTTACACTAAGATACTAACAAAGCCTATATAACCCACATAGCTATGCATCAACTCCATGCAGTCATTTCCTTAGCACATAATAACAACAATAATAATAATAATAATAATAATAATAATAATAATAATAATAAACAAAAGTAATGTTTTAAAACCTTTCAAATATTTTGCAATCAACCCAACAAATAAACAGGTAACAGAAGTGCCAACAGTGAGGAGAGATGAGAAGAATAAATCTAAGTCCAAGGGTAAAAATACTCACTGTGTTTTTAGACAGCAGTTGCTGTGTGGGCTAAGACAGGAACTACACTTTCCACATTGAGGAAGACATAGTGGAATTACTTTGTCCCCTTTAAAAAAAAAAAAAATTATAATAATAATATTAATGTTCACCAATAATAAATATGAAGCAAGTTCTTTTTCTAAATTTTTTTGCAGTAAAAATTTTTTAAAAAACTTAAACAGCTATTCCAGGATATTGGATACATGGATAAATGGGGGAGGGGGGCTTTCATACCGCTGAATATCTCCACCTCTCATGAATGGGGTCACCAGTCTCCTGATGGAATGAAGCTGCAGTCGCGTATGTACAGTACACTACCACTAGTGATGGTCCGAACCCGCCGAGGTTCGGGTTCGGCTGAACCCGAACGCTCGGCATCGGATTCCCGCTGTCTGCCCGCTCCGTGTAGCGGGCGGATATAGCAGGAGGACCGCCTGGAAAACTGGGATACAGCCTATGGCTATGGCTGTATCCCAGTTTTCAGGCGTTCCTCCCGCTGGATCCACCCGCTGCACGGAGCGGGCAGACAGCGGGAGTCATTGCGGATGGTTCGGGTTCGTACGAACCCCGTCCGGGCCAGGTACGGACCATCCCTAACTAGAACTGTTTGGGACTTGATGGAGGGGGGAGGCTACCTCTGAGAGCTCCCATAGACACTTAAGGGGTTGGACCCCCTGCTATTACATTCATATGTGCTGTTGGATGAAATAGCGCTGTTTAACTCCCATTACCTGTATAGGAATTATTATAAATTGCAGAAAACAGTTTCTGCTATTTTTGGCTTCTAAACCACCTCCAGTGACTAAAAGGCACCAGGGAGCCCTAGATCCAGAGGTGGAACCCTCATCTATAAGACATTAAAGGGAATGTTAAGGTAATGGAAGGTATCAGCAGCACCGATGGTCACTTGTGTTTTCGATCGCGGTAGGATGCCCGCTGGTTAACCCACAACCCTGAGTGGGAGTACGATATTGGTATGAAGAAAGTCCAACAGCATCCAGGAGGTTCTTTTCAAAAGGTCAATTGGACACCAAGTCTACATGGATACAACGTTTCGACCCCTGCTGGGGTCGAAACGTTGCATCAGATAGCCTTGCCCGGACTTCTCCTTTGAATCAGAAACACCTTATAGCCATAGCAAGCAGTTATTCCCAAATTGCCATGAATACGATTGCATCAGTAAGAATCAGTTTGCATATCAGTTTTTTTTTTTTTGTCCTCATATTCCACCAACTACACCCCCCCCCCCCCCGCCCCCCCCCCCCCCCCCCCCCCCTGGTCGCCAAGAAGTAGTGATGGGAAAAAAAACAAAAAAAACAACACATTGGTATAAAAAAAAATATCAGACATTGTGCTCCCTCCAATACGAATTCCATTTATCCACATACTCCTTTAATTTTATCCACCCCTTTTTGTTCTTATTATACCAGACTTCATATCTCAAAATTGTGTTTGTTAAATCTTTCCATTCCTTTATACTCGGAGGTTGCGACGACACCCACTTTTTCACAATCGATAATCGTGCAGCAAACAGTACTTTATACACCACTCCCTTCAACACTCTATCCCTCTGTATCTCTATGTACCCTAACAGTGCACACGTGTACTCTTCTTCAATATTCAAATCGAAAATAATTTTAATACTATTAAATACTCCACTCCAATACCCCCTCAGTTTTCTACAAGCCCACCAATGGTGATCTAAATCGGTTCCTTCCATCTCACACCGAAAACAATTGATACCCCTTCCATACCTCCACCGACTAATATCCTTCAATGCATAATAAATTCTGTGCGTAATAAAAAATTGAACAACCTTGTGCCTCCTATCTGTTAGATTATTCTTGGCTAATACATACACCTCTTCCCAAAATTGTCTCTGTCTATCCCCAATTACCTTCTCCCATTTTACCTGTGACAATATTACCTCTCTATTCGCTTCTATCTCACCCAACCACCTATATATCTTTGACACTCCCTTTTTTGAATTTACAGTCAGACCAGTTATATTCCCTATTAATTTAGACTCCTTCACCACTAATCTTCCTGTTCTTCCCAAGACACGTGTAGCACTCTCAAGTTGCATATACCTCAATCTACAAATTTTTTGCCCCAAAAACACACACAATTCATCATATTTCTTTAACCTCCCCTCCACACACAACTGTGATACTTTCGTTGCACCTATTCTCCTCCAATATACTGGATCTGGACTCGTACCTAATTCATAAAGTCTGTCATTTTTAAATAGCGGCGTAATATCCAACACTCCATCAATTTTCTCAACCTTTCTAAGATGTTCCCATGTTTTACAAAATGCTCTTTCCATTGAATTCTTGGGGTATTCATGACTCATCTTCATTTCCAATAGCTCATATATGTTACATGCAATCCCCTCTTGCTTTTTAACCCAATCTAACAGAAAGTTCACCTTCTCCCATTTTACCATCCAAGATATTATTGATGCAATATAATACCGAAAAAAATCGGGTACCGCTAACCCTCCTTGATCCTCTAATAGGGTCAAACATCTGATTTTTAGTCGTACCCTCTTTCTGTTCCAGATCAATTCATTAAGGACTCTCTCTATCCTCTTAAATACAGATATTCCTAACCAAACTGGTGCACTCTTTATAATATACAAAAGTTGGGGTAACCATACCATTTTTATTAGCCCGATCTTATCAGCTTTAGACAGGTTCAACTTATTCCATACCCTTGTTTGTTGCTTCATTCTCTCTAACCTGGGCACAACATTCTTCTCCACATATTTACTCGGGTCAGCCGTCACCCATATTCCCAAATACTTACAGGCACTGTTCTTATCTAATACTCGTAACCTAGTATCTGCTACCACTTCTCCCTCTAATGGCAGCAACACTGACTTATTCCAATTTATAGTTAACCCTGAGTGAGCTCCAAACAATTCCACCTCTTGCATAACTACATCCAGTCCCCTTTGCGAATTTCCTAAGAACAAAAGAACGTCATCCGCATATAGAGCTATCTTGTCCCCTCTCCCCCCTACTCCAAACCCCTCCACCTCCTCATTGTCATTGATTCTCCTAGCCAACGGCTCCATGGCCAGGGCAAAGAGCAAGGGGGAGAGGGGACAACCCTGCCTTGTCCCTCTCTGCAATCCAAAATACTCAGACACCTCTCCGTTCACCAAAACTTTAGCCCTAGGACGCTGGTATATTATTCTCAGCCACCTTATAAATCCCTCCCCATATCAGTTTACTTTTCTGCTTGGCTTCTCCCTTCTTCTGAGCATGCTCAGTGAAAAAACTAATAAAAACTGATAACTGATAAAAATAGCGAATTCCATTCGTGTTCTGTTTTTTTTTTTTTTTTTTTAACAGAAAAAAAAAGTACATGGAAGGTTTTTTTTTACCCATTCGAAAAAACTGAACACTGACGAAATACATGCAAACGGAACTCAAAAATGACAAACGGAGCAGAATAAAAATACATAGAAATGAATGGGGTGTTGGATGGCTACGTCAGATTCCGTTTGTGTAGTTTTAAAATGGAATTGTTAAATGAAACTGATGGAGAGAATAACGCCAGTGTGACCCTAGCTTTACCTGCACAGAAAACTACAACATTTGAGCCTTGCCTCAATATCCTGTTTTTTTAATGTTCTGCAATTTGGTTTTGGTAGTATATTTGATTTATCACTACTTAGGTTATGTTCACACTGAGTAATAGGTGAGGGATTAAAGAGGAAAAGTTCTCTGCTTGAAAGTTCCTGTTCTTCAGCTCTGGCATAATTTAAGCTGAATTCAAGCAGAATAGGAGCGTAAAGCAGAAATTCAATGACTTCTATGACGGAATCCTCTCAAAGAATTGATATGTTCATTTTTTGGGCAGAAAGCGGATCCAAGGAGGAAAATTCCCTGCGTAAATTACGCTGTGTGAACAACAAAGCAGGAATCCTATTGAACCCAATGGAACATTGCTATGTTAATAATTTGTAGGTGGAATTTCAAGCGGAATCCGCAGGAAATTAGACATGGATTCCGCTTCTAATTCCTCTTCGATTCATCAGTGTGAACATACTCTTACAATGATTCTTCAAACTACTGCACATTTAAACAACTTATTTACATGGAGACATATTTGGATCGTGCCCTATAAGATAACAATAGCTTTTTTTATTGCGGAGAGCATCCTGCTGCAAAACTAGAAAAATTCTTAATCGTACCTGGTTTGAATTCTGTCACTTGTTCACCAACACTTTCAACTATTCCAGCTCCTTCATGACCAAGAATGACTGGGAAATTAATATTATGGAAACCTCCTTGCAACGCATGGTCATCTGTCCGACATATTCCTGAGTAAATTATCTGTATAACAGAAAAATAATAATCTCACAGTATTATTAATGTTCAATGGTGGAATTGGTGCAGGTCTTTTTAGCAGATTTTTAGACCGGATTACACACTGAAAATAACATTGTGACATTGAAGTGAAACCTTAAAGGGTCCCATCACTATACCCTGTGCCAGACTATTCATGTGAAAAACAAATTTACTAGTAATACATTCCCTTTAAATGTTAAATAGCTAAAGCAGTGTGTGACATTAAATAATATCATTCCATTTGCATCTCTTAGCACGCCCTAAACATACTACCTTTATTCGAATTTCATGAGCTTTTGGGGGTTGCACCTCCACTTCTTCAATAGTAAGTGGCTGACCTGCACTCCATGCAACAGCTGCTTTGCATTTTATAACCTGCAATGAAGTTATGTATTATATGATTACATATATGACAAGTGCTCTTTGCAAAGCCAATTCTAAATTAATGTGGTCGTCCTCCTTAAATTGGACATTTCCTGATTCCAGCCATACCTTATCTATCTCTATAAAGTACCCCTTTGGCAAGGTATAAGTATATGTGTATATATATATATATATATATATATATATATATGTAAATTACGCCCATGTGCCCAAGATTTAAAAAAAAAATAAAAAATACAGCATAACTGTAAAGCTTAAAAAGAAATCTGCAGCATTCACTATGCGGGATAAAAAATAAACAGTAAAATAATTTTCTTTTTCAGATCTTGACAATAGATGGCAATACCTAATATTTATATTTTTAATTATTTTTTTATGTTTTATTTAGGAAAGGGGGTGAGTATTGTTCATTTTATGGGGTGGATTTTTTTTTTTTATTACATTTAATTTTATATACTATGGGCCGCCATAGCAGCCAGTCTTCACAAGGCCTCCGCTCCTGGTTGCCATGTAGACACATCAGACCGGAGATCCTCTCAACTGAAAGCTGGTGAGTGTAGAGCCATGAGTCATGATCTGGCCGCAGCATGTAGAGGGTTAATCTACCAGAAACTGAGGTTTCTACATTCCTGGTAGATACAATGGGGGCTCAGCTGTCATACGATGCCCACACAGGTTGCCTGCACTGTATTATTCTGGGCCGCCATCTCAAGGAATCTGAAGAATAAAAAATGTTATCGATTCTAATACAAAAAATCATCTACAAGGTGAAAACATGGCTTTAAATATCTTGGGGAGAAAATCGTATAGGGAGTTCAGAACAAGAACTAAGGAACATCAAATGTTTTTTGTATAATCGAGCCAGCAATAATATAAGTTTGGTAGATGTTATAACTAGAGATGAGCGAACCTGCCTGACGTCATATGAACCTGAACTCTCGGCTTCTGATTCCCGCTGTCTGCCTGCTCTGTGGAGAGGGTGGATACAGCCGGAGGACCGCCTGGAAAACTGGGATACAGAATATGGCTATGGCTGTATCCACCCTCTCCACGGAGCGGGCAGACAGCGGGAAAGCAGAAGCCGAGAGTTCAGGTTCACAGGAACCCGAACCTCGGCAGGTTCGCTCATCTCTAGTTATAATATACATGACTCTCCCAGTGTGACCAAACTCAACAGTAGATAACATGCAGAGATTACTCTACTACAAGACTAAGACAGAGTTGACCAATAAGATATGAAAAATGAGGGTACCTCAATATAGAATGCAGTGGCATACATAAGCTAGCTACCTAGAACTAATAAGGTGTCTGGGGCAGTAGATGGTTCAGAACACTAAAGACTCTTGTGTTAAACCTTAGAGATAGAAAGTGTCCGATGCAGCAGATTCCTCAGACCAACTGGTTCCCAATGATGCTGTGGTGGAGAGTGTAATATAAGTGTTTCATATCCTGACTACTCTCCATTCCCAGAAAACAAACACTAGCCTCAATGACCGCCCAGATTTATCCATGTGGCTGGTTGATAAATCTGTCACATCTAGAGGCTCTCTACTCCTAAGTTTAGACTATTTGCTTAAGGTGCTCCAGGTTTGAAGCAGATTTTGATGACTTTTTGGAACAGAGTAAAGTAATTTACGACACCTCCCGTTTTTGTCACAGCCAGGTCCCCTTTCGAAACCATTGCAAAAGTGGCTTTAAAGCATCTAAAACCTACAATAAATGTGAAGATAATTTCTGTACCACACTTTTCTGCCACAGACACAGTAGTACATCTGGGTCATAGATCTTAGTGAAGACATTACATCATAGATTAAATATTAGGCCAACATAGAAGAACAACCGTAAAGTCAGAACATATTCAGTGAACTGACATGTTAGTTCTTTGCGGCGCCGTAAGAGTTCCTGGCCAGAGCGTATACTATGTGTATACGCTCTGGCCGGGATCCCATAGAAGGCTAAGCAGCGTAGCTTTTCGTAAAAAGTATGGCCGTTGTTGCCGATTGCAACAACGGCCGTACCTTTACGAAAAGTTACGTTGTGTGAACATAGCCTAAAAATGCTAAAAAAAAGTCCATATACATTCCATCCATAGTAACTTGTAACATGTAACATGTTACATGCATAATGATATATACAGAGTTCCTATAACCAGATGCATTGTAACAGCAAGTGCAGCCTGAGCTTCCCAGGCGCTCTAATAATACTGCGATTAACATATGTCTTACTTTTCCTGCAGTATCCATGCTGACAATAGGCCGTCTGTGTGGTTTACAGAAAGGATCAAACACCATCTCTCCTATATAGTTCCTCTTGTCATACCCACCTTCTGTCACATGATGCAGAATCCACGAGCTGCTGCCAATATATTCTGCTGAGTTCGGGATATTTCTTCCAGAATGTCAATGTACAATATTCTGTCATACTAGATTTTATTATTTTAACCCTTTAAGGCCACAGTTCATTTTGGCTTTCAGAACAGAGATTATTTTAATTTTTGCATTTTTCGTTTTTTCCTCCTCGCCTTCTAATAGCCATAACAGTTTTTTTTATCATCTGAAGGGCCATGTAAGGCTTGATGTTGTTGTTTTTTCTTTTTTTTCTAATTTTAATCTACCATAAAATGTATGGAAGAAAAACGAAAAATATTATTCATGACAACATTTTAAAACAAATGCAATTGCGCAAACTTTGAGTGTGTTCCGTTGTTATACAATGCACTTTACGGTAAAACAGACATGTTATTTTTATTATATAGGTCTCCTCAAATACAAAGATAAACCATTATTGATCCAACACAGTGATCGGCGTAAACAAAAAATACCACCAAAAGAATTGCTGTTTTTTGGTCATATCATCTATTAGAAAAAATTGAATATAAGGCAAACAAAATGTCCCATCTACCCCAATTCGGCACCAATAAAAACTGCAATTCACAGTGCAAAAAATAGGCCCTCATGCTTGACCGCAGCTGCCTGTCATTATGCGTGGGTCTGGGGACAGTAATGTGTGCAGGGCTGATTGCATTGAAGCGGTCCTGCACACATTATAACCCTTCCACTGTCAGGAACGTTTATTTATACATTTCTGCTGCACGGAGCATGTGCAGCAGGGATGTATATAGCCATAAGGCTGATGTGAAGGGGTTAAAAGGGTTATCCAGTGCTACAAAAATATGGCCACTTTCTTCCAGAGACAACACCACTCTTGTCTCCATTTCACATGTGATTTGCAACTAAAGGGGAACTTCAGGTAGAGGCTAAAAAATGAAACTTCTGCAGAAGCATAACACATTACATACCTATCCCAGTTTTGAAACTACCAAAAATCCATTTGTTTGGGGTTTTTTGTTCTGTATTGTGTTTCTGTCCTTCCTGGTTGAGCAGTTCCCAGAATGCAATGCTTTCCCTCAGCTGATCATCACAGTCCCCCACCCATCACAATCAGTAAAATTAGTGCTGCACCTGCTTCTACACAATGTGAGACGGAGGCATGGAAGATTTGTCTCCTAAGAGGGGATAGCAGAAGGAGCAGGAGACAATGTGAATTTGCACAGAGGCCATTTTTTTCACTTCCTGGATTTCTATCAGCTACCAGTGTGGCAGAACCGCACAGATACGGTAATATAATGTATAGACACATCTATATAACTTTTAATGTAATTTTAATAGAAAACAAGTTTTTCTTATTTGGAGTTCCCCTTTAAGCTCCATTCACTTCAACGAAACTGAGTTACAAAACCTGCATCCAAACTGGAGACAAGAGTGGGGCTGTCTCTTGAAGAAAGTGGCCATGTTTTTGTAGCGCTGGATAACCCCCAGTTACAAATTTGTCAAAAATGTGGGAAAGGAATTAGGAACAACCAATTGTAGACAGGTTACAAACATGTTGCATTTGAACAGAAATTACTGTATATTATGGTCTATGATTAAAAAAAAAATGTGTGACCATTATATAATATAATATAATCCAAATATAACCACCGCTTGTCTCTGCTCCCACAGGAAGTTATGAAACCTGACTGCTGCCCAGAGACTCTGATCCTTGATTTGGCCTTGACCTTAAGTCAACCTGCACATTTATCAGCTCATTAAGATAGGGAAGGAAAGAAAAACTAAAGTTCAAACCACTGGTTAGTGTGTACTAAGTGCTAATATCCTTTAAGATGGTGTAAAGGAAAGCCCCTATTCCACGGGGTGACTATGAGAAGCAAACGAGCGCTATCAGCTTCTCGTTCCACTCTCGCTGCCACCGTTATTACACGCGGCAGCAGCGAGCGGCTGAGTGCAGTGAAGGCCGCAGGGAGGTAAGGGGGCTGTCCTGGTGATCGCTAGATCGTCCGGGCAGCCCATAGCATATAGCAGCGGTCTGCTGCTGTCACTGCTGTTCCGCGGAGCAAAGGCAGCAGATCGTTGCTGTATGAGTCGTTTGTCTTTCAACATGTTGAAAGACAAACAACTGCAACGATCAGCCGTCATCGTTCATGTCGGCTGATCGTTGCATTCTATTACACGGAACGGTTATCGACCGTAACGGCCGGTATCGTCCGAATATGGCCGATAATCGTTCCGTGTAATAGGGCCTTGAGTTATACCTTTTGAAATGCAGAGATGAGGGTGCAGGCACAAGCTATGGGCAAGCATAGGGGAAAACAATGCCTGCTGCTTAGGGGCAGCTAGGATTCCGCTCAGCCAGCATCCCTGGCTTCATCGGCCAGTTAAACAGAGGCGTGGTACACTGCTGTTGAAGCTAGAGCAGAGCAGGCAGGTGGTCAAATAGATAGCCAAGAGTCTGGACTGCAGCAACCTCAATCTGATCCTCCTTCCTCCCAACTGGCCCTATGTTACTAAACGAGTGATCCCATCCTTGCCCACTCCCAGGAACTCTTCACAGGTCCTTTTCCTGAATTTGACTCCTCGCAAGTACTGTAAGAATCGCAAGAGGTACCTGAAGATTTTGTTTGTACTGATGCTTAAACACTGGAGTATCCACCATCTTCGGGTGTTGGTGGTGTGGACCGGCCACTTGAGTGTCCAATGACGAGGCACAGTTGTCAGCAAGGGAGGCTGTTGGTATGTCCACTGGGCAGGAGGATCCCAGTGATTCTATCGCAGGTGGAAGTGCACGACCACTCACCCAAATGCGCAACCATTAAATTGCCACATCTCCTAACTGCTGGCCCTGCAGATGTTTCCGTTTAGGCTTGAGGAAACTGAATATTTCCACAACCTGATGGCAGTTGTCGTCCCTTCAGTATTTGGTCCCTATTTTTCCTGCTGAGCCGTCCCCTCCTTGCACCAGCTTGTTTCCTGTAACATCGAGCACACCCTGAGTAATACAGTTACCGCAAAGGTCCACTTGACCACCGACACGTAGACAAGCATTTTTGGCCAGGGACGCTACCTTTCCCTGACAGCGCACTGGGTTAACGTTGTGGAGGCCGGGACAAGGTCGCACCCTGGAACAGCCTACCTGCCATCCACACAGATTTCGGGCCCTGGTTCTGTCAGGGTTTTCGCAACCCTTTATGAGAGCTTGGTCAACCCCTTCTCCTTCTAAATTGCCCTCAGCTGCTAGCTGGAAGCATTGCAGCACTGGTGTTGAAAGATGTCAACAGGCTGTTCTCAAACTCATTTTGGGTAACAAAAAGCACAATTTTTTGAATGTCTTGACTCTAACTTGTCAGACTCAATTTTTGGAGGGCTAACCTCAAAGTCATCAAGCTCAATTTTTGGAGGGCTCACCTCAAGATCATCAAACTCAATTTTTGGAGGCCTTACCTCAAGGTCATTAAACTCAATTTTTGGAGGGCTTACCTCTAGGTCATCAAATTAAATTTTTGGAGGGATTACCTTAAGGTCATCAAATTGAATTTTTGAAGGGCCCACCTCAAGGGCCTTATACTCAATTTTTACAGGGTTTCCATGAGACCCACACCACTTTATGTGCAATGAAAGGTGTATGGAAGTGCCATATGAGTTTCAAAATTGAAACAGGACATGTCTGATCACATCACACACACAAAGACAGTTAGCGGTGGGTGCCGTTTGATTTCCCCCCTTTACCTATGCCATCTGCGGTTGTCATAGGCAAAGTGATTTTCTGTCCATGCTAATGTAGAGGAAAGAAGGTTCCCTTGTATTTTTTCCACTTTATGGTACAAACACACAGGACGTATACGCAGCGAGTTTCTCGCTGCGTAAACGCAGTGAAACTCGCTGCGTATCCTGTCCTGGTTTAGTCAATAGCAGACAAAATCGCAGCAGGGATGAAAATCCCTGCTGCGATTTTGTCTGCAGTCTGCCCCGTTAACCCCCCGGCCGCCGGAGCATATAATTTACCTGATCCCGGCTCCGTCTTGCTCCGGGGGGCCCGGTGTCTTCAGCAAGCCGGAGCGGGAAGCAGGTAAAGTATAAGCTCCAGCCCCCCTCCCCCGCAGCCCCAATTGCCCGGCGATCGGAGCTGCGGGGGGGGTGTTCGGAGCGGCCGGGACTGCAGGCGGCCGGCTGATCGGGGCTGGGGGGGGGCTGATCGGGGCTGCGGGTGGGCGGCTGATCGGGGCTGCGGGGGGGGCCATCTGGGCGGCCTGGAGCTGCGGGCGATGTGTGGCTGGGGACAATGTGCGGCCGGGGGCTGGGGGCGATCGGGGCTGCAGGGAGCCGGGCATACATTACCCGATTCCGGCTCCTGCTTGCTTCGGCGGCTCCCGCCACGTCACGCCAGGCCAATCAGTGCGCTGCCCCGCCGCAGCGCACTGATTAGCCGGGCGGGCCGTGAAGACACCGGGAGCCCCAAAGCAAGCAGGAATGGGGACCCGGTAATGTATAATGTCCGGCGGCCGGGGGGTTAATGGGGTGGGCTGCAGACAAACTGCAGATTTTGTCTGCCATTGAATACACAGGCACAGGATTCGCAGCGAGTTTCACTGCGTATACACAGCGAGAAACTTGCTGCAAATACGCCGTGTGTGTTTGTACCCTTAAAGAGAGGTTATGTTGTGTTTGGAGTTCATTGTTGAGAGCCTGTGATAGTGGCGTAATACTGCATCTTGGGCATGTTAGATGCAACCAGGCATGCTTCCCCTGCTGTTCTAGCTGCATTCCAGAGGTGTTTGCATCATTTTATGAGGTGTCATTGTCGACTTGATGACCTCTAAGCGGTCGAATTTCGTTTTTCAAGAATCAAGCATGCATCTCCCATTGACTTCAGTGGGATTCGATATTCAATCGAATTGTCGAGCATTGCAGTGCATTCAAATCAAATTTTGAGCTTTATTTTGGTTTTTATTATGACAGTACCCATTTATTTCCGTCCCTATTTTTTATTGCTTTCATGTCTATCCTTTGGGTTATTTGTAATCACTGAAGTGGACTCTGGGGAGGGTCTTTTTAACATCTGTGTTTTTGTTCCTATTCTGGTTTAACCCTTAGAGGACAGAGCCAATTTAAATTTTTGCGTTTTCATTTTTTCTCCTTGTGCATAGCAGTTGCATTTTTTTTTTTTACCTAGAAACCCACATGAGCCCTTTGTTTTTTCGCCACTAATTGTACTTTGCAATGACAGGCTGAATTTTTTCATAAAGTACACTGCAAAAGCAGAAAAAAATTAAATTTGTGGTGAAATTGGAATAAAAAACACATTTGGGTTTTTTTTGGAGGGTTTTTGTTTTTACGCCGTTTTCCCTGGGGTAAAACTGCCTTGTTATATATGTTCTTCAAGTCGGTACGATTACAATGATATATAACATGTATAACTTTCATTGTATCTGATGGCTTTTAAAAAATTCAAACCATTGTTAGCAAATATACGTTCCTTAAAACCGCTCCATTCCCAGGCTTATAGCGCTTTTATCCTTTGGTCTATGGGGCTGTGTGAGGTGTCATTTTTTGCGCCATGATCTGTACTTTCTATTGGTACCTTGACATGCAAACTTTTTGATCGCTTTTTATTACAATTTTTCTGGATTTGATGTGATGCGCAATTCTGCACTTTAGGATCTTTTTGCGCTTATGCCGTTTACCGTGCGAGATCAGGAATGTGATTAATTAATATTTTGGGCAATTACACACGTGGCAATAACAAACATGTTTATTTATTTATTTATTTTTATTTATAACCTGGGAAAAGGGGGGTGATTCAAGCTTTTATTAAGGGAGGGGGCTTTTTATTAATAAAAACACTTTTTTTTTTTTTTTACACTTATACTAGAAGCCCCCCTGGGGTTAGGGTTATTCCCCCTGGGGTTAGGGTTATTCCCCCTGGGGGACTTCTAGTATAAGTACACTGATCTCTCATTGAGATCTATGCACTTTAGTTATACTGCATGAGATCGGCAATCGATTGCTTTCGGCTGCTGCATCATTTTTTTAAATCTATGTTTATTTAGAGTTGTGTAATAGAAACAGAATTTCATCTACCACTAGTATATATTAAAGTTAATTGGTGCATAATTTTACACCATGAGCAAATCAGTAAATCTAGAGATAAGAGAAGCAAGTGCTTATCATCTGCAATGGTAGGGCCCTTCAACTGCCAGCTGGCATCATATCATTCTAGTAAAACAGAAGTTTGTGAATCTATATCAGTTAGTGAATACAAATTACTATTTTAGATATGGTGTGATAAGTAGAATGCTTTGTTCTCGCTGCCACAAGCCGAGAGAGATTGCAATAATTAATTTTCCGCCAGCTTTCAATGTAAATAAGCAATTTGTATCAACAGGTTATGATATAAATCAAATGTTTCTATACTGGATATAAACTTTATGAGACTGTATGATCAAGGATAATTATAGCCATAATTCTGACAGACTGGTATATTGGTAAATCCCTTATACGTTTTTATGTAAATTAAAATTATTTGCTAATATATTAATAAAAAAATATAATTGTGGGAAAGTGCCTGCTTCTTTTTGGTATACAAATGGGGGATTTATCAAACATAGTGTAAAGTAGAACTGGCCCAGTTGTCCCAAGCAACCAATCAGATTCCACCTTTCATTTTCCAAAGAGTCTATGAGGAATGAAAGGTGGAATCTGATTGGTTGCTAGGGGCAACTAAGCGAGTTTTATTTTACACCATGTTTGATAGATCTCCCCCAATGTATTTATATTGGGTATTTTAATAATAGCATATTGGACACTATTTGAATTGAATATGGATATAATAATTTGTTTATTCATTGTCAAGTGGAACTTTAATTGGTATAAGTGGAAATAAAAGAGGTCTATTTGGCATCAGAGTTTTGGCGCATTTTTGGTGCAGAGTGCATCTTCAACCATCCACACGGCGCATGCACAGACCCAATGCAATCCAGGGCATTCATGTGATTGGGCCCGATTACGCGACATGAGCCAACGATGCTGTGGTGTGAGGCCACTCTGGAGAGACAACGCTTACCCGTCTGCTAATTCCCCTGACCTGCCTGATGTATGTATAAGCACATGAGTTTATTTGTTTACATTTTTTAGGATAGTATTGTCACCTGTGTGAATTGGGTCTCATTTAGGGTTATGAGTAGAGATGATCGAACATCGGAAAATCGTAGGTTTGATCGAACTCGAACATTCTCGAACCTGCCGCATTTGATTGCTGATGTCTTCCCGGTCTGTGGGGAAGGAGGAGAGTGCCCGGGGCCCGCCTGGATTTCCGGAATTCAGCCTATTACCTAAGCTGAATCCCGAAATTTCAGGCAGTCCCCGTGCACGCACCTCCTTCCGGAAATAGTAGGCAGGTACATTATTTTATTGCCCGTTCTAAAGAACGATGTGTGAACACAGTGGACGGCAATGCATTGACTTTAATACAATGCCGCCCCTGCAGTAAAGAACGGACGCTGATTCCATTGCAATCAGCGTCCGTTCTTTACTAAAATATTATGTTGTGTGAACATAGCCTTTTAGTGCATCTTGAATCATGCCATCAGGGAATTGGGTGCTGAGTCATTGGAGTGGTCTGACAGATCTCTACCTACCTGACTCATAGGAAGCTACTTTTGCCACAAGAGCTACATGTGCCCTATTCTATTTTTGTGAAGTGCATGTGCCACACCTATGGCAACATAAATGCATATTGGTGAAGAGGTATTTAAATTGCCTGCACAGAATGGTCACAACTTTTTGTACAGTTCAAAATCTTGTGAAGGCATTTCCAGAGTAATAAAGAGGTTTGCAGCCGACGTTTGGTGTGATGACCAGGGTTCTGTATAGGTGAGAACATGTGTGAGAACATGTGCTGTAATTTGTGTCAACATATATTAGTTAGGTCCATGCTATAGTGTGAGGTCCCCTCTGTACCCCTATTTAGTATTAGGTCCCCTCTCTGCCCCCATGTAGTGTTATAGGCCCCACTGTGCCCCTATATATTATTTGACACTCCCCATGCATATATTAAAAAAACTTACCTACCACACTGCTTCTTTCAGCTGTCGGTGTGCTATTCAGCAGCTGTCATCTCTCAACTTTCAGTGCAGGCAGCATAAATAAGAGACCTCCAGAAGCAAAAGAAGAGACAGACATTGCCAGAAGGCTTTTGTGAAATTTCTTCAAAGGCCAGGCTAAAAATGGTTTAGACTGATTTGGGACCACCCCTTTGTTGGTTGTCAGGGAATGGACTAGGCACTAATCTCATTGTTTCAGATGCATCATGTGACCAACGCATCTTATTTCTCTACATGTGACTAGGTGTGGTAGAGACACAACAGAAATATTTACCCTTGCACTGACAACATCCTTCAATGTATGCTGTTAAGCAGTGTGCAGCAGTGTCACGAGTAATACAGCAACACATACAGAGAATATACAATATGCAAACACATTTTAAAGTGCTAAGTAAGGTATATCTCAGCCACATAGCAACTGTATTCACACAGTAGCTGGGAAACGGGTACTGGGACACTGCAGCAAGAACTGCTAAGTACTTCCTCTTTCAAATATTATGAAAAAATTTTTTGGTTTCCCCAAAAATTTTTAGGGGTTAGCTTATATGGAATCATGTGAAATTCTTTATTGATCTCACTGGAATTCATAACTTAATACTTACATAAATAAAATTCAAAACCATCAGCTGTTGCTGAAACATTTGAAATATTCAAACACTGTATATAGTGGAGCTCTGCCACTACCAACAAATGCGACTGATGCAACGGATTTAAAGGTCAACCAGAAACTGAAATTCTAAGCTACTTTCTGATTGCGAAATGTTTTCATCAAGGTTAAATAAGGTGAACAGGATGCTGAAGAAACAGTCTGATAATTTCTAAATAAACATAAAGTATTAGTTACACAACCAAAGAGATTACATTTTTCTCAACAGATAATGGCAGCTATGCCTCTGTCTCTAGTTAGTGTCAGCTGTCACCCAGCATTTTCCATAGGAATAATTTTGTTGGATTTTTGAGTCCCACATGGAAACAGTGAGAGAGTTTAATCAAGCAGTCTTAGGGCCCTATTCCATGGGAGCAATAATCGTCCGAATCGGCCCCATTCGGCCCGATTCGGCCGATTATCGCTCGGTGGAATAAAGACAACGATCAGCCGATGATCGTCTCATCGGCTGATCGTTCATTTAGGGCCAGACCTAAAATCATTGGTCCCCCACCACGCATCGCTACGGTGGAATAGTGGTGCGTGGGGGCGACCGACGATTTGAGAAGCAGCGCCGTACTTTACCTGTCCAGGCTTCTCCTGCACTCAGTCTTCCTCCCCGGGTCCCGCTCGCAGCATCAGCAGCTCCGGAGCGGCCTGACTGAGCTGTCAGACCACTCAGCCAATCACAGGCGGGGGTCCTGCTGATGCTACGCCGCGGGACCCGAGGAGAAACACGGAGTGCAGGAGAAGCCCGGACAGGTAATGTATTGTAACGATGTCCCTGCAGCCCTCACTTAACGATCATCGGGGCCATGGAATAGGCCCAGTAAACGAGCGCCGATCTAGCAGATCGGCGCTCGTGTACATCGTTGCTCGGCCCGTGGAATAGGGCCCTTAGGGTCCATTCACACAGAAAGATTATCTGGCAAAGATTTGAAGCCAAAGCCAGTCATGGATTTGAAAAGAGGAGAAATCTCAGGCTTTCCTTTATGACTTGTTCTCTGTTTATAGTCTGTTTCTGGCTTAGGCTTCAAATCTTTGGCAGCTAATCTCTCTGTGTAAATGGATCCTTAGGGCCCTATTCCATGGGGCGATTATTGTTCGGATAATCGTTAAATCGTTCGGAACGCAGTGATAATCGTTCAGTTGAATAGCAGTTAACGATTAAACGACTAACGAGAAATCGTTGATTGCTTAATAAGACCTGGACCTATTTTTATTGTTGCTCGTTCGCAAATTGTTTGCATAGAATAAGACGTAGTAGCGACAAACGCAATAGCGATAACAAGACGACAGCAAAAATGATTATAAGTAACGATCGCCGTTCCGTGTAATTGGGTGAACGATTTCAGGTCGTTTGAAAATGTTTATCGTTAACGATTATCCAAACGATAATCTTCCCGTGGAATAGGGCCCTTAGGGCCCTATTACACTGGGCAATTATTGTGCAAAAAAAATCATATAGTTCGAATTTAAACAATAATCGTTGTGTGTATTTGCAAGCAAATCGCTCACTATAATTCCACATTTGTTCGCTCAAGTTCCACATTTGTTCACTAATCGTTCAGTGCAATTGCACATTGTCCAATGTTTTGCTGGGATCAGATGGAGTAATGGTGCATTTACACGTAATGATTATCGTGCGAATTTGCACGATAACGATCGAATTCGAACGATAATCGCACGTGTAAACGCAGCGAACGATCAAACGACGAACGAGACATTGTTAGTTTTGATCTTTCAACATGTCATCAAATCGTCGTTCGTCGCTTGCAAAAAATTCGCCGATCGTTCCGTGTAAACAGTCGTCGCGCGATAGTCCAGCCGCTCGCAGTCCCACCCGCCACCCAGCCCCCCGCTCGCAGCCCGGCCCCCCGCTCGCAGCCAGGCCCCCCGCTCCTCCCCAGCCCCCTGCGCCGGCTTGATCGCCACCCCCGCCACTCTCATCGCCGCTGCTGCTGCTCCAATCACCACCCGCCGTTCCGGTTGCCCCCCCCCCCCGCTGCAAGGCAGCACTGATTGGCTGAAGAGGAGCCGTTTGAAATTCCCGACTCCCCTCTTCAGCCAATCAGTGCACTGAAGAGCGGAGTCGGGGATGTCTGAAGACCTGCTGCGCGGAGCAGGTAATGTATGACCGTGGGCCGGTGGGGGCGATCGGAGCGGCGGCGGTGACGGCAGGGGGGGGGTGACCGGAGCGGCAGCAGCGGGTGGCGATCGGAGCGGCGGCAATGAGAGCGGCGGGGGTGGCGATCAAGCCGGCGCAGGGGGCTGCGGATGAGCGGGGGGCCGGGCGGCGGGCGGGTCGGGTGGCGGGTGCGCGATTGCAAAACGATCGCAAAACTATTTTTCCGTACGATATATCGTACCGTCTAAACGCTGATCGTTATAAAAAAAAATCGTTACTCCGACATCGTTAATCGTACGATCGGGCCAATTATCGTTTTGTGTAAACGCACCATTAATGATCGTAATATCGCCCACAATAACGATCGTAATAACGGTCGTAAATAATCACCATCGTTCTGTGTAACATGGTGAACAATCTCGTTTGCGATCGTTTAACGTTAGTCGTTAATTGTTAAAAATCGCTCTGTGTAATAGGACACGTACAGGATCCGCAGCAGATTTGATGCAGTGTTCAGTTATTTAGATCAAATCTGCTGTGGATCTGCTGCAGATCTGCACCATCAAATACGCTGAGATACAGTATGTGTGGAACTACCCTTAGGCTATGTTCAGACTACGTAAAAGTACGGCCGTTGTTGCCGTACTTTTGGCGTGGTTGAACAATGCCTTAGTTTTAATGGGATCCCGGACGGAGCGTATACACATCGTATACTCTCCGGCCGGGATCCCATATGGGGCCGCAAATAACTGAAATGTTAGTTTTCTGCGGCCGGAATTCAGTAAATTCCGTCCGCAGAAAACCCTGTCAGTTGACACAGTGAAGCAAGCGGCTCCGGACGCTTGGTTCACTGTGCGCTATGGGAAGCGCTGATGCGCCCACATCAGAGCTCTGTGGCCGGAAAGTACCGGCCGAGATGATCCAGCCACAGACCGGCTGTTCCGTGACCCGGCCGGGATCACGGAACGGCCGGTTCTCATACGATGTGTGAACATAGCCTTATAGTAAGAATGTTCTTTGTAGCTCATAGGAACCAATCACAGCTCAGCTTCTTTTTCACCAGAGCTCATTAATATTTGGAAGCTGAGCTGTGATTGGTTGCTTAATTGGCTGGCTGGGATTATGCCTTGTTATATATCTGTTTGACAGATTGCTGATGCATACTGGGGGCATATGGACAAAGCAAAATGTGAAAATGCCCTACTCTTTTCTACTTTGACTACATTCTCTAGATCAGAAGGATTCAGAAAGATATGCTTACTACTGATAAAGACCTTTGTCTGAAAATATCATAAAGTTCTTTATCAGAAAAGTACTTTAATCCCAAAATAATATTTTATATTTATGTTTATTTGTACTGTAGAGTGGAGGATTGGATATACCTTTTGTGGGCCAACACCAAACCAACTATTTACTGGTTCTTCCTTTGGTAATGTGTACAAACTGTAAGGCCTAATGATATTGCTGCATTGGGAATAATAAAAAGTACTGTGCGAGCTTTGATTGTTTAGCCAAAACTCTGCCAGAGGTAAGGAGTCTGATATGGTTATACATTAACATTATTTTATAGCCAGTGCCAAGAAAAAACACATAGTAAGTTTTGTGCCTTTTAACTCTGTCATTATCATAAGCAGGACAGGTCCTTTAGACTGAGAGATGCTCTTTTTAACTCTTCTCCATCTGGTTAAGAGATAGGGAACCTAAACATATATACCCTTAACTGAAGCCTTATTCACACATTCAGTATAGTTGTCTGTAATTGCGGATCCGTAATCATCGATTTCTATTGGGCTATTCATACAGTCTGTTTTTGTCCAGATTGTGATTGCCGTACAGATTACCAATAGTAGTGACATGTCTGTAAAAAAACACAGATCGCATCTATGTAAACTATTAATGTCCACATTGTATGAAAATGGAAACTGATGCAAATACGTAAATATTGAGGGTTTTCCACAGATCAAAGAGAAAAAAATAGCATGAGATTTTGCGGCCTAGAAAAATGGCTGAACATGTGAATGAGGCCTAATTCAGTCAGGTTTAGCAAAAATCCCTATTTTAACCCTTTAAAGGCACAGGGCCGTTCAGTAGCTGGGGGGCTCCTGCTAATAGCCGCCCAGAGTGATCACTCCTCATCTGGCTCTCAGCGCTGTCCTGGACTCAGTGATCCCTTCAGGCTGTCTTTAGAAAACAGAGGCAATCAAACTCAGATTATATTGATTAATAACTACAGTATGTATTGCAATGATCCCTATGTAAAAATTTAAAAAATCTCATCCCATAATAAAGGTTTAAGTTACCCCACTTTTCGCATTTTATAGCCATGTTCACACTATGTATAACTCCTTCTGTTCTGTGACCCTGGCCGGAGTTATTGAAGATCTTCACATCCCAATTCACTGCTGCACACAATGGAGCTTGCGGCCAGAGCCACACGCTCCATTGTGTGAACTGACATGTCAGTTTTTTTTGTGCGGCTGAATGGAATCCCAGCCGGAGCGTATACTATGTGTATACACTCCGGCCGGGATTCCATTCATTCACATACAACGTATATGTTGTATAAATCTTTACAACACATACGTTGTGTGAACATAGCCTACAAATGAAAAAAACATAAATAAAAGAAAAATAAACATTCATTATCTCTGTATGCAGAATCACCTGAAATATTAAATTATCACATGCCTAATCTCACATAGTAAACAGCATAAGCACAAAAAATCACCAAGGTGCCACAGGAACAGAACTCTCCAGGACAGGACATGTTGTTGGCACATGGATGCTCTGTTCAGCACTCACCGAAGAAGGGACCACACAGGAACTGTGATAGCCTCTGCTAGACCAGACATACAGTATCCTGGGTCACCACACCGGGTGTTAATGAGTAAACTGAACCACAATATAATTGCATGCTATCATATGTGACTAAACTGTAATGTGACATATCTAATGACAGAACGTTACTGTGTTGAGACATAATTGATGATCACAATATACATGCCACCTTATAGCCCCTGATGAGATCACTGTAAAGATATTGATCGAAACGCGTTGGGTTAGGTGTAAAGGTATCACTGTACCACAAGGCGGCAGACAATATTTACCTGAGATATTGGGATGTGATTTGCTGTTATATCCCTTTTGTTGTGCAGATGGTTTCTGTTTCTGTATTATTTATCTTATGGGGATGGGCACAGGTCCTATTAGCAGGGACCGACACAGGTCCTAGTGGATAACTTATGTGGACTGACTAAGGACCTTTTATACTTTCATTCGTGGACCAATTGGCGCCGTAATTGGTGACTGGTGGACTAATTAGGGCTCACAGTCAGTAGCAGATTATAATAGGTCCATATCCAGCGGTAACACGGGGCACTGAGCTCCTGGGGAGCCCATGGCCATCCAAAAAGACTTATAATTTCAGTGGTGCATTATCTCCTGGCTACAGTTCTACCATGATTGGAAAAAAAAAACACTGCTTTTTTACTGCTTTACAAGACAAAACCCCCTTAAGGTTCAAAACTGTTTTCAATTTCATTGAGTGTGCAGATGTCATGAAAGCGCTGGACCGAGGTAGGGAACAGGACAAGACAGTGAGCCCTAGCCACTAGAACCCACCTTCTGTCCCTACCTACTTGCCTCAACGGCCCTAAACAGCCGCGGACAACCACAATGACGGTCCCTTTCCTACACCAGGTGATACACAAAACAAAGACAGACGAAACAAACACAATAAAGAAGAGTCTTCGGTCCGAGTCAGCAACGGCGGTCAGTGGGGTACACTTTTTGGTCCGCAGATGACAAACAACCAATAACCCTTTGTTCACTACAGCTGTGCAATATACAGTACAAGTGCTTATACAAATAATAATACAAACATCTTGTGGTAAAACTTAGGTACTACTTCATTACCACGTTTACTTGAAGTAAAGGCTTTTGCAAGGGGTGTACAAAGTAGCAACACCCATGGCGGGACACCACATTACCACCAACCAGAATCAGGCCTTTTCTCTCTCTTTAAAAGTCCATTCTTGCATGAGAGTCATTTTAGGTTGAGAGCAAATCTCCTTAGACTATATACAAGTTTCTCAGTGGAAGGCCATTTTTTCTCAACTTAAAAGGCCTGATTCTGGTTGTGAGTAATACTTTGCAGGTATTTTGCATGAGACAATGCTTGAGCTCAGTGGTGGGTCTTTGCATTGCTCTGGGTTTTAGTCTAGGTTGTTAAGACACTATCCTGAATAGAACTATTAATAAAACGATGTACATCTAACAAAAACAAAGGGATTATAGTCCCAGGCTTGTAAACATGTTTATATAATGAGGTATTGTGGCTGATAGGAATGTATGGGAATCTGCAGTAGGGTTAGCCATAAAGCTGTTTCAGATAAAGAGGAGGTTGAGATACATTGATAAATTAATACCCATTGTTAGTTTTTTTTTTTGTGACGTACAGTATTTTGGTCTTGAATGAAAGCATAGTAGTAAGTCAGAAATAAGGAAATCCCAGGCCTCCTATTCTTATGGGTAAATAAAGATCCTTGACAGCTATACTTGTTTCCAAACATATGAAGTGTTTTGAAAATCCATCAGTCGGCAGGGGAGAATTTGATAACAAGTACAAACTTACCTATCCCTATGCCCGCTGTGAGTGTCAAGACCGGCCGTGGGATCCTCGCCAGAAAATGCCGTCCCATCCCAGTCACTGACTGGCTGAGCAGCTGGTCCATCAGCCGTGTCATAACATTTATACCCTGGAGATCCAGGAGCCCAGCGGGTGTCCCATGGCCTGTCCCGCCGCTCACAGCAGGCAGGGGAAGAGGTAACTTCCTGCTTGTTATCAAATTCTCCCCTGCCCCTGCAGACTGCTGGGTTTTCAAAACAGACGGGCTTCTCTTTTAATTTCTGGAATTTTGGATTAGTGATAAGCAAACATGTTCGTAAATGTTCATATGTTCCTACGAATATGACGATAATTGTTCGTATGTACCCAAATGGGTAAGTTTCCTCCCACCAATTTGAAAGAGCAAATGAATGTGTAGGGAAGAAAGGCACATCAGGTAATGTAGTAGCCATGTTCACTACTGGCATTACTGTGATTGGCTGTACGATTAGCGTCAGGGGCGTAACTAGAAATGGCTGGGCCCCATAGCAAACTTTTGATTGGGCCCCCCGACTGACCACTAAACGGTCAAGTGAAGTCATAACTACACTGCTAGCTCTGGTCAGGAGTGCTTGCAGTTAAAGGGACATTTGCAAAACCCAGGAGACCAGCAGGGCCACCCGGTGCTGCAAATGATGACGGCTCAGGGGGCCCAGTGTATTGCAGGAGCAGGCCATGGGCCCCCTGATGCGGCGGGCCCCATAGCAGCCGCTATGGCTGCTATAGTGGTAGTTACGCCCCTGATTAGCGTCATTACATAGGTTATGTACATGCTATAAAAACGTGACGCTGAGGCGAATTTTCTCAGTCTTTCCTGATTCTTGTGCCGTTCAGTAGGGAGAGTGAAATGAGCAGGGACAGCATCTGAATTTAGTTAGGAAAATTCATAGTTATTGTCAGTGTAGGGAAGGAGAGCTGACTGAGTAGGTCTTAGAACATTGTAAAAAGGTCAGCATAGGGAGGGTGACAGAATCCAGCATTTTAGCACTATAAGGCTGGGTTTACACTGCGTTTTTGCAATCCATTTAACGTATACGTTTTACGGAAAAAACAAAGCAAAAAAAGGATGCACAAATGGATGCAACTGTGTGTCATCCGTTTGCATACGTTTTCCATTCTCTTACATTAAAAAAACGGATTGAAACGGATGCGTTTTTTTAACGTGCAGAAAAGTAGTGTTGACTACGTTTTTCTGTCCTTTAAAGCGACTCTGAATTACACACTGGCGCAGAGGGCCATTAGCCCAAAGGGCCCCTGTACCCATAATCTTACCCCCCCCCCAAACTGCTTGTACCTTCGGATAGCTGCTTTTAATCCAAGATCTGTCCTGGGGTCCGTTCAGGGGGTGATGCAGTTATTGTCCTAAAAAACAACTTTTAAACTGGCAGCCCTGTGCCCAACAGCCGAGGCTTAGAATGTCTATGCATTAGGCTGGCACAACCTCTGTACCTCCTCCCCACTCTCCTCATCATTAGGAATGCTCCTGGCAGATCGTCTCCTATTCATCAGCTGTGTGAATACTGAACATGGGCTGGATCGTTAAGGCACCTGTACAATGTTCAGACAGGAGAAAATGTTCCAGTGGCATTCCTAATGATGAAGAGGATGGGGAGAAGGGATGGAGGGGTGGTGCCAGCCTAATGCATAGACATTCTATTGCCAGTTTAAAAGTTGTTTTTTAGGACAATAACTGCATCCCCTGCCAAATGGACCCCAGGACAGATCTTGGATTAATAGCAGCTATCCGAAGGTACAAGTGGTTTGGGGGGTCAGATTGTGGGTACAGAGTCGCTTTAGCTTTAACATTGGTTGTGTCCTTGATAGATGACAAGTATGATACTAAACCAAAAAATTATATAGCATTCATGGTATGTTACTAAAAAACACTTTATTTCAACATGGTAAACTTTATTTATTAGAATAAAAGAACATTATTGAGTTATAGAATAAATTCGACTCCTAAATCCTAAATATTTCCGTTTTCTTTAACTGTGTAGATAGGATACTGCCAGACATCAGGATTAAAGCATCAGGATTGTACGAATGCTTTAAAAAAAAAAAAAAAAAAAAAAAAAAAAAAAGGTATATATAATTAATAAACAATCATTTGGGAAGGTGAATATATACCTCCCTGTGTATCTATATATGCAACCATCCATTTATCTTTCTATCAATCCTTCTCTAAATATTCTGTATATTGCAAATGTCTACAGATACCTTTTAAATAAATAAAAAATGTGCATAGAAAATTATGCACATAACCTCAGCTTTTCCCAGAATGGTAATATTTTTCCACTTTTTGTAATCTCTACGTTAATATTTATCACTTCTAATGCTGCAATTAGTTCAGGAAATTGTATAATTGTAATTTGATTGTTATACAGGATAATTTATTGGGCGATGGATGTGAACCCACTGTGTTACGGAATTGATTTGGCTATGGGCCACACCAAGGAATGGTGTATTACACTGCACAGTGTTCAAGGGTAAGTGAGTGCTGACCTATCAGCTCAACGCCGGCTTCCCCTTCGTTTCCTTCTTGCTGCCTATGCTACTACATGTACTGATAGCCAGGGCTGTATTAATACCTGCTGCTGCCCTAGGCACTAAACCTAAAGACGCCCCAAATTCACGCACCTATTGGTGATACCAGACCTGACCAATACCACCATACCCCCCTGAAAAAGACATCAGATTTACTGGCAAGTCTGAACGGGAGGAGGGAAACTAAAAAAATTAAAACAAAAAAATTTGTTTTTTCTGTCCCCCTGCTCCCTGGTGCTGCCCCCCTGCAAGGTGCTGCCCTAGGCACCGGACCACGGTGCCTAGTGGTAAATACGGCCCTGCTGATAGCGAGCAGGGAGCATTGGAGGGGTCACCCCAATGATCCTTAGATCGTCCTCTGGTGGCCCTCCTATTACACCATTGCTGCAAAAATCTGAATCTTTCATTATTTTGAAAGACCATGATCAGCCGACATTGTGCATGTCTGCTGATCATGGATCGCTTTTCAACATGTCCTAAAACACTAAACTATTATCAGCCTAAAAGGTCAGTATTTGGCCAAGTAAGGCAGATAATCGTTTAGGGTAATAGGGCCACTATTGTCCTCTAGGTCTTCACCCTGGACTTCTGAGGCTAGAGGACACCAGGTCACTTCATAAGTGTGGTCCTGCGTGAGTAGCAGCTGGTTGCCAATGAATGCGAGGAACTGGGTAAAAGGCCAAATAAGCTTAGTCAGAAAGCTGGATCATCAACGAGAGAATTAGCACATTACCAGGGAAGAGACAACAGCATAGTCAATCAGGTGCAGGATAAGGGCATGCAGCTTTAGATGCAAGCCAGACAGTCTAAGTTGGTGACAAGAGAAGCAAACAGTACAGAAGGGACCAGACAGGCACATGTAATCCGGAAAACAGGCATGGTTCAGGAATAACAGCGACAAAAACACACCTTCACAAAGGAATACAAGGGACCAACAATGCTCAGGTAAGGAGTAACAGGTGAAGCAACCTTAAATTGGGGCAAGTGAAACAGAATTAGGTGATGATACACTGGCTCTTTAAATCCCAGGCAAGTAGATGCATGTCCACCCTAATAGACAGAGGTGGTATGGCAGGGGCAGCTGAATAAAAGCAAAGACAAAGAGGAGCAAAGACGAGGCTAGCTAGAGGTGTGGTGGAGCCCGAGGTAGTGAGCAGAGCAGGCAGGATTGGGACCAGGAAGGTAAGAATCCAGATGCCGCCAAGTGTTGCCAGGCAGCATTACAATCATGCTAATAGATATTAACAAATTTGATGTCAGTTATATGAACTTAGCATAGGGCAAGCCGGGTGAAGGCATTTGACCTTAAAGAATATGGGGGACTTTTATTAAGATGGGCATTTTTAGTGCTGGGCTTAAAAATGTCCCCGCACAGCGCCGATGTTTGTCCCTGTGTATGTGTAGCATGTGCAGGTAGTAAAACCTATGCCAGCTCTGGTGTAAAAGTGTTAATTGTGGCACATGCAGAGGCTGTGCCCTCTCTGCGTTTGGACACCCCCCACCCCCACCCCTCTTGCGCGAGTGGTGCAGAGAGCCCACATGTGAATAAATTATTAGCAAAACAAGTGTTTGCGAGTATATTTATTCACAAGTTGGTCCTCTGCGCCACAAAATGCCCACTGCGGCAAATAATAAATGTCCACCTATGTGCGTGAAAAAAATATAACAAACTGACAATAAGTAAAAATACTTGAAAATGATGAAAATGTTGATACCTCTGTCCAGACTGCAAAAGATGAAAACCCTCATTGATGTGGTCAAATGGCAAAGTGTGGCTCACCAATCCATCCGGATTAAATTTATTTGATAGGTAATCAGCAACTAATCTGGGAACACAATCTTTGCTTTTCCAGCCTAAAAATTTAAAAGAAGAGCTTAATTTATAAGTATTGTCGCTCATTCAATGCCTGTAAACGTACTGCTAACTTACTAGTACACATGGCTTAGGGCTCTCATTAATATAGAAATCGACTACTATAAAAGATTTTCTCATGTTTTTAGTCCCTTATCGTCATAAAATGTTTTACCTATCAGTAACAACCCACAAATTCCCCCAAGAAATGCTCACAGCTATGAATATAACTATCCCTAATGCCAGCAAGTCCAACAAACCTGGACATTATAGACCGATCACTCTTCTTAACAGACATATTAAGCTTTAGGCAAAGATCTTGGTCAAAAGATTAAAAAAAGCAGACCCTTTCTTAGGGCCCTTAACAAATGCCGGTAGTAGGCAGCAAAGGAGTACCGAAAAGAGAGATCAACCCTCTACAAGGCACAATGAATTGTACGTTCAGGTCACACAAACGATAGCTGGATCGTTCATTCGCCCATTGAAATGTATTGTTTACAGCCACATATCCACTGTTTATATAACAATAAATAACTTGGCATGTATAAACGTTATTGTTTTACTTTACACTGTCATCAGCTGATTTTTAAACATGTTGAAAGACAACGGTCAGTCAATGATTGGTTCGTCGGCTGATCGTTGTCTTTATTACATGGAATGATATATGCCCGAATTGACCTAATTCAGCAGATAAACATAAGTATGCTTCCAGTGGCCTTCACAACAGCAGAAATCACTCTTCTGAGTGCAATAACAAGTATGTATTAGCCAGAGCTGGACTGCCCAGTCCATTAGTGGTAACCTCTAGCAGCCAGGTATTATTATAAGTCAGAGCTAGCTCCTCACTTTCTGGTAAGCTAATTGACAGAATAGGTTATTTCTTGTGACATCTACTTGCATGCACAGTTATTTTGCCAATATCCAGAGGATATTCTGTATATGAGCCAAGTATGCCAAGTATGCCTATGTCATAAAATCTTAAATGCATTTAACATTATGAGTTCCATGAACTGTGACAGTAATCCTGTTTATTTACATCACTGAATGCACAGTCTGCAAATTAAAATGTGTTGGATATAAAATAAGGAAGCTTAAAACCAGGTTAGCAGAACTTATTGCTTAAACCCTTCATGTTAAATCCTTTCAGGTACAGCTAAACATTAAAGGAGAAGCCCACGGTGAGTGGCGGGGCCAGCTACGGGATCCCTGCCAGGCTCTGGGATCTCTGGGGAGTTAGCATCACAAGTCCGGCTGAATATGGATCTCTTCTAAATATGGATCACTGAATGGACATTGTAAAGGGTAAAAGATGGAAGCCCCTTAGGTCCCCAGTGTGGTGGAGACCAAGACCACAGGCCCTCTGTATCCTGCCTATAATCTGACCCAGACTATCAGTTCTGATTATTACAGAATTGGTTTTAAGCAGTTCTCTAATATAGTCTACAGCAGCTCCAAAATGTTGCCTTCTTTTAAGTTTCATCAATAAAGTCTTACCTCCAAATATGCTTCCTTTCCAAGTACGACCTGTGAAGAGTAGATATGGATCAAAAGTTATGTGTGTGTTTGGAGGTGCCCCGCCTATAATCACACTGGTTCCATATCCCATGTGGGTACACTCCAATGCTGCTCTCTAAAAATAAAAAATAAAAAGTTAAGAATTGAGATGAGCCCAACTCGAGCATGCTTAAGTCCGATCGTTTAGTATTTCAATACCAGTGGCTGAAGAGGTTTGATGGGGCCCTAGGGAGTCCTGGAAAACATGAATACAGCATAAAATGTGATGTGACTTCCAAAAAAAAAGGAAGAACATTCTTGCCAATAACATTTACAGACAACTTAGAGGTGAGATACTTTAAGAAATCATCTCAATGTGTCTGAAGGCTATGGCTGCAGTATAGGAGAGTTAGCTTTGGTGACAGATACTTTTTGAAGACCTGTGAGCTGATATTTGTAGTTATGTGGTGGTGGGCTGCTGTGTGGTGTTGCAGCTGCGACCGGTCACTTGCTAGATGGTACTGTGTGACTCCACTACTGTGGTGGTTGGTCGGTAAAGTATAGCTCAGTCAGGTGGTTGGTTGTTGTGACGCCAGTGCTGATTTAGCACACAGGTATGGAGGCACACCTGCTTTTAGTTTTTGTCGCCGGCTTTACCCTTTCTCCAATGGTTGGTGACCTGCCAGGTTGTGATGGGTCCCTTGGGCGCTTATCACGGCTGGTATAATAATCACTGAGTCCTGATAGAATCAATAAACTTCCTTTTTACTTAAGAATCTTTTGTGATACAGGTGAGTAATACTTGACTGATACAGAGTTGACTTGACTAAATCTGTACTGAGAGCTGATGAGGAAGAGAGTAGAATAGCGTAGCAGTGTTGGCTTGGTTGCGTGCTGAGAAGAGTAGAGAGAATTCATAGTGGAGAGGAGTAGGTCGTGAGAGTCCCAACCCAATGTAGTAATGTGCTCTGCCAGAACTTTAGAAGAAGAAGTATACTTGAGAATACTTAAAAGACGACCTTTGACGCTATACCACCTTTTACCCTGCAGTGTCGAGTTAACTGTCCTATCAGGGTGACACAAGCCCTAGACCTTATTACCTAAGTTGAGCAAGGTGTCCAAAGTTATCTGGTTTCACCTGTGCTGCGAGATAGAGTACAGAGGCTCTTAGCTGCTTTGCTCTATCCGGATCAGTTCCTCTGCTTTAGGATACTGTCCTGCACTTAGAGACGTTCACTGCGTGGGTTGGGGTGATCTCTGACTTGTCCTCTCTGTAAGTGTTTAGCAGTGCATCTTAGGTAGAAGTGTTGCTTTAAAAAGAAGAGTCTCTGTGTCTTCCATGAGTGTCTGTACACTACAGCTGGTCTGTCCCGGACGGGGGAACCTGGCAGAGCCAGGTCCCTGGCTAACTCAGCAGGGATGCCTGATCTGTGTGTCTTGCTCCACTGAGAAACAGATGAGAACTGACTAAGTGTGGGTGTACACTTCCTCTCCACATATGACAACATCCTACAGGGTGTATAACAGCTCCTGTGAGTGGTGGAGAAGAGAGTGCAAGGAGAAAGAAAGAGAGAAATAGCTGGAAGAGAAGAGCAGCTTTCATTGGTGTGCAGATCACAAACAAATTAGTCTATTTTTTCAACCAGCACAAGTCAGAAAATCTGCCTTCAGGACACTGTACCTGGATTTCTGGTAAGTTCAGCTTTGTTTTACAGCATGATAACAACAACAAAAAATAATGACTGTATATGACAAACTTGCTTTATATCACATCTACTGTTGATTTCGATTTTGAAAGTTATAACGGCAGGTACACTTTAAACTGTCATGGTTTGCACGTAGCAGTGCTGATTGCTGTCCCTACACTATACACTATTCCTGTAGAGGTATTAAACTTTTATGAAGCTTGCATGTTTCAAATGCCTCATAAATAACTATACAATGAAGCAGATCAATGTACACATACATACCATGGTATCTGTACTTCCAATACATTCGAAAGAATAATGGACTCCATGTCCTGTCATTTCAATTATCACCTCTTCTATGGGCTTGCTGTAATCCTTAGGGTTTAGGCAGTCAGTGGCACCGAAGACCATTGCCTTTGCAAACTTGCTGCTGTTTATATCTATGGCGATTATTCTTGAAGCACCAGATACTTTACAGCCTATAATGGTTGACAGCCCAATGGCTCCTAAGCCAAATATGGCACAAGTAGACCCGGGCTCCACCTACACAACAAGGTTTATTTAGATTTCATCATCAATTGGTACTTATTCCTTATGTCAACTCACGGTGTACAGATATATAACTATTGTGCAATAAAAAATACATAGTTTTGGCACATGGCACGAGTTCTCACAACCAATCAGAGCTCAGGTTTGATTTCATCAGAGCTTTAATGGGAACTATCAGCAGTTTAGACGAATCTAACCTCCTCAGCATCCCGAGCGCTATAAGGGGCTATCAGCAGGTTACATTTGTCTAACCTGCTGATAATTCCCCTTTAACACATAAAAGCTGACCTCTGATTGGTTGTTATGGGTTAACCAGATCTCGCACAGTTGTTATATATTTACGCCATTGTTTTACAAACTTTCTCACCACTACATCAGCAACAAAGGTAGGCTCACTGAGATGGCAGTACTATTGTATTGATGTCAATTGAGCATAGCTGCATTCAGCAAAATGGTGAAAGGGAATATCACATATAATACTAACTGTACAGATCTATATTACTGTTCCTATGATTAAAAATCATGTAGAAAAAAAATGAATAATAATAATAATTTCTTACCTTGGCCGTGTTGACAGCTGCTCCATATCCAGTAGGAAATCCACAACCAAAGAGACACGCTTTATCTAGTGGGGCTCTGTCATCAATCTTTGCAAGAGCAATGGAAGGCACTACAGTATATTCTGAAAAAGTACTTGTCCATAAAAAGTGATAGACAACCTTCCCCTTGCACGAGAACCTCGTTGTTTTATCAGGCATTACATTTTGAGTTTCACTGATGCTGAATTGAAAAAGGAAGGAAGAGAAATAAAATAATGGACGTCATTTTAAATGGAGAAGGAAAGCCGTTTTGTGAACATAGCTATATATATATATATATATACATACACAGTATAGACATAAGGCATATTGCTGCATGCATTTTTGCATTCAAGAGTATTGCTTTATGTAGTTTTTTTTTTTATTGCAATGCCTCAGTCATATGCTCAACACATGTCGTGAAAATGGCCTCATGAGAAAAAGTTAAATTTTCCTTAAAGCAAATGAACCATCAAGTTCATCGCTTTAAGATTTTTACACCAATAGAGTAGTGGCAGCGCAGGGATGCCAGTGCCACGGTGCTTTTTTTGAACCGCAGCCCGTTTCCGACGCATGGCGCCGGTCTATTCCTGGGTACGGGCCCGGCCTGAAGTACTGGAGGCGGGCCCGCCTGCCCCCAGTGTGACGTTCTGCTCTCCCCTCTGTGACACAGCTCCATTAATTCTTAAGGAGCCGTGTCACAGAGGGGAGGGGTTTCATAGGGGAGGGGTTTCATCACACTGTCTCTAGTGCTTCAGCCCGGGCCAGTGCCCAGCAATAGGCCTGGTTCAAAAAAAGGACCACGGCACTGGCATCCCCTCACTGGCGCCATTCAATTGATATGCTACACTTAAAGCAAATGTACCTAATGATACATTTGCTTTAAATAATAAAAAAGTATCTTACAAATATTCTGAAATCAATCCAACAATTAAAGGTGTACTCCAGTGAGGGGGCACTTTTTTACTTTACTTTTACTGGGTTCCAGCGGCGGGTCCCGCATCGCGGCGCTCCAGTGCCCGCTTCCGGGTGTCTGACGCAGGCCCGAGACGTGACATCTCAGGTCCGCTCAGCCACTCAGTGAAGGAGGCGGGATCTGTTTCAAGTCCGCTCAGATCCCGCCTCCTTCACTGAGTGGCTGAGCAGACCTGAGAAGCCGCTGGAACCGGGGAGGTGAGTGGATGTCTTTTTCCTCTGCCACCTCCTCCCCGATCCCAGTAAAAAAGTGCACCCCCACTGGAGTACCCCTTTAAACTTACAGAGGTTCAAACTATGAAGAGATGGGAAGAATTAAGATGAAAACCATTAAGGGTACAAACCCACTTGACGTATTTGCTGCGTAAATCATTCTTAGGGTACAAACCCACTTGACGTATTTGCTGCGTGAATCAGTCTTCAAAATAAGCAGGCAAAACGCAGGTTGACTTTATACAATTGTTCTGCGTTAAAATAAGCAATTGCGTATTTTTGAAGCGTGAAGCTTGTTGTTAGCAAAGCATCAGTTGTTAACAACCTGTGCGAAAAACGCATGTAGCTTCACGCTTCAAAAATACGCAATTGCGTATTTTAACGCAGAACAATTGTATAAAGCCAACCTGCGTTTTGCCTGCTTATTTTTAAGACTGATTCACGCAGCAAATACGTCAAGTGGGTTTGTACCCTCAAATCAACGTTTATCTGCTCAAATACTCACTGTGTTTTTAGACAGCAGTTGGTGTTTGGGCTAAGGCAAGAACTGCACTCTCCACACTGAGGAATACATAGTGGGATTACTTTGTCACCTTGTGAAAAAAAAAAACAATAATAAAATTTACCTACTGTGAATCTGAAGCAGTGATTGTAATGCTTTATGTTGCACAGCACTGAGGTGTACTGTATATAGTCAGCCTCATTGAGCAGGTTTAACTGCAGTTCATTTTAACGTTCCCTGCCGTCTCTGTGTAACACTATTGCAATGACGGACCACAAAATAAAATTGTGGCCAATAAAGTTTAAAGGGGAACTCCGGATAAGAAAAACTTGTTTTCTATTAAAGGTACATTAAAAGTTAAATATATGTGTCTATACAATGTATTACCGTACCTGTACAGTTCTGCCACACTGGTAGCTGATAGAAATCCAGGAAGTGAAAAAAATGGCCCCTGTGCAAATCCACATTGTCTCCTGCTCCTTCTGCTCTCCCCCCTTAGGAGACAAATCTTCCATGCCTCTGTCTCACATTGTGTATGTTTGCTGAGATTAGGCTGATGATACAGACAGGGGGCAGGGCGTGATCTCCCAGGAGGCTTTGCTGGATTTCCCAATCCCCTCAGTGATTCACCATCTCTGACCGGCCAGAAGCAGGTGTTTCACTGATTTCTCTAATTGTGAAGAAGTGTGCAGTGAAATTAGGGCTGTGTTCACACATGTTGGAGTGTCATTGCAGTACTACAGCGTATTCACAAAAATGATGCAGTAATACAAGTAAATGATGCTAAACGGCAGAGAGGATCAGAGCCTTATTGTGGGGCTCAACTTCAAAGATAAAAGATGCTCGATCATAATGTGCATGGAAATGAAAATAAAAAAGTTCTTTACTTTATTCCAATATCAGTGTTACAGGTAGAGAATACAGCATGCTGTCTGGTGTTACAGATAGAGAATACAGGGTGCTGTGTGGTGTTACAGGTAGAGAATACAGTGTGCTGTGTGGTGTTACAGGTAGAGAATACAGTGTGCTGTGTGGTGTTACAGGTAGAGAATACAGTGCTGTGTGGTGTTACAGGTAGAGAATACAGCGTGCTGTGTGATGTAACAGGTAGAGAATACAGGGTGCTGTGTGGTGTTACAGGTAGAGAATACAGTGTGCTGTCTGGTGTTACAGATAGAGAATACAGGGTGCTGTGTGGTGTTACAGGTAGAGAATACAGTGTGCTGTGTGGTGTTACAGGTAGAGAATACAGTGTGCTGTGTGATGTAACAGGTAGAGAATACAGGGTGCTGTGTGGTGTTACAGGTAGAGAATACAGTGTGCTGTGTGATGTAACAGGTAGAGAATACAGCGTGCTGTGCGGTGTTACAGGTAGAGAATACAGCATGCTGTCTGGTGTTACAGATAGAGAATACAGCGTGCTGTGTGGTGTTACAGGTAGAGAATACAGCGTGCTGTGTAGTGTTACAGGTAGAGAATACAGTGTGCTGTGTGGTGTTACAGGTAGAGAATACAGTGTGCTGTGTGATGTAACAGGTAGAGAATACAGCGTGCTGTGTGGTGTTATAGGTAGAGAACACAGTGTGCGGTATTATATGTGTGTGGTGTTTCAGTGTGTGGTGTTACACAGTGTGTTGTGTTAGGGGATCACGGTATCACAGTGTGTGGTGATCTGGTGTTACACAGTGTGTGGAGTTACAGGTAGAGAATACAGTGTGCTGTGTGGTGTTACAGGTAAGGAATACAGTGCTGTGTGGTGTTAAAGGTAGAGAATACAGCGTGCTGTGTGGTTTTACAGGTAGAGAATACAGTGTGCTGTGTGGTGTTACAGGTAGAGAATACAGTGTGCTGTGTGGTGTTACAGGTAAGGAATACAGTGTGCTGTGTGGTGTTACAGGTAGAGAATACAGCGTGCTGTGTGGTGTTACAGGTAGAGAATACAGCGTGCTGTGTGGTGTTACAGGTAGAGAATACAGCGTGCTGTGTGGTGTTACAGATAGAGAATACAGCGTGCTGTGTGGTGTTACAGGTAGAGAATACAGTGTGCTGTGTGGTGTTACAGGTAGAGAATACAACATGCTGTGTGGTGTTACAGGTAAGGAATACAGTGCTGTGTGGTGTTAAAGGTAGAGAATACAGCGTGCTGTGTGGTGTTACAGGTAGAGAATACAGTGTGCTGTGTGGTGTTACAGGTAGAGAATACAGTGTGCTGTGTGGTGTTACAGGTAGAGAATACAGTGCTGTGTGGTGTTACAGGTAGAGAATACAGCGTGCTGTGTGGTGTTACAGGTAAGGAATACAGTGCTGTGTGGTGTTAAAGGTAGAGAATACAGCGTGCTGTGTGGTATAACAGGTAGAGAATACAGTGTGCTGTGTGGTGTTACAGGTAGAGAATACAGTGTGCTGTGTGGTGTAACAGGTAGAGAATACAGCTTCACAATCCGCTGTGATACCCCTCCTGTCAGTTTCAATAGGATTACACACTCGCAGTGGAATTGTCATCCTGCTGAGAGTATGTAAGCTGCAGTCTCTTTAAAGAGGATGTACCACCATGTACATCATCTTTAACCTGACACAGGGATAGAACGGCGCCGTCACGGGGAAGCCGGTGCCACAGTCCGTTTTTCGAACCACTGGTCGGTTCCCATGTACGGCGCCGTTCTATCCACGGTTACCGGCTGGTGCTCAAGCACTGGAGGTAGGCCGGCCCGCCCTCAATTCCCTCCCCTTTATGACGCGGCTCTGTTAGAACAATCTTATTATTTTGGTTCTCTGTATTAGGCATACATTTATATGGTATCCTTCCCTCTGAGGCCACAGTGTATAAAACATTTTGCTACAAAACTAAAAAAAAACCATCTAAAACGGATCCACGACATGTCCTGAACCATTGGCTTCCTTTTTTCTGCAACGTTAGGGTGTTCCCACCACGAAATATGCACAGAAACTTCAAGTGGAGGCCATGCTGTGGACTCCGCTGGATGTTTCGCCTGTCCCAATGATTTTCTCAAGCTCAACCTGACGCCCGCTCAAAAAATTGACATGTGAATTCAAGCGGAGTCCACGACGAGGCCTCCGCTTGAAATTTCCGCACATATTCCACAGTAGTAACATACCCTTACAAAATCCAATGTGCATGCCATGTACTATGCAAAACCACAGTAAAGCTCTGTGTAACTTACAGTATTTACAACACCCCCCAAAAAATAAAGGGTTCACATAAATATAGCCATGTTCATGTATTCAAATTCTTAATCGTACCTGGTTTAAATTCTGTCACTAGTTCACCAACACTTTCAACTATTCCAGCTCCTTCATGACCAAGAATGACTGGAAAATCAATATTATGGAAACTTCCATGCAACGCGTGGTCATCTGTCCGACATATTCCTGAGTAAATTATCTGTATAAGGTAAAAATGATAATAAGCTTTAGGTAATATTAAAGTGAATGTACCACTAGGTACGTTTTGTGTTTTTAACATGAAAAGTCCAGCACCAGAGCAGGGATGTTGTTGCCGAGTTCCTTCTTTTGAACTGCCTCCTGGTTCCCGCACACTGTGCCGGTTTATTCTCTGCACCGGCCCACCATGAAGCAATTGGGGCAGGCATGCCGGCCCCAAGTGTGATTATTTCCCCTCCCCCCGTGACGTGGCTCCATTACAGTCAATGGAGCCACGTCACAGAGGGCAGATCCTCACACCAGGGGGGCGGCGGACCTGCCTCCAATGCTTCATACCTCGCTGATGCTCGGTATTGTGTGACTGTTCTAAGAAAGGACCACCGCACCGGCATCCCCGTGCTGGCGCTGGTCTGTTCATGTAAAAAACACAAAGCCATGTGCCTAGTGGTACATTCGCTTAAATGTTCAATGTTAGAATTGCTGCAGATTTTTGGTTCAGGTCCCACAATGATAATCTGTGACACTGTATCGAAAACACAACAGGAACCTGTCATCAGTGTCCTTAGTCTAAGTCATTAGAGCGTTCCGCCTTGGTTAAACGACCTCTCTAAATAACCAGAACATTACATCACTTAGCACGCCCTAAACATACCCTAAACATACTACCTTTATTCGGACTTCATGAGCTTTCGGTGGTTGCACCTCCACTTCTTCAATGGTAAGTGGCTGACCTGCACTCCAGGCAACAGCTGCTCTGCATTTTATAACCTACAATAAAGTGACATATTAGATGCCTACATATATGACAACTGCTCCCTGCAAAGCTATTGCCTAAATTTATAGAAAGATACAGTGATCATCAACATTTAAATACATCATTAGATACAAAATAACAGACATACTGCATCTGCATCCCCCAGACACAGACGCACTTAAATACAATGGCAGAGAAGTGAGCTGTGAGATGCATGTGTGTAGGCTGAAGACTTGCATCCAATGAGATGTTGTGACTGGGTACAAACACTGGCTTGTGTAATAATATGATGTCATATTAGTGACAATGTAGTAGTAGTATATGACCATTATATGGGCACTACATAGTGGTATTGGTCTTTATAGTAGATATACTGTATGGGGTTATGGTGTGGGTTTGGCTATTGTACAATGATTATTAAGTAAACACATGCCATGACTATTATTAAAGGGGTTATTCGGTGCTACAAAAACATGGCCACTTTCTTCCGTCAGTTCTATTCTTGTCTCCAGTTTGGGTGCAGGTTTTGTAACTCAGTTCCATTGAAATGAATGGAGCTTAGAGGGGTTGTCCAGCAAAAAATCTTTTTCTTTCAAATCAACTAGTGTCAGAAAGTTATATAGATCTGTAATTTACTTCTATTAAAAAATCTCAAGTCTTCTCATACTTATTAGCTGCTGTATGTCCTGCAGGAAATCTTTTTTTATTTTCAGTCTGACACAGTGCTCTCTGCTGCCATCTGTGGCTGAGACAGGAACTGTCCAGAGCAGGAGAGGTTTTCTATGAGGATTCATAGAAAACAGAGACAGGGATCCTGTCTCGGCCAGAGATGTCAGCAGAGAGCTCTGTGTCAGACTGAAATTAAAACAACATTTCCTGCAGGACATACAGTAGCTAATAAGTATGGGAAGCCTTAAGATTTTTTTAATAGAAGTAAATTACAGATCTGTTTAACTTTCTGATATCAGTTGATTTGAAAGAAAACAATTTTTGCTGGACAACCCCTTCAATCGCAAACCACATCTGAACTAGAGACAAGAGTAGTGCTGAAGAAAGTGGCAATGTTTTTGTAATGCTGGATAACATACTGTAATATATACATCAGTTTATGACAGGGCAAATTTATTGGAGGATATACTATACCTATGGTGTAGTGTACTGATGAGTATATATATATATATATATATATATATATATATATATATATATATATATATTATTTATTATTATTATTATTATTAAAGGAACAATGAAGGTTCCTACCGATCAGCAGAAAGCAGATATTGAAAACTATGAGGAATTGACTAGACTTCATGTTGTGAATATTTACTAGGTATATTGCGTATCTTTCCAGTTTCCTTTATTTGTGCTGTTATTTGTATGATGTCTGCAAATATCTAATAATACTGCTGCAATTAATATATCTCTTACTTTTCCTGCAGTGTCCATGCTGACAATATGCCGTCTGTGTCAGTGGTAGAAGGGATCAGCGTCTCTCATACACAATTCCTCTTCCTGAACCCACCCTCAGTCACATGATGCGGAATCCAGCAGCTGCTGCCAATGTATTCTGCTGAGCTCAGGGCATCAAGGCACAATATACGGGGACACAAGATTCTATTATTTTAATAGGCCAATTGGGGGGAGATTTATCAAACATGGTGTAACGTGAAACTGGCTCAGTTGCCCCTAGCAACCAATCAGATTCCACCTTTCATTTTCCAAAGAGTCTGTGAGGAATGAAAGGTGGAATCTGATTGGTTGCTAGGGGCAACTCAGCCAGTTCCACTTTACACCATGTTTGATAAATCTCCCCCTAAGTTAGTGTTTGGTAGTAAGTATTAGGTCGTTCTCACACAGTGCTTTGCATCCATATTACATAATTTGTGTGGATTGTAACATTCTCATGGGCATAACAAATATGCATGTATTTTGAGAATTCACCATGCACAATTCTGATACATGTTGCAAATGGTAAACGCCCACTTAAAGGGGTTATCCAGCGCTACAAAAACATGGGCACTTTCTTCCAGAGACAGCCCCAATCTTGTCTCCAGGTCAGGTGTTGTTTGAAATTAAGCTCCATTCACTATAATGAAACTGAGGTTTGCTGCGTTTACACAGAACGATTTGCACAATAACGATCGAATTCGAACGATAATCGTACGTGTAAACGCAGCGAACGATCAAACGACGAGCGAGAAATAGTTCATTTTGATCTTTGAACATGTTCTCAAATCGTCGTTGATCGTTCGCAAAAAATTTGCAGATCGTTCCGCGTGAACAGCCGCTCGCCAATTTAACCAATGTGTGAGAAAGGCAAAACGATCACAAAACGAATTTTCCGTACGATATATCGTACCGTCTAAACGCTGACCGTTATGAAAAAAAAAAATGGTTACTCCGACATCGTTAATCGTACGATCGGGCCAATTATCGTTAGTGTAAACGCAGCATTACAAAACCTGCACCCAAACTGGAGATAAGAGTGGTGCTGTCTCTGGAAGAAAGTAGCCATGTTTTTGTAGCAACAGATAACCCCTTTAGAACTATGCAGGTCTCGGGATACACAGTGACTTTAGTCCTGTTATATCAAGTCTCATACAAGTCAAATCATTTGTGCAATTTGTTTAAAACTTACTGGTGCCAGGCTATTTTGGAAAAGCTGATAGCCTTTATCTCCCTGTCCTGTCACATACTTTTCTTAAAGGGGATCTGTAGTCAACCCCAAAAATGAGATGTTTTGATTTTTGAATAGTATATGGTGCCCTAAATACACACCTTTTAACAGTTTCTTGTTACACACTTCCATCCCTGTGATATGTGGGTTTATAGTGTCTCTGACAATTTAGTTAATAGTCACATGGATGTCAACTTAATTGTCATAAAGGGAGTAAATATCAGATGATAAATGTGATTACACAGTCAAGGGGTATCAATGTAAAAATTCACACCCCCTAATCGCTCCCATCACCTTAAATTCACTCCCATTATTACAATTAAGTACACGCCCACTTGACTATTACCTAAATTGTCAGACACATTATACAACCCACAAATTTTGGGAACAGAAGTGTGTATCAAGAAACTGTAAAAAGGTGTATGATCAGGGCACCCTTAGGTATTTCATAAAAATAACATCTTATTTGGGGGGTTGACACAGGTTCACTGGGTATTTGTTTTTCTTTCATATCAACTGGTGTCACAAAATTATACAGATTTGTAACTTACTTCTATTTAAAAATTTCAAGTCTTCCAGTACTTATCAGCTACTGTTTGTCCTGCAGGAAGGGGTGTATTCTTTACAGTCTGACACAGTGCTCTCTGCTGACATCTCTGTCCGTGACCAAATCCCAATAGAAACCTCTCCTGCTCTGGACAGTTCCTGTCACAGACAGAGGTGGCAGCAGAGGGCACTGTGTCAGACTGGAAAGAATACACCACTTCCTGCAGGACATAAAGCAACTGATAAGTATGGGAAGACTGGAGATTTTTAAATAATAGTAAATTACAAGTCTGTATAACTTTCTTACACCAGTTAATTCGAAAGAAAAATTTTATCACTGGAGTACCCCTTTAAGTCTGCCAGGGTGCATTAAGGATGGCAGCATCCCAGCTCAGGTGGTGCAATGATGTCATGGATCACATTGCATACGTTAGACTTCCACACTTTGTGTGTGAAGGTTCCCAGGGTATAGAATCTGCCCCACTCACCTGCCTCTTTTTATTAATATTTATTTGGCGCTCTGCAGTGACGGGTGATCACTGATGACCGTCATTAACAGCAGATACCCTACTTAGTATAGGGATGCTGCAGATGTAACTGTAATGTGATTATTTATATACAGTCTGCAGGATGTCTGTGCAGAACTGGTATCCAACACATTATGTTGGGCAATACTAATCTTAGTATAATGATTTTTATTCAGTAACAACAGTTTGGTGGTAGTATGGGAATAGTTTGGTACTATCATTTTTTTTCACTGTATAGTGGTGTTAGGCATAAAACTTATCAGGAAAGAATTAAGAATTTGAATCTGTATAGTCTGGAGGAAAGAAGAGAAAGGGGGGACATGATGCAAACCTTTATATGTTAAAGGACTAAATAGGAGAAACAGATAATAATATAATAAGATAATAAGACTAAATAAGAGAAACTAAAGATAACACTGCCACCTGCTAGTTAAAGCGCTCAATGCAGTGAAAACCTAGGTGCATTGCCCCCTGGGAAACATGAATATGCAAAAGAAGTGCCTGTGGAGCCTCATCCAAGAGTCTCAATACACAGGACTATCCAGATATCCCTCCGGGATCTATTTCTCTTATAGCTCTACTAGGCATTGCTCCCACCTAGCCAGAATCCTGCTCCACACTGATGAGGGGCAACACCCCAAAACAGCTGTATGTGGATGGATACCTGGCCTTAATTTTTCCCTTGTTATTACATTGACTTATAGGGCCACTTAAAGGGGTTGGCCACTTAACTATAGTAAAATAGTTCAGTGTACAGTATTACTAAGTGTACTCACTGTATATACTGACAGCAGCTCCCTGTGTACTTCATAGAGCTAATATCAGACTCCCCTCCTCCAGGCTGGGCTGCCCTGCTCTGTGGTGTTTTGGTCTACAAGATTGCTTACATGGAGGAGCATGTGACCATGCCCCGCCCCCCAGTGTCCACCACTGAGCCTTTATGTGTCTATGGAGGACACAGGGGACAGGGCCTGGTCACATGCTCCTCAATGTCGGACATTTTATGGACTGAAACAAAACAGAGCAGGGCAGGCCAGCCTGGTGAAGGGGAGTTTGATTTTAGCTCTATGAGGTACACAGGAAGCTGCTGTCAGTATATACAGTGAGTACAGTTACTAATACTTTGTACTGACCTATTTTACTATAAAGTGGCCAACCCCTTTAATATGGTGGTTTTGGTGGTCTCCCTACAGGAGCCACCCCTTGGCTGGGTCCTTCTCGGAGGAATATCTGGCTAGTCCTGTGTTTTGAGACTCCACAGGCTCTTCTTTTGCATATTCATGTTTCCCAGGGGGCAATGCACCTAGGACTTCACTGCATTGAGCGCTTTCACTAGCAGCCGGAAGTGTTGTTGTTTGGCTGAGATCAGCAATCTGTTTCTCTTATGGCTCTACTAGGCATTGCTCCCACCTAGCCAGAATCCTGCTCCACACTGATGAGGGGCAACACCCCAAAACAGATGTATGTGGATGGATACCTGGCCTTGGTTTTTCCCTTATCATTACATTGACTTATAGGGCCACTTAATATGGTGGTTTTGGTGGTTTCCTTACAGGAGCCACCCTTTGGCTTGGTCCTTCTCGGAGGAATATCTGGCTAGTCCTGTGTTTCGAGACTCTTGGATGAGGCTCCACGGGCTCTTCTTTTGCATATTCAAAGAACTAAATAAGGTTCAGGAGGGAAGTGTTTTTAGTAAAAAAAAAAACTGAACTAAAGAACAAGAGGACACAGTGAGAGGTTAGTTGGGGGAAAGATCAAAAGCAATGTGCGCAAATATTACTTTTCTGAAAGAGTAGTAGATGCTTAGGTCAAACTTCCAGCAGATGTGGTTGGTAAATCTACAATAACAGAATGTAAACCTGCCTGGGATATACATATATCTATCCTGAGATAATAAGAAGGGAAATACTAAAAGGGCAGAATAGATGGAGCAGGGGGGTTTCTGCCAACGACCTTCTATGTTTCTATTATTGCTTATTTGTGCATTGGTATTATAATATTAGTTTAGTAACAGTAAGGTGATAATATATACATATATAATTTGTGGGAATTTAACCCTATAGAGATAAATAGCACCAAGTAGCAGTTCAAGATAGTAGTACAGCTCAAAAGGCTTTTCTCATTTTCATTAGTTCACAATAAGGGTAAACAGGCGAAAATTGCAAGTGGCATCCCCGCCGCCGACTCAGAATCTCCCGTCATGTCGGACAGACATAGAGAGTGGAGGCTCCCTATACATCGCACATCGAGACATTGAGGCAGGCGGGATTCTGAGCGAAATCCATGGCGGGGGATTCCACTCAGAATTTCCGCTTATTTTTCTTAGTGTGAACGCACCCTTAGGCCATGTTCACACAACATATGTTTAGCATAAATCACAGCCATTGATGCAATTTGCAACAATGGCCGTTATATATGCTAAACCTATTTTGTATTTGAATGAATGGAATCCTAGCCGGAGCGTAAACAAATAGTATACGCTCCGGTCAGGTTTCCATCTGGCTGCACAAAAAACTGACATGTCAGTTTTCTGTGGCCACTATTCATTGAATAGCGGCCGCACAAACATGTCAGTTCACACAATGGAGCGTGCGGCTCCAGCCGCACTCGCCATTGTGTGCAATGGTGAATTTGGATGTGGGCCCACACAGATGCGCCCACATCCCAATTCAACAGAAATGTACCTACAGTACCTACCGGGATAATCTTCAGTAACACCAGCTGTTCTGTGACCCGGCTGGGAGACTAGAAAAAACTCTGCACACAAGTGATTTTGCTCCTTTATTTGGCCTCAAACGAAAATGCATACAGTGCACAGTGCAAACCACTGGGTACAGTGACAGAGTGGTAGCAATGGTTGTGACTTGTCAGATCCCATGTAATTGCTTGTAGTCTCAAGCCCCCTCTCTCATTTTAGATCTTTTATATTTGTTATAAAGGGATTAACAAAATGCAAAGCTCCTGTTGGGATAATTGGGCACACAGAGCCATCTGGTGGCGATGACTTAGCATTGCAGCCTCCTGTTTTGGTTTTCCTAGTTGAATAATAGCAGTAGTAGCAGTAGTCGCAGTAGCAATAGCAGAATAATAGTTCAAACTCCTTCCTAGAGGTTTAAACCTCTCAATTTTCAGATTTTTTTTCCCAAAAAAAAATAAGAGTTTAAAGCTCCAGGCTCTCCACAAGGTCAGAGTTGACTGGTGGTTTAGGGTTAAAGGGGTTGTTCAGCAAAAGATTTTTTCTTTCAAATGAACTGGTGTCAGAAAGTTATATAGATTTGTAATTTTCTATTTAAAAATCTCAGGTCTTCCCATACTTGTCAGCTGCTGTATGTCCTGCAGGAAGTGTTGTTTTATTTACATTCAGACACAGTGCTCTCTGCTGCCATCTCTGACAGGAACTGTCCAGAACAGGAGAGGTTTTCTATAGAGATATGCTACTGTTCTGGACAGTTCCTGACATGAAGAGAGGTGGCAGCAGAGAGCACTGTGTCAGAGAGAAAAGAAAACACCACTTCCTGCAGGACATACAGCAGTTAATAAGTAAGGGAAACTTAATTTGTTAAAAAAAATAGAAATAAATTAAAAATCTATATAACTTTCTGAAACTAGTTGATTTGAAATATTTTTGTTGGGGTACCCCTTTAATGCAGTCAATTGCTGGCACACAGTATTGATGAACGAACATTTTGTAAATGTTCATATGAAAATGACACTTATTGGTTGTGTTCGCCGATCACAAACAATTTGTTCAGATTGAATTGGTTATAACGATCATTTTGGAACATATTGTAATTTACGAACGTACGCATTGGCGTAATTTACGCTTTGCACCTGATAATCTGTATGTATGTGCGTAGACCGAAAAATACGCTTCTACTGTACAGTATGTTCGTTATATGTTCATGATTGTTCGGCAAACACAAGCCGATCATGATAATTTTTTTTTATGTTCATGTTCAGGATCCGAACCGAACATCGGAATGTTCACTCCTCGCTAGTTCACAGTGACAGGCACCTCAATAACTATTGTTAATCTTTATCTTGATATCTTATCTTTCACTGTGAAGGTATCTGACCTTGCCGTGCACCTTTGAAGGTCTAGACAACACAAGAGTCACAATTTATACTCATAATAATATACTGTGCAGTAGATAAGTTTTTATGTGCTGACATGTCATCTACTGTGTGTTCATATCTTTTCCATTCTGCATATACATTCCCTACATTCACCGGGACAGCACCGCATACATTCTTTTCTGTGTAGAAAAACAATTGCATAAACACAACTGATTTTTTTTTAGATTTTTGGCACAATTTTGCATAAGTACAGTGTGTTGAAACATGTAAATAAATCTATTGCTTTCAACCACTAGTAGAGAGAGAATTGATCATTGTATGGGGAAAAATGTAGAAAATTCAATAACATCAAACAAGGATTAAAATTTTAAAGGGGTTGTCCAGGATTAGAAAAAAAAAACACAGCTACTTTCTTGCAAAAACAGCACCACTCCTGTTCTGTACATGAAACTGAGCTGCAATGTGATCTCCCTTTCCCTCTTCTTCTAGCTTGTCTTCATCGGCAGCAATAGCAGCAGCATCAGTAGCAGCAGTCTGGTGCTTAGTGTAACCCCCTTTCCCATTGGAATAACTTAAATCAGGGGTTTACCATTCTCTAATTATAATGTCATGTATGCACAAACAACAATAGCATGCATTTCTCAAATACTGTAAAACAGGGAACAAATAATAATAAGTCTATTATTTTAACAAAACACAGCAATCACTAAGCTCAAGAAGATCAGCGGGGGAAAAAAACAAAAAACAATGGAGTACTCACTTAAGAGTCTCCACTAAAACATTGCCCCCTATAAATTTAAATATGCAAAAAAGGGTCCATGGAGCATCACTTACGAGTCTCAAAACACAGGAATAGCCAGATATCCCTCCAGAGAAGGAAAGCCTGTTGCCAAGGGGTGCCTCAATGGGGAGATCCCCAAATCACCCTGATACATAGCCCCTTAAGTCCCACTCGGTTGCAAGTATTGGAACATACATAGGGAAATACCAGGGTGGCCCCTTTTGCGTCAAAGTCTAACTCTGTGGCGAGTATTGCGACATGACTAGGGTACAAGGCTAGGCATCCATCCACAGACAGCTGTTTCAGGGTATTTGCCCCTCGTCAGTGTGGAGCAGGATTCTGGCTACCAGGGGCAATGAAAAATAGACCAACAAAACACAGCAATCACTGAGCTCAAGAAGATGAGCGAAAAAAAAAAAAAGAAAACAACAACAATGGAGTACTCACTCAAGAGTCTCCACTGATACATTGCCCCCTATAAATTTAAATATGCAAAAAAGGGTCATTGGAGCCTCAGTTACCTAAGTTTCCTTCTCTAGAGAGAGGGATATCTGGCTATTCCTGTGTTTTGAGACTCGTAACTGAGGCTCCACGCACCCTTTTTGGCATATTTAAATTTATAGGGGGCAATTTATCAGTGGAGACTCTTGAGTCAGTACTCCATTGTTTTTTTTTGTTGTTGTCGCTGATCTTCTTAAGTTCAGCGATTGCTGTGTTTTGTTGGTCTATTTTTCATTGCCCCTGGTAACCAGAATCCTGCTCCGTGGATAATCCTTTTAAGTACTGATGGTTCGAACCTGTTTTGGTTCGGATTCGTACGAACCCGAACTCTTTGCAATGATTCCCGCTGCCTGCCCGCTCCGTGGAGAGGGTGGATACAGTGGGAGGACCGCCTGGAAAACTGGGATACAGCCATAGCCATAGGCTGTATCCTAGTTTTCCAGGCTGTCCTCCCGCTGTATCCACATGCTGCACGGAGCAGGCAGACAGCGGGAATCTGATGCCGAGCTTTCGGGTTCATACGAACCCAAACCGAAGATTCGGACCATCCCTACTTTTAAGGTTCAAGTCTTATACAGTAATTGGAGGCTGATAACACATACATGGATAATTTACTAATTTATTTGATGAGGACATTACATAATCTTTGATCTCCTTAGTGTCTATGAGTTTATGTTTGCTCCACCTACAGCCATCAACTTTAACATAGAACATTACGAGTAAACTCCAAAGTTCATTACACAGTGCATATTGTTCATAGTCTCTGTCTGATACCATGCTTACCTTTTATTGCTAGTACTATATTTTGTCAATGACCTCTATTTAAGGAGAAGTTGTCACGTAAAATAAGCAGTCGGAGCTGCAAACAGCATTTTATAGAGTGTGACTTTTGGATATGGGATGGACCCCACCTTCACTTAAAGGAGCAGCCAAAGCTAAATTAAAGTATGTTATTGCAACATAAAAGTTATACAAATTCTCAATTTTTCCCTCCACTTACTATTGCATCAAGGTGCAAGCTGTGCGGGTGCTGTAGTGTGTGCGATCACAGCAGCCTGCCTAACATCCTGATTTCTGGGGGCCTAGACTGCCACCAGCTGGATCCCCCTCTGGTGTTGGTCCCGAGTGTGTGCTGCTCTGCCTCCTCTCCTCCTCCCAACTGTTTGCTGGATCTAGAGTGAGCCCTCCTGCTGCGTCGCAGAACAGAAGAGATACCACACCGCTGTATAAGTCCCAGAGGTGCAGGAGCCCAGCCCGCACCCCAGGGACTTATACAGTGTGTCGTGACGTTACTATTTTATCAAGACAGTGAAAACTTGATGTAGTAGTAAGTGGAGGGAAAAAAAGCACTATATGCGCATTTGCCGTTATAAGTGTCTATTGAGAATTTGTATATCTTTGACATTGCAATAACATACTTTAATTTAGGTTGGGTCGGAACTTCTACTTTAAATAAGTCCAAGTACAATAAACACTGACTGATAAATAAATGCACAAAACACTTTTTAGGTTTTGGACACAGCTTTATTTTAATCCCAGGACTATAACAATCACAGGGGTGCCTTGCCCTAAATAAATGCTAAGTTTTGTGAACAAGCCCTATTGTAATAAATAAGGCTAGTGCATGGAATGTGGCAATTTATTTTTATGGCAGTGCATCGTGGGTTCATATCTATCATACAGTGATCTTCATTGTGACCTATAAAAAATGTTTTTCATTTTTTTCTAAAAGATTATGTCTATGTTACTGAGTTACTATAGTACTAACATGTGCAAAATACTTTCATTTGTTTTAAGAAAGATTGCAGACAAAGCAAAGTTTCAAGTGCTCAAACATACAAGTATATCCATAGTAAACCCTGTTCTTTATTTTTTTATATGAATAATATGCCATTTCACTAAAAAGTAGCCTGGAAACTGGATGTTGGGTAAACCTATTAGTCAGGGTTTATGTAATAAATAATAAGCACTTCTGGGATAGCTATGCTAGCCTAACCACAGCAATTATACTACGATATTAGTTTCATTTAAAGGCATGGGCAGGTAAGCATGTATATATAGTGTAAGCCAGGCTAGAGGCACAAAAATAAGTAGAAAATTTTACAATGACCTTCCAGACCACATTATTGTCTATATTATGTCTGTGCGTCCACTTCCAGCTTGATGATTGTAACATGAGAGGGACAACCATTAGCAATATGCTAAAAGCGGACCCTTCTGCAGATAATGATTGGCTAGGTGGGCCTATGATGTAAAGACATCTAAAACAGAAGCAGAAACACAACAAGGATAGGAGTGGTATAGTATTACTAGTAGTAAAGGAGCCATAAAGATCATATGAACTCTGTTGCCACTGTCAAGTCTGTAACGTTTTGGTGTAAGACCGATTAACAATAATCTATTGGAACTAGTGGCTTATGTGATTATGGGGACAACATTGGCAGAGCGAGGAATTTTTATTTATGTATTTTTTGCATAATGTGGGGCAATGGGGTGCCCATTGCGGTGCCTTTAAATTAAAAATAAACTTGCCACTTAAAAAGAAAAAAATGTGAGTAAAAAAAATTGTGAGGATAAATGAATCATGCCCAGAGTATTGGGTACCTTTGATGCCCAAATAGTGTTGTATAGTGGATACCCCTAGTTCGTGCTCTATATTTGTATATAGGGCTTTTACATCAAGATGTACAGTGTTACCCCTCTTTATCTGATGGTTTGCATATCAGTTGATCATATCAGTGTAGTTCTTGTAATGCCATGGACATTTTTATGGATACATTGGACAGAAGATGTCTATGATGTGTATTAAGTTTTAGTAGATCATAACTGACTATTTGGACAAATGAACCAATATGGGAATATTGTGAAAATAGTGTCAACTCTAATCTAGGCTTCAAATCTGAAAATGAAGGCATTACAGCAGGTGCCCCAATTTCATTTTAATAACAAAATTGTTCAAGGACTTTTCACCTGAAAATAAAACTGGAATTTAGGTTTAGGTTCTTATGCATTTTGTGCAAAGCTAATTTACCGGAAGATAGATTGACATTTTCAGTCCATTCAAAAATATAAAATGTTGGGGTTTGGATAAAAAGATAAACCCTTAAAGACCAGAGCTCTGAATGAGACAGAATGTAAGCTATGATAGATTGTAAATTTGCAAACTGGTCAAATTGTACTTTGTCTATTGGACAATTCAGTGCGGCTGTTTGCTTTGCTATCCCCATTCATCTCTGTCTCGTAGCGGTCAAAGAAAAAGATGTCAAATCTTTGAAGGGCTATTGCCTCCCAATGACACTGAAGGCGCTGTTGTGTTGACAAGATGGGGTGCAACGGGGGTAAATTGTAAGACTGTGGATAAGGACAATGAGGCCACAGAACCATAGTCCATATTGGATGGGCCATTGGTATTGGGGTAGTCTGAGACTGACAGGTTCTGTACATATTTGAACAGAAGATTGTTGTATTTCTCTCACTCTAGGTCCTATTCTCGGACTGGATCTGGAATCTGGTTAACATCTACTTCTGAGTCTACATTCATAAGGGTGTGACTGTGTGATTGACCGGTATGTGTAAAGAATTATCAGTAAGAAAAATTTGTAAAATTTCAGGGTACTCTTGCTGAGAATTAGGGGTTATATTGATATGAAAACCTCTATATACAATTTTCTGTTCTAAATAAGTTTTCAAGCTAGTAATCTCCCACCGGGAAGGGTAATATTGTTTATATGTTTTCTGTAAATCTCTGAATACTAAAACAATTCTGATTGGATTTAGAGGTAATTGTTGGTGAGAGAACACATGGGGCGGCCTCATCTCTAATAGTTTCAATGACAAAAAGCCTGCCATTACAAACATACTAGGGGCATATAGGAACTAAACTGAAAATAACAAGGGGATCACGCCAAAAACTTATAGACACTTAGGCTGGGTTCACACTGTGTTTTTTCAATCTGTTATTTATTTATTTTTTGTTTGTTTGTTTTTTTTTCATCTTTATTTAAAAAAAACGGATGGAAAAAATAGATGCATTTGTGTGCATCTGTTTTGATCCATTTTTCCATTGACTTCAATTATAAAACACGGATCCGTTTTTTTTAACGTACACAAAAACACACAGTCAACCTCATTTTTGTGTCCGTACAAAAAAGAACTGATCCCTTTTTTTTCTATAATGGAAGTCAATAGAAAAACAGATCAAAACAGATGCACACAAATGCCTTTTGAAGAGAAAAAACAATTGCAAAAACACAGTGTGAACCCAGCCTAATAGAACTTTGAGTTCAGACCAATTTGATGCAGGGCGTAAACTATTCACCAAGCCTACCAAGACCACCGTAGGTGGCATATATCACCCTTTATTTCCCATCTAATAGTAATTGAAAAGTATAATTTTTGTTATTTTTTTTTAACCCAGTTCCCGAGCATGTCGCCAGTTTATTCCCAAGCTGCATAGCAGAGCTGTACAGTGCAGCAGAGTACCATATAAGCACAATCGCGCTGATTGGTTCCCTTTAAAGTAGGACAAATGACACCAGCAATGTAGTAGAACAGTTTTTATTTTAAGTTGTCTGGTACAGGTGATTATATATACACATCACAAGGCATCAGTGTTCCACATAATCCATATGCACATTTATTTGAACTGCAAAAGATGACCGAATTCTGGAATTACATTAGGAACAGATGCATGAAATCCTACAGCATCTCCAGTACAATCATGCAAAAACAGTCGATGTGGGGGGTTCAGTATCAAAGTGTCAATATTGTCCTGATGCTGCAAAAAAAAAGTTAAAATGCACATTGTAAAATCCACATATGTTACATACTATAAATGACACTAGTTAGAGGCACCAGTGATGGCAACTAATGACAAGGTGAATCATTAGGAAAACTCCGGCTAAAAGTATTTTTTAATATGTTATTACTTATGGAAAGTTAGACAAATTCCTAATGTACATTAATTATGGAAAATGCACATATAGGGCTATTTCCCTTAATTTAGTAGATCATGGAGTGTTTAAATTCTCTCAAAAACCGTGACATCACGAATCAGGTGTAATTCCTATGGAGTGTCCAGCAGGGGGCGCACTATATTTAGAAGTTTATAAATGGAGGGCACAGAGCAGGGAGGGAGAGAGGTGCCTGTGCATCTAACTACCTCCTCCCTCCCTCCCTGCTTGGTGCAGTGGGACAGAAAGACACTACTACTACTCCTTCCATCATCTGCTTTTTCGGCTGAGGTGGGGACTTGGTGCTGGGGATCTCTCTGTTACTACTCCTCTTATCATCTGCTCATACTATGTACAGATGATGGCAGGAGTAGTAGTGTCTTTCTGTCCCACTGCACCAAGCAGGGAGGGAGGGAGGAGGTAGTTAGATGCAGCGGCACCTCTCTCCCTCCCTGCTTGGTGCCCTCCATTTGGGGAGCAAGGACACTTGCTCCCCAAATTATTCTATACACATAGTCCATTAATCCCGTCCCGCACAAGGACGTAACTGTACGTCCTCGTGCGGGTGGGGGCGTTCGGAGCGGGGCCGTGCGGCGACCCCGCTCTGAAACGCAGCGGTCCCGAGAGTCGCATGTAGCCCAGGGCCGCGGCTATTAGCGAGCACGGTCCGATCGCCGTGCCCGCTAATTAAGTATTCAGATGCAGCTGTCAAAGTTGACAGCTGCATCTGAAGACTTTAGAGCAGCTCTTCCCTGGTGTCTAGTGGGGAGATCGCTGCAGCAGCCGGAAGCAAACGAGTGCCGACCTCATCGGTCTATGCTCCATATCTATGCAGCATAGATCTGAATGAGAGATCAGTGCACTTGTACTAGAAGTCCCCCATGGGGGCTTCTAGTATAAGTGTAAAAGTTAAAAATAAAGTGTCATTATTAATAAAAAGCCCCCTCCCCTAATAAAAGTCAGAATCGCCACCCTTTTCCCATTTTATAAATAAAAATAAATAAATAAACATGTTTGGTATTGCCGAGTGCGTAATCGCCCAAAATATTAATTTATCACATTCCAGATCTCGCACGGTAAACGGCGCAAGCGCAAAAAAATCCCAAAGTGCAAAATTGCGCATTTTTGGTCGCATCAAATCCAGAAAAATTGTAATAAAAAGCGATCAAAAAGTCAAGGTACCAATAAAAAGAACACATCATGGAGTAAAAAATGACACCTCACACAGCCCCATAGACCAAAGGATAAAAGCGCTATAAGTGTGGGAATGGAGCAATTTTAAGGAACATATATTTGTTAAGAATGGTTTAAATTTTTTACAGGCCATCAGATAATATAAAAGTTATACATGTTACATATCGTTGTAAATAATATGTCAGTTTTTCCGTAGGACACACAGCGTAAAAACGAAGCCCCCCAAAGAAAATTTTACCATGCATATAATTTTTTTCTGATTTCGCAGCATATTTTATGCAAAAATTCAGCCTGTCATTGCAAAGTACAATTAGTGCCTCAAAAATAAGGGCTCATGTGGGTCTGTAGGTGTAAAAATGCAAGTTCTATGGCCTTTTAAGCACAAAGAGAAAAAAAAACGAAAAGCAAAAACGAAAATTAGCCTGGTCCTGAAGGGGTTAATAAAGTCTAGTTTTTACATTACACACTTTTCTATATACTTCAATGCAGTCCATAGACTTCTACATATAGTGCGCCCCCTGCTGGACACTCCATAGGAATTACACCTGATTCGTGACGTCACGGTTTTTGAGAGAATCTAAAGTGGTTGTCCAGCAAAAATCTTTTTCTTTCAAATCAACTTGTGTCAGAAAGTTATATAGATTTGTAATTTACTTCTAAACTTACTTAAAAAATCTAAAGTTTTCCCATACTTATTAGCTCCTATATGTCATACAGGAAATGTTGTTTTATTTTCAGTCTGACACAGTGCTGACATCTCTGGCAAAGACAGGAACTGTCCAGAGCAGAAATGGTTTTCTATGTGGATTCATAGAAAACCGAGACAGAGTTCCTGTCTCGACCAGAGATGTCAGCAGACTGAAAATAAAACAACATTTCCTGTATGATATATAGGAGCTAATAAGTATGGGAAAACTTGAAATTTATTTTAATAGAACTAAATTACAAATCTATATAACTTTGTGATATCAGTTGATTTGAAAGAAAAATATTTTTGCTGGACAACCCCTTTAAACACTCCATGATCTACTAAAATAAGGGAAATAGCCCTATATGTGCATTTCCCATAATTAATGTTCGTTAGGAATTTGTCTAACTTTCCATAAGTAATAACATATTAAAAAATACTTTTGACTGAACTTCTCCTTTAAAGGGGTACTCCAGAGAAAATATTTTTCTTTCAAATCAACTAGTTTCAGAAAGTTATCTAGACTTGCAAATTAATTCTATTTAAAAATCTAAAATATTCTCATACTTATCAGCTGCTGTATGTCCTGCAGGAAGTGGGGTATTCTTTTCAGTCTGACTCAGTGCTCTCTGCTGCCACCTCTGTCCGAGACAGGAACTGTCCAGAGCGTTTTCTATGGGGAGAGAGGTTTTCTATTTGCTGCTGCTCTGGACAGTTCCTGTCTCGGACAGAGATGTCAGCAGAGAGCACTGTGCACTGTGTCAGACTGGAAATAATACTCCATTTCCTGCAGGACATACAGCTGATAACTATGGGAAGACTCAAGATTTTTAAATGGAGATAAATTACAAATCTATATAACTTTCTGAAACCAGTTGATTTCAAAGAAAAAGATTTTTGCTGTTGTACCCCTTTAATTTCCTGACGAATCCGGAGCTTCTGAGGCCACCTTAAGTAGATTTTACGCCTTCCCTCATGCAATACCCCCCTTCCTACCCACTTGGTGAGCCAGAAAAAGGACATTAAAAATGCACAACTTTTTAATGGTCTATCTAGTGGTAAAACCTAGTGTTTGACCTCCAATTTCTATTGCTAAAAGTGCACAATTAGATTTTGGGAGTTATGTAAGACAGTGCTGTCACCAAACTGAGCTTCCCATCTGACTGATCGGCTGCCACATCAAGAAGTAGGTTCAGCAACAAGGTATTCTAGATTCAAAACGTCTTTATTGCATACAATCTCTATGTCACAAGTAAGGCGTTTTGGGTATGTTAAATACTTAATCATGGTATCACTGACTTATTAGCTACCACATGGTTACAGGCACAGAACATTAGTATGTAAGTCATTTAGTAGTTATGTAGTTAGTCACATGCCGAGACCCCTACGATGACAAGAATGGATGGGTAGCATGCATGCTTGGCCTATGGTCCACCAATTCTTTATGAGTTTCCAAACATTGCCAAGCCCTGAACCTGCCTGCTGCCACTTTATTCACTAAGACAATTGACCTTCATTCTTGTTGTTAGTCGGGGGTCCCTGCAGTTAGCTCCTGCACCAGTCTGCTGGTTATCCCTCTTCCAACTTGAAATCTTGAAATAACTAACTTGACAAAGATGGGAAGCTCAGTTTGAATAAAAGGCATGTCTTCTGCTTACAGGGAATGTGTCAGATACTCATACTGTTTGTTTTTTTTCTAATTTGTTTCTATTGTAATTTTTTATTTTTAGCACATAAATATGAGGGAGACATCTTGTGTTTTTTTTTTTTTTTGCTGGTCCATCCCTGTAAACTAGGGATGCTCCAAACCTGCCGAGGTTCGGGTACGTGCGAACCTGGACTCTCAGCATTGATTCCCGCTGTCTTAAACCTCCATGCAAAGGGTGGATACAGCGGTAGGACTGCCTGGAAAACCGGGATACAGCCACAGCCATAGGCCGTGGCATTGCCGATAGTCCGGGTTTGGACCATCCCTAATCAAACTTAAAACTGATTAAATGTTTTTGTCATTGTCATTCTCTGACTTAAGTTCGGAATGTGATATAGGTATTTTTAATAGCCAGCATACATTGCTTAAACAAAACATACCTTTCACCAGCCCGCAAGAGCTCAAATCCTTCATTGATCTTTTCCAGTGTTAGGTTATGTGATACTAGTTTGTCTAAATCAAACTTTTTGGCATTGTAATCTGAAACCAACTGTGGAACAAACTGCTTGGTTTTCACACCTAAAAAAGGAAAGACATATTGTCATATTGCCTGTGCCTGTTTGGACCTCAGGGCAGTCCTAGACTTGTGGTATATGGCGGAGACTGCACTGTTAGTCATGATTTTGTATTTGAATTCTATGATTCATTTGCACCAGTCTGAACACTGTCTGAACATAGCTCTATTTCTTTTGCTCTGGTAATTGTTTCTGCACCACACCCATCTCTTCTCTGCTCAGGTCCTTCTGGACATTTAACAATTACCCTTGGTTTTGCTATGTGAATGACATCCAGACTTTTCACTCATTCTTTGCTTTGTCAGCCTGTGCTCTGTGTCCCTGGTGGGCACACAGAGTGGAAGAACATAAAAAAGAAGTTGCGCAGCACCGTGTCCCGCTCCTGAACCCCAGCCCGCTGTTTTCTCAGCTCCCCTTCGGCTATGTCATGACCTGGGTGACAGATGCCCCACTCAGCCAGTCACTGAGCAGTCCCCAGCAGTTGGCTCCTCCGGCAGTATATCGGACGGTGACATTTTAATGGGTTTGGTGGCGTTTTTGCTGCTGTGTGATAGAAATGTCCCACCCGCTTGTGACGTTCAACCTGGATCTTGACGTACCTAGAAACCAGGAGAAGAGGACACCAGGCAGGGGTACGGCAGCCTGCTGATGCGGTGCAGGGCGGAAAACAGTACATGTAAGCATATTGAGGGAGATTTATCAAACTGGTCTAAAGTGAAACTGTCTCAGTTGCCTATAGCAACCAATTAGATTCCATTTTTCATTCCTCATAAACTTTTTGGAAAATGAAAGGTGGAACCCAGTTTCACTTTAGACCATGTTTGATAAATCTCCCCCATTGTCTTTTTTAATTTCCCCCCACCCCCTGCTTATAATAATTTTTTGCCCCACCCGCCGAACTTCTCCTTTCACTAACGTAAGGGTCAGTATTTTCCTTATACTGTACTTTACCAATTTCCCTTTGTTTGCAGACTACAACAACAGGAGACTTATAATCCTCCTCTAGAAATCTTTTGTATAGTTTTTACTGAAGTAGCAATGTAGGAACAATGAGAAAATATACATTACCGTACCTCCAAGAACTGAGCTTTTCAGTGTGCGTCCAGTCACCAATACCATTGGATCAAACGTAATGGTTTTTGATGAACCTGTTATTCCAATTAATACTGTTGTTCCATAAGCAAAATGACTTGCATGTATGGCAGATGTCTGTAGGACAAAAGCATAGTACCGGGATCAAATGTGAAACTTAAAGGGGTACTCCGGGCGGGGGGTATTTTTGAGGATCGCCAGGGAGGGGGTGAAATACAATACTTATATACTATAAAACTTTTCTCTGGACTTTTCCTTTAAAGGGGTACTCCGGGACGGGGGTATTTTTGAGGATCGCCAGGGAGGGGGTGGAAATTAGAGCCGGAGGTCACTTACCTTCCCTGTTCCAGCGCCGGTGCCTGGATCGCGCCGCCCGGTACTCCCGTCCCACGGCTGCTTCCTGGTCAGAGCTGCCGCATGAGACGTGATGTCTCAAGGCAGCTCTGCCAATCAGCGGCCGTAGCGAAGTCCCGCCTAGGACGCTGAATGGCAGAGCTACCTTGTGACGTCACATCTCATGCCGCAGCTCTGACCAGGAAGTGGCCGCAGGACGGGAGTACCGGGAGGCGCGATCCAGGCACCGGTGCTGGAACGGGAGAGGTAAGTGACCTCCGGCTCTAATTTCCACCCCCTCCCCAGCAATCCTTAAAAATACCCCCGGCCCAGAGTACCCCTTTAATGGAAAAGTCCAGAGAAAAGTTTTATAGTATATAAGTATTGTATTACCCCCCCAAAATTATACAAATCACCAATATACACTTATTACCGGAAATGCTTATAAAGTGCTTTTTCCCTGCACTTACAACTGCATCAAGGCTTCACTTCATGGATAAAATGGTGATGTCACGACCCGACTCCCAGAGCTGTGCAGGCTGTGGCTGCTGGAGAGGATGATGGCAGAGGGATGCTCAGTGTCCCTCCAGTGCCCTGTGTCCCTCAGTGTCCCCCTGCCATCATCCTCTCCAGCAGCCACAGCCCGCACAGCTCTGGGAGTCGGGGCGTGACATCACCACGTTATCTAGGAAGTGAAGCCTTGATGCAGTAGTAAGTGCAGGGAAAAACACTTTATAAGCATTTTCCGTAATAAGTGTATATTGGGGATTTGTATAACTTTTGGGGGGCAATACAATACTTTAATGAAAATATTCGCTGGACTTCTCCTTTAACAAATGAACATTTAAAATTTTGATGTTGAATTCAAATATTTCATTAATAACTGAATGACTCTAATTCCTCATTTGGCCTTAGGAATAGTGCAGTTGACAGTGATGGAGACTACTGATGAGCAAGCATAGTGCTCGAATTCGGTTGTCAGTTATAGCTCCTTAAAAAAAACACTTTTTTTCTATATTTTGTTCCTTCATGGGATGTTAAATCGATAAAAATTTTATAGCTTTATGCTAAACACATAGAAATAAGCCAGGTAATGTGAAGAATGCTGGCAATTGCAAGTATTCCTCGTATTTAGTTGTAATGTGTTTTGCATAAAGCTATTACATTTTTTCAATGTAACTTTTATATGTTTTGTATTTTTAACTCCGAATGATTGTTTTTCTAGAAGTAAAATTCCCTACATGATCAACGCACTCTCCGCTCTCGAGTAGCAGGCACCTGGTAAAATGCTCGAGTCTCTCATTGATTTGGTTGGGCCTTGTTACTCAAATCTAGCATTTGAGCTTTGAAAAATGCTCAACTCAATTAATGAGCATTCAAGTGTTTTACTGGTCACTCAACTTAATGGAAACCATTGCCGTGACTTGCCTACCCATGAATCTTTTGGGGTGTTTTGCCTAGACATTTTTGTGCTGATCCGCGGTGGTATCAGCATCCGGATCCCTGCTGACAAAAATTTGATGAAAGGATAGTTACGCTTTAAGTGATAATTGCTCTTCGGAAATTGGCCTTCAGCTGTTGTGGCTACTTACAAGCCATTGTGCTAGAGTGACAGGTAACAGATTTATTGTTGTGTGTTATTTCCTGGCATTTACTTACCATAGTTTCAGTATTGCCAATGCATTCAAATACATAGTCTACTCCCCCACCAGTTTGTTCAAGCAGCAGCTGTGCAATGGGCTTGTCGCAGTCTTGTGGGGCAATACATTCTGTTGCGCCAACCTCTTTGGCCTTTTCAAATTTATCTTTTTTAATATCTATTCCAATGATACGAGAAGCTCCTGCTAACTTACAGCCAATGATAACTGCAAGTCCAACTCCACCTAATCCGAACACAGCACATGTCGATCCTGGTTGTACCTGCACAAAATTAGAGGTCGATGCAAAATACTAGAGGTTAAAATGCAAATATTAATGTTATAGAATCATTGCAATATTATTTGTGACTTCCCTAGTCTTCTAAATAGGGCTTTACGGAAACACATGCATATGCTGCAGGAAAAAATTCAAAAACACTCAGCTGTGGAATAGAGATGAGTGCAACTTTTCCCAGAGTCCCTAGAGCTGCATCCAGCATCCTCAACCACTGGTATTCCAATGCCAAACAAGCGGACTCTAGCATGCTCGAATTGCGCTAATCTCTAAAAAAACGATGTTTTTTTTTCTGTTGCAGAAAACTCAGTATATCTGCCAAGTGAATATACCTTTGCGATAAAGCAACTGTATCATCAGGTACATCGCTTTAAGATTTTTTCCTTAACGGATCAGCGCCAGCACAGGGATGCCGATGCCCCAGTCCTTTTTTTGAACTGTCGCCCAGTTCCCGCAC